>NC_025995.2:118787866-118808997 GCF_000442705.2 Elaeis guineensis
AATTAATCTCTACAGCTGTTTTTTGTCTTGGATCTTGCGGGTCCTATCTTTTACCTTTATGCAAGATAAATAATTTTTTTTATAAACATATTTTAACAGGGATGTCTCTCACCTCCTCCTCATAAAGGTTTAACAAAAAAAAGGAAAAAGAAAGATCGGGAGATATCAGCCAATATTGATATCTCGGGATATGCAGCTTACTTCCATCGGGATAATAAGAGATAATATTTTAATTATATTATATATGATAAATTAGACAAAAATTTTTATTTTATATTTTAAATTAAAAATAATTTTTTATTTGAGTTTAAATTAAAAATAATTCGAAGAGCTATTTTTAAGTTTAAACTTAAATGAAAAATTTTTACTAATTTACTCTATATATTATAATCCAGGCAACTGAGGAAAAAAAAAAAAAAAAATGCATGTCTAGAACTTCTGCCTGCGAGCCTTATAGGGGGAACGTCCATGTATATCACAACCATTCATCAAATAGTCCGTTTATCATCCCAATCACGTGCGTCTCTCTAAAAAGGTTAGTCCGGATACGTTTTCACTGGAGTAACAGTTTGGGTACTCGTCCAAGATGATAGATTTGGATGTGATAGCGCTGTCGTCAACCAAACGTCCGTTGAACAACCTCCTACCGTATAATTCACCGCCTACCACCCTAATCTCGTTCCCACTGCTTTCGAGACATTCCATTCTCTGAGCTATGCCGGTCGATGGAAACATTAACATGCTGTGGAAGACAGAAACAAAAGCATGTAGTTTCCGCATCAAACTGGCAATCTCTTATATATAGTACCGTTTGGACACCAGGCTTTCAGCCACCATGATATTACTGGTTTGTTACTTATAATTAGTTCTCTCACAAAGCTATAAGATTTGAGCACCTTTCGTATATGATAGAATAAATTAGTGAAAACTATCCGTTTGAGTTTAAACTTAAAAGTTGCTCTTCAGTTGAGTTTCACTTAAAAACAGCTTTTCAATTGACATAAATGATCAAATTGCTCCTGCAGTTATAAACTAACACTAAAACAATGCTGTAATATTAAAAAATGATACTGTCTTATTGTAATGTAATACTGTCTTATTATAAAATAATACTACCTTATTATGATGTAAGAGTATTATAAAATAATATTTTTTTATTATAATACAGTACTGCGTTATTACAAAATAGTACTGTCTTATTGTAATATAACACTATTATAAAACAATACTATCTTGTTTTAAAACAGTACTGCCGTATTATAAAAACACTATGATATTAGAAAACAGTACTGTCTTATTATAAATCAGTACTGCATTACCAATTATAAAACAATACTACGATATTAAGAAATAGTACTGTCTTATTATAAATCAGTACTGCGTTATTGTAAAATAATACTGTCTTATTATAAATCAGTACTGCGTTAGAAATGGAGAGTTGCTTTTAATTTATGTTTGAAATGGGAGCTACTTTTAATTTAAACTCAAGTGGGGGAGCTGCTTTTAATTTGAAACATAAAATGAAGATTTTTATCTAGTTTACCATAATAAATAAAAGTATTGTTGTCGGCCACCAAAATTCAAACTAAAAGTGGTGAGGTTGGTGAGCATGGAGCTAGTAAGGTTAGACATAATCCGAATTGACTGGACAACGATTAGTTGCTGAGCTTAAATGGAGCCCGGGCATTAGTGATCCAATCTAAAATCAAGAAAAAGAAATTTACTTAAAGTTTTTCCGGTGGAGAATCCTTGATGCCTAAATCAGACAAGAATTTAGGAGGAAACAGTGGAAATGCAAGTAAAGATTCAAGAGAATATAAAGAGTTGAAGAGAGATTACAAAGCATATCTGAAGATCCACTTGGACACTTTATATAGAAGGAGGGCTCTTGTTCGTTACAGGTTCAAACGAAAGTGGATCTTAACTACTGGAGAATAGCTTGTATATCATATGCACTATGGATAATGATTCATGCAGTAACCTCTCAATCATGTGAGATGGACTATAACGGCCACATGACATGCCGTATAAATGTGAGATGGACTATAACTGCCCCATAACATGCCGTATAAATGGTGGGATCATTTGATTGACTTTAATTTGCTTTGAATTGGAGGCACATCGCTCCCCCGCTGGTCGGCTTGTCCGTTAATTTCGGTATTATCACATTGGTGGTTGGTGGTTCGATTGATGTCAAGGTTGTCACCTCGGTCGGTTGCTGAGGCCACACTTACGAATACATACCATATCAAGTACTTTGCCCAAATTTATTAGTACTAAAATTATTTACGCAAGTCCAAGGACAAAAGAAGAGAAATTGGTGCAAGAATCGATGAGGTGTGAGAAGTCAAGAAACAAGAACCTCCTTTTCCAGGCCATATAATTTGAAAAGGAAAAGGTTTATTGCTGATCCGAGAAGATAACCATGGATCTAAAAGCGAACAAGCTGGTTCTTGGTTGACAATGGGGACGGCCCTCAAAATCATTACCTACTTTCTTTGACAACCCAAATATTGACGAAACAGAGCAAATTCAGTAATGGAATGCCAAAAAACAAAAACCAAATTGGACCATAAGAAGAAGAACAAACAAGTCTACAACTCGCCCTAACCACGATATTATGATTGGCTTATTGATCATTGACATTGATTACTTAAACACTTGACAATTCCGCAAATTACCTGTTCTGTTTATGTGGTAAACTTCACTGCTGAACCACAAAAGTTTTCTAGCAAGGGGGAAAATAACAAAATAGTTAAGCTTAGAGACATGTGAAATATCAAGATTCGCAGCAAAAACTGGACCCAAGATATCCCAGTTATACTTGTTGATTTGGTGCCTTACGCAATAAGAGGATAAATGGGATGTCGGTAATTTCTAGGCCAAGGTAGTGATTGAAGATAGAGGTTAACCATACTCGTGTCCTTCTACCCCAAAAAAAGAAAAAAAACTATATTAGTGTCCCATATGTTGCATTGGGATGCACCTCGGGCTAACATCTCAAAATTGGTACACATTGCAAAGATATCATGTCACAAGGCTTTACATGACTGCCATCCACGGCCAGCAGACACAATGTATTGTCTTATCACGTTCTCCATGCCATACTGGCAACATTTGTCATGGTTTTGCAACTTTCAATGAGCAATCGTGTGATGAGGACTTAGGTGCACAGCGAGCCCCATAGGACAAACGTGGCTCACAGTACATGTACGTTATTCATTTCATTTAAGCTTTAATAACCTTGTAGCATCTAGTTTTCTAAACACCCCGAAATGCTTGGTTAATTTATTTCATTCGCTTATTAGATCAGTTATAATAATTGCTTGGTGTTGAGAAATTAAAACAATTTAATGGTTCTTTTTACATCATAACTGCGCTAATGCAATTGCTAATATATATGGGACTGGCTTTGGTCCATAATTTGGACAAAATGTTGAAGGTTTGGAGTGGAATTTGTCTTGAACTCAGACCTAGTGCAACTCGTTATTTTTCAATTAATGGTGCCACCGCCTCTGCCTTACATGAGGCAAAATGGGGTGTAATGCCAGTCCTAGGCACTAGAGAGCAAATAAAGAGATTTAACTGCCCGAGTCATATGGATCGTGTGCACCTGGTTTGCACATCCAGTCTTCATGCTAGCATATATTTTGAGGTTGCCGATGTCAATTTTAATGCCAGATATTCATCATTTTCTCTTATTGAGGTTATTTTCGTTGGCCATACAACATGCCTCAATCTATGAGTTAAGATAATCGAGGGAGTGGTTTTTTCTCTTTTTTTTTTTTTTTTTTTTAAAAAAAGGGAGTCTTTGAGAGTATGTTTGAATGATGGGGTTCAAAATGCTATTGAATTTATGGATTGGGAAGTATGACCGACAACATCATGGCTTTACAGATTAGACTAGGTTTATACTAATAAGAATCCAAAAATAACTTTGGAATGGACCGATCCAAAACTATAAGAAAAAAAAGACCTCACACATGTACACATACACACACACTCTATCAACTAGATTCTTATTATACTTGTTGTAGCAAGATATCAAGAAATAAAAAATCAAAGACACAAAGAATAATGCAAATACACAGAATTTATATGAAAAATTTTTAAATCAAAAAAAAAATTATGGACAAAGAAAAATGAAGATTTTTATTTTTTTGAATCATGAAAATTATATAGTACAAGAGAAAGTGAAAATTATATGGTACAAAAAAAAATATAAGACATCCGCAATCTTCATTTCAATATGACCACAAAATACAATACTTTCGTGAAAGTATTGTGAGATGGTGTTATGTTTCTACCCTGTAAACAAAGAGATGGGTTGTCAAAGATTTGATAACTAATGACAGATCATGGGATACAAAAAAGCTGGCATCTTCGTTTTCCCTCGAATTGGCTGCCATTGTGACCCAGACTCTGGTTTGCATAGGGTTGTGGACGGATCATATATGTTGGGCTCATACTAGGCGTACCACGGTTTCATTGCATGATATTTTGGTCATCGTTTCTCAGCCCTTCCTGCAATAAATTTTGCTTGGGTTTGGCGAATTTGAGTTCTCTCGAGAATTCGCTATTTTGATGGCGGTTGCTTTGACATTCTTTATCTTGCAAATTTTTTTATACCATAGACATATCTTGCCTGCTAATCAACAGTATTACAATCTGATCAATCAAAATCATAAGATCGGATTGACTCTCGGTATGTATCCATAATCATGTGGATGTAAAACGGCCCCACTCACCTTTGAGGGACCAAAAGATGCCTCATAGAAGTACAACATGGGGCAGACCGTCGTATGGTCCTGCATGAGACCTCGTGGAGGTATTGTCCCCTCTGAAAGTCCACCAAAATGGTCGTCGTGCGACGTGAGTCCCTCAAGATTTTATCCCTATTAACTCAGTGGATAGGCCATCATACTGTTGGGTGCCTCGTAGAAGACTGAAGGGTTTCGAAATCTTATAAGATAAAATGACTTGACTGAACAACCGATGCGGGATTAAAGTCCTGCTCCCTTCGCAACAGTGACCTCCCCAGTCAGAAGATTTTATCTATTGGAGGGAGACCTGTATGGGCCATCAGTGTTACGATCCAATCAGCTAGGCTCATAAGGTCGGACCGGTTCTTAGGACGCGTTGGTAGCCATGTGGGCATAAGGCGGCCCCACCCAACATGAGAGGTATTGTCCGCTTTGGACATCTTCGCACGGTTTTATCCCTCGGGACCGTGTTGCGCGGACCAAAGAACTCCTCGTAGAGGTACAGCATGGAGCAAACCATGCGTGGATCCGCATGAGATCTCATGGAGGTATTGTCCTCTCTGGCTCCGTCTATCGGGACAGATCTAGTGCGGCATGAGTCCCTCAGGATTTTATCTCTATTAGCTTAGTGGCTAGGCCATCGTGCTGTTAGGCATCTCGTAGAGGGTCGGAGAATTTCGAAGCCTTACAAGATAAGATGGTTTGACTAAATAATCAGTGGGGGACTAAAATTCTATTCTCTCCGCAACAAACAGAGTTGTGCAGTTTGTGTTGATTGCCTAGAGGATCAAAATCATGCTGTTGTTGCTTGCCCGATTACCACAAGCTATTGGCTTTTCCTTTGTGATAAGGTTGCCTTGCCTTTTTGTCCGCAAGCTTTGCCAGGTCTTATAGAGTACATCTCGGGACCTCAGGTAGAGACAGGACAACATGCTGTGGTTGCCACAATCACTTGGCTAATTTGGACAGCCCGGAATGAGCGTATATTTCATCATTTATCTCTTACTCCGCTTTAGCTATTGAGGCGCTTGTACTTTTATATTCCCCACCTTTCTAGTGTAGCTAATAGAACTTCTTCTACAACTCCGTCCAGGCATTGAGGTAACACTTCTTCTACTATTTTCTATCCATCCTTGCATGTTGTCTCTTGGTCACTCCCTTCCTTAGGAGCTTGTAAGTTGAATTTTGATGCTGTAGTTCATTAGTTAGGAGCGACGGTTACTTTTGTGCTGCACGATGAGTCTGGTCGACTTATTAAGGGGGTAGATAAAAGGATCAATTTATATTCTCTGTCCCATGCTGAACTTTTTACTGCTTGGTTTGGACTTCGAGAGGCAACTACTCAACTTCATTTATCTCAAATCTGGATAGAAGGGGACTCCATACATTGGCTCTCTAGCAGTTCTAATTTAATTACTTCCTCTTCTCCTATGTTTGCAAACATTCGGCACTGGTTATCTCGTTTGAATTTCTTACAGGTCTCACACATTTATCATGAAGGTAACCAAATAGCGGATTTTCTTGCTACCGCAGCTCTTGCAGGTGATATTGCTTTTGCAATGGACGATTACTTGTCGCGGTTCAATTATCTCATCTTTTACAAGCTGATGCAGTAAGAGTCGGCTTTATTCTGGACACTTAGAAGACTTGTTCGGCTTTTTGGTTATATATTTTGGACCTTGGCACGCTGGCCGGCGTTCTTGTTTGACTGTTTGTTCTTGTTATGGTTTATTCTTCATTCAGGTTTCATGCACGGGTTGCTCTTCATAGCCACATAATGTTGCCATTTTAAAGCTTTTCCTTCAATATTGGTTGTTGGTCCAGAATTCTTACTCCAACTATGTTTTCCTACTAATCATATTGTCCTGTCTTTCCGTCTCCAGGAATTATTGTTTGTCTTCCTCACTATATTGCTGTGCTCAATTTTTCCTCATACTCAACTGCTTCCTCACCTCGGCTTCTATAGACGTCTGGCTTCCGGTTCTCAAACTACATGTCATCAGCTACTACTTGTTGCGGCCAATCGCCTCGTCGCTCGATCGTCGGGAAGCGTGCACCTGCAAAAGGAAGTCCGCACTGATCGGAGACAGCTCCGACGGGGACCCTCCGACGGTCAAATCAGAGAGGTGACTGGGCAACAGTGAAATGCAGACAGAGAGCTCTGAGAAAGAGAGAGGGAGAGAGGAGCGAGCCTGCGTATGTGGGAGAGACGGGCGGATCGACCGCTTGCACTGTTGCCTTCCCCGGTATATATAGTGGAGCTAGGTATGGCGCCGTCATTAATGGCGTGGACAAGTGAGGAACTGTCAACTCACTGTGGGCTGTCAGAGCCGCCGTGAAAACATCATGTCGCCGTGCGGCCGTCTAATCACCAGGGTTGACCCGGCCCTCGGCGGGACAATGCCCCTAGGTAACTGTGCCGCATGTCCGTGTCAGAGCTGACAACGTCTGGCGGCCGTACGGCGGTTGGAGGAGTCAGCCGACCCTAGGTCGGCAGCCAGCGGAGTGGCGTCGGGTTCCTCCGGTCGGTCGGCGAGCTTCATGTAAGTCGGGCCTCAGACCTCCAGGTTCAGTCGGTCGGGATGGATACGCCCGACATACCCCAAGTCGGCGATTAGCCGCTGGTGGCTCCCGTCAGTCGGTCGCCCCGACCGACGATCGGTCGGCCTATCGGCCAGTCGGAGTCGTCCAACGGGGGTGGTCAGGCCGCCCGACGGTCGGACGGTCGGGCCGTCCAGTCGGTCGGGCCCTCCGGGAGTCGGTCGGGCCCTCCGGCAGTCGATCGGCTCCGGAAGATGAGGCCTCCTCGCTTTCGGGGCCGAACGTCGATCAGCTTCGGAGCACTATCGCATCCCGGAGCAGTTTCGGCTTTCCGCTCCAGGGGCCGGCGGTCGGGTCAACAACCCTCCGCCTGGCGATCTGGCGCTGTACGTTGAAGACCTTCGCGCGGGTCTTCGACTTCCGATTCCGGAGTTCGTCCGGAATCTGCTTGATTACTACGGACTCTGTCCGGCGCAACTGGCGCCGAACTCTGTTCGGCTAATCATTTCTTTCGCGCTGTTGTGTCAGCTCTTGCCGACCAACCCCCACGTTTCTCTCTTTCGGGCCTTCTTTGTGCTCCGACCCCACCCTAAAGCCCGAGGGTGGTGGCTCTTCAACCCCCGGAAGGGTCTTGCTTTCATAACTGGTCTTCCATCGTCCATTCATGGATGGAAGAACCAGTTTTTCTTTGTTTCCTCTTCCTCTTCTTGGGGCTTTCCTTCTCGTTGGGGTACACCCCGAACAGAGGCCAACGAAAAAAGTCGGGTGGATGCGGACGACCGGGAAGACTTCCACCGACTGAAGGACATGTCGGTACCGAAGCAGAGGGAGCTTGTTACCGAACAAGCTCTCTATGACGCCGGCTTGAGTCTGGTCCCCCGAATAGGTATCGCCCGATCCTCCGGCTTTTCTTTTTGTCCATCTTTTGGTCGGCTTTTGGTCCAGTCATTAACTCTTTGGTCGGTATTGCAGAGACACCACCGAGGATGAGGCCGACTGATGCCGAGATTCGGCAGTTCGCCAAGAGGAAGAGGCCTGCATCGGGGGCCGGCCCTTCGCGTCCTGTAAAGAAGCCAACCCCAGCTCCGCCAACCGTCGAGGCGTCGGCGACCGACCAGTCGGAGCCGGTCATAGCCCTCGTGGCTCCGACGGTCCGAGCTGAGGAGAGGCCGACTGAGGGGGCGGCCGAAGGAGTATCGGTGTCTTCGCCTATGCGGGTGGAGCCGGATGACGTTCGGGAAACCGAACATCGTCCGGCGGCGTCCGTCGGTGCAACAGGGGGCGCCGGATCGAACTCCAGCGTCCCGTCGCTGCCAGTCCCGTCGGTCGGGGCCGCTGATCGGGGGAAAGCCCCGATGGAGCCCGCGGAGGAGGATAGGTCGGGGGGCCGGTCGATGCCCCCAAGCGCCTACTACCCCGAGGGTGCGT
Organism: Elaeis guineensis; assembly: GCF_000442705.2. Lineage (NCBI taxonomy): Eukaryota > Viridiplantae > Streptophyta > Magnoliopsida > Arecales > Arecaceae > Elaeis > Elaeis guineensis. The sequence goes on from NC_025995.2 coordinate 118,796,599, forward strand.
CGGCGTTGGCCGACCACGATCTTGCGAGGAGGTTGTGCCAAGGAATCCTCCTCCCAACCGATGTGGGGTTGCTGCGAACTCGGCAGGTGTCCGAGATGTTGTCTCGATTCTACCCGACAATGGTCGAGGTAAGCTTCGGGTCCTCTCTTCCTTAGAGATTTTCCTTAGGAATTTTTGCTTATCATGCGATTCTGACGAAGCTTTTTGGTCGGCAGCTGATTTTCACAATGTCCGAACTTGAGGTCGGGTACCGAAGGTTCGGCAACGTTCGGGCAACCTTCAAGGAGAGGTCGGCGGCGGCCAAAGCTGAGAGGGCAATGTTGGCCGAACAACTCCTGCAGTCGGCCGACCGGGAGGCCAAGTTAGTCGACGAGGTCTCCCGGCTTGGGTCCGAACTGCAGTCGGCCAAGAAGGGGGCCAAGCACAAAGGTCGGGCCGTACGCCGCCTTCGACGCGAACGGGATGGTGCAACTGCCGAACTCAAAGGGGAACGCGAGCAACTCCGGGCCAGCCTGGAGAAGCTCGCGGAAGCCGAAGAGGAGTTGTCCATCGCCCAGATCGACGCCGAAATGGCGAAGGTCGAGGCGGAGTCGGCGAGGGAGGAGCTCGCCCGAGCCGAGGACGAGGCGATGTCGGCGAGGGAGTCGGCCAAGAGGGCGGTGGAGGAGTTCCGGTCCTCCGACCGACATCGGGAGGAGATGCTCGAATCGGGCTTCGCCTCATACCGGGTCGGGTTCGAGGATGGTCGGGACGCCGTCCGTGCCTTGTAACCGGAGGTGGACGTTAGCCGCGTCGTCCCTCCGTTCGCCGAGGAAGGAGCCGAAGAAGAAGGAACGGAAGAGATGGCCGACCAGCCGTCGGGAGGCGTCATCATGGTGGAGGAAGCCGTCCCGGAGCAGGCGCCGACCGAAGTTCCTTTGTCGACCGAAGCCCATCCCTCGGCGGCCGACCAAGCGTCGCTTATGGCCGAGACGCCGATCATCCCCGATCCTCCGTCGGTCGAAGAGATCGACCAGGACGGGTGATCGACCCTGCCGACCATCTTTATTTTTGTCTTTTTGAAAATACATGTAATTGGGCTTCGTCCCGACTCTGTAATTTCCTTTTATCAACGAATGAAATTTTCTTCTTTTCCTTCTTGTTTGTAATGCCGACCATTGCTGCGACGTGGAACCTTAGTCACCAACTTAAGCAAGTCGCCAACTTACGTAAGCCGATAGGACTTCGACAATTTGTGCAGCCCCGAAGGTAGAATACGTCCCGACTCTAGGTCGGCTTCGGGTAGTCGAAGTTGCCAATTGGATCCATCCGTTGAGTCGGGAGCCGACCGAACCTTGTAAAGGTTAGGGGTTCGGACTCCCGTAGATGCATTTAGTCGGTCATTTGCGTCGCAATGTCAGGGAACGATAGTAAGTCGGGTCCCCACTCTGCGTCGGGTTCCATGTCTTTTGACAGACAGTGGCAAGCCGAATGTCGTTCAGCCGGCCGTAGGTCGGTCGGCGAGTAGTGGGTGCGACTAAGGTCGCGTCATGTGATAGACGGTGGTAAGCCGAATATCCCTCGATCGGCCGTAGCATGGTCGGAAGTCGCGGCAATAGTCGCGTGGGCTTTTAGCCTTTCTCCGGTCGGGGCCCGATCGGCCTGTCGGCCAATGGATTCTGCCCGAAAATTCGACCGTAGAGGGAACATGAACTCCCGTCGCAACAGCTGCATCGGCCTCTGTCAGGGGCGGATGTGTTGCCGAAAGTCGAGGGAGTGTAACTCCCGTTCATAAGAGTCCGTCGGCCCTTGTGAAGGTCCGACGAGTCGTCGAAGGAGTATTGACTCCCGTCGTCGTAGATGCATCGGTCCGTGTGAGGGACCGATGTGTCGTCGGTGCCAGATCCGCGTCGATGCGTCGGGGCTGAGCGCCGATCAGTAGTTGAAGAGTTAGAACTCCAATTTTTCACACTGAACTTGTATTCCGATAATTGAATTACAGAATTCACTGGTAATACAGCTTCAAGTTGTCGGCGTCCCAAGTCCGGGGAATGGGTTTCCCCTCAAGGGTCTCCAGCCGATAGGCTCTCGGCCCGAAGGTGTCAGCAACCTTGTAGGGTCCTTCCCAGTTGGGAGCCAACTTCCCTTGGTCCAAGGGCTTCGACACTTCCGCCTTCCTCAAGACTAGGTCGCCAGGCCTGAAGAGCTTTGGTCTGACCTTAGCGTTGTAGTACCGGGCGACCCTCTGTCGGTATGAGGCCATTCGGATTTGAGCCTCATTTCGCAGTTCGGGGAGAAGGTCTAGGTCGGCCCTCCGGCTTTCGGAGTTGTCCGGCTCGTGGTACTGCTCGACCCTTGAAGACGGCAGGCCAATCTCGAGCGGGATCATAGCTTCTGTCCCGTAGGCCAAACTGAACGGCGACTCTCCGGTCGGGACACGGGGGGTCATTCGGTAAGCCCACAGGACGGAGCCCAGCTCGTCGACCCAGAGACCTTTGGCTTCGTTCAGTCGGGTCTTGAGTCCATGGAGCAGAGTTCGGTTCGTCACCTCAACCTCACCGTTGGACTGTGGGTGCCCGACTGAAGTTAGTCGGTGACGGATGTGGAACCTGGCGCAGAAGTCTTTGAAGTCTTGGTTGTCGAATTGCCGTCCGTTGTCGGTGATGATGGTGTGCGGCAATCCGAACCTGAAGATGATGGACTTTTGGACGAAGTCCTCCATCTTCCGCTCGGTGATCTGCGCCAAGGGCTCGGCCTCGACCCACTTCGTGAAGTAGTCGATGGCGACAACGATGAACTTCCTCTGGCCTGACGCCGGTGGGAAGGGGCCGAGAATATCGACTCCCCACTGAGCGAAGGGCCATGGAGCGACAATGGGAGTGATTTGGCTGGCCGGTTGGTGCTGAATATTGGCATACTTCTGGCATGGCTCGCACCTTCGGACCAACTCTGCCGCATCCTTCCTCATGGTCGGCCAGTAGTAGCCCTGTCGCAAGACCTTGAAGGCTAAGGACTTGCCCCCCAAGTGATTCCCACAAATTCCTTCGTGAACCTCTCGGAGAGCGTAGTCGGCGTCGGTCGGTCCCAAGCACCTGAGCAGAGGGAGGGAGAACGACCTCTTGTAGAGTCGGCCGTCCATGATCACATATTGCGACGCCGACCATCGGAGTCGCTTGGCCTCCGCGGGATCTTCGGGACTGGTCCCGTCGGACAAGTACCGGACGATCGGGTCCATCCAACTTGGTTCGGACGTTAGCTGCTGCACTTCTTCGATCCGATCAATGCTCGGCTGTTGGAGGTTTTCGACGAACGTCCGACCCAAAGAATCATAGGCCGACGTTGCCAATCTGGAGAGAGCATCGGCATGGGCGTTCTCCGTCCTGGGGATGTGGGAGATCTCGAAATACTCGAGGCGGGCCACGAGATCCTTTACCTTCTGAAGATACTTGATCATGGTCGGATCTCGCGCCTCGAAGTCGCCCTTGACCTGCCCCACGATCAGCTGAGAGTCGGAGAATGCCCGAAGGCTGTCGATGCCCAGCTCCTTCGCCATCCTCAAGCCCGCGAGGAGTGCCTCGTATTCGGCTTGATTGTTGGAGGCCTTGAAGTCGAACCGGAGGGCGTATTCGGTGACTACCCCATCCGAATTCGTGAGCAGGAGCCCGGCCCCGCTTCCCTGAGCGTTCGAGGCTCCGTCGATGTGGAGTACCCAGGTGGAGATCGGGTCTGGCTCAGAGACCGAATTTCGTCCCGGGCCTTCAGCTCCCAACCCTTGGTCGGTCGTCGGGCATTCGGCGATGAAGTCGGCCAGGACCTGGGCCTTTAAGGCAGGCCTTGGCCGGTACTGAATGTCGAACTCGCTAAGCTTCATCGCCCACTTAGCGAGTCGTCCGGATGTGTCGGGTCGGCGCAGTATGGCCCTCAGGGGCTGGTTGGTGAGTACCACGATGGCGTGGGCCTGGAAGTATGGTCGGAGCCGTTGCGCGGAGACGGTCAGGGCGAAAACCATCTTTTCCGTCTCTGAGTATCTGGCTTCGGCGCCGTGGAGCACTTTGCTGGTATAGTAGATGGGCTGATGAGTCCGACACTCGTTTTTCCGAACGAGCACCGAGCTGATCGCCTCAGAAGATGTGGCCAAGTAGAGATACAAGGTCTCCCCGACTTGCGGCTTTACGAGCAGCGGCGGGGAAGCCAAGTACCTTTTCAGGTCTTCGAAGGCCTGTTCACACTCATCCGACCAAGAAAAATCGTTCGCCTGGCGCAGGGTCTTGAAGAACGGGAGGCACCTTTCAGCTGATCGGGAAATGAATCGGCTAAGAGCGACGATTCTTCTGTTCAGCTGTTGGACCTCCTTCTTGGTGTTCGGATGACGCATGTCGAGGATTGCCTTTATCTTCTCAGGGTTGGCCTCGATCCCTCTCTGAGAAACGAGGAATCCGAGGAACTTCCCTGAGGTCACCCCGAAAGCGCATTTGGTCGGGTTGAGCTTCATTCGGTGTCGTCGAAGGGTGCGGAAGGTCTCCTCGAGATCTTGAACATGGTCTGGGATCTGCGTGCTCTTTACTAGCATGTCGTCCACGTACACCTCCATGTTACGCCCGATCTGGTCTTTGAAGACCTTATTGACGAGTCGCTGGTAGGTGGCGCCGGCATTCTTCAATCCAAAGGGCATCACCCGATAACAGTAGAGGCCCTTGGGGGTCACGAACGCGGTGTGCTCCTCGTCTTCAGGCGCCATTCGGATCTGATTGTACCCGGCGAAGGCGTCCATGAAGCTGAGCAGTCGAAATTCGGACGTCGCATCCACCAGCTGGTCGATCTTCGGGAGTGGAAAGCTATCCTTCGGGCATGCTCGGTTGAGGTCGGTATAGTCGATGCAGATCCTCCATTTCTCGTTGGCTTTCTTGACCATGACGACATTGGCGAGCCAGTCGGGATACGTGGATTCCCGAATGAAGCCTGCTTCGAGCAGCTTGTCCACTTTTTCGTCGATGGCCTTCTGCCTTTCTGGGGCGAAGGACCTTTTCTTCTGCCTCACCGGCTTCATTGTCGGGTCGATGTTGAGTCGGTGAGTAATTGTTTCTGGAGGGATGCCCGACATATCTGCTGCCGACCAAGCGAATATGTCGGCGTTGGCCGTCAGCAGTTCGCCAGTCGGTGACGTTCGGTGTCGGGCAATTAAGACCCGACCCAAACTTTTCTGTCGGGATTTTCTCCTATCGGGATCGCCTCGAGCTGCTCGGCCGGCGAACCCCGTTCTTCCTCCTCCCGTTGATCCAGTTTGTCGATTGTCAGGGGATCCTTTGTCTCGTCGTTTTGAGCGGAGATTTGGAAGCATCGTCGGGCGAGCTGTTGATCTCCGCGCATCTCCCCGACTCCGTTTTTGGTCGGGAATCGAACAAGGAGATGGTACATCGAGACAATCGCCCTGAGGGCGTTCAATCCGGGTCGCCCGAGTATGGCGTTGTAGGCCGAAGGAACTTGGACGACCGCGAAAATGAGGGAGACCGTGCTTTGCCGTGGTTCGGTACCGACCGTCACGGGCAGGGTGATTTCTCCTTCTGTCGTGATGGTGTCTCCGGCAAAGCCGATCAAGGGCGTGGAGACACTCCTAAGTCGGTCAGTTGACAGTCGCATTCGGGAGAAGGTCGAGTAAAACAAAATATTTGTCGAACTTCCATTATCAACAAAAATTCGTTTTACATTATAATTGGCTATTGTCGCCGACACAACAACAGCGTCGTCGTGGGGAGTCTGGATGCCCCGAACGTCGTCTTCTGAGAAGGTGATTACGTCGTCCGGGCGCGGCTTTTTCGTCGGCTCCCCCCTGTAGACGTCCCCGATCCCAGCCGCTTGGAGATCATGCTGATGACTCCAGCCGTCGGCTGGTTAGTCGGCGCCTCTTCAGTCGGCTGGGGGCGTCGATCGGCAGTCGGTCGGGTCGGTGGACCCTTTCGAAATTTGCCGAGATACCCCCGGCGGATGAGATTTTCGATCTCATCCTTCAACTGGATGCATCGCTCGGTGTCGTGGCCGTGGCTCCGATGGAACCGACAGTACTTCCGATGGTCGAGGCCCTTTGCCTTCAGAGGCGGAGGCCGTCGCAGGTATTCTTCCCCCTCGATCTCCATCAAGATCTGCGCACGGAGAGCGGAGAGAGGAGTGTAGGAGTCATACCTGGGACGCACCGGCCTCGGAGTCTGTCGGCGGGGTGATTTTTGGATCTGTCGGGGTGGAGAAAGCCGACTATTGGCCGGGGGCCTGCTTGGTTCGGCGGGCTCCCGACCTTTTCTCCGCTTCTCCTTCGGGCCTCTGGGCTCGACCAAGCGTCGGTCGGACGCTCCTTCGTCGCGCGCATATACTTGTACGCGCGCTCCAGTAGCTCCGCATATGTTCGGGGGAGGGTCTTGTCCAGAGAATAAGTAAATCGGGACGACCTCAGGCCCCGCTTCATGGCTGAAACCGCCATGTCTTCGTTGAGGTCCCGGACCTCGAGCGTGGCCGCGTTGAATCGCGCCACGAAGTGTCGGAGCGTCTCGTTTTCCCCCTGCTTGAGGGAGAAAAGGCTATCCGACGTTCGCGGCGCCTTTCGGCTGGTGCTGAAATGGGCCACGAACGAGTGCTCGAGCTGCGCGAAGGAATGGATACTGCCCGATCGAAGACCGGAGTACCAAGCCCTGGCAGCCTTGCGGAGCGTCGCGGGGAAGCCGATGCAGAAAAGAGCGTCGGTTGCCCCTTGAATCGTCATGAGAGCTTTGTAGCTCTCGAGGTGGTCGACTGGGTCGGTGGAGCCGTCGTATGGCTCCACGTTCGGCATTTTGAACCGACTGGGAATCGGCTCATCGAGGACCAGTCGGGAGAGGGGCTGGGCGGTCTGGAAGTCGACGTCGTTCGAAGACTTCTGGCCGTCCATCTGCAGTTAGGCGAGTCGGCGGTCGATCTCCTCGAACCGTCGCTCGTAGTCGTCCGCTCGTCGATGCTGGGAGACCCCAGGGGTGGAGCCTCCGGAGGATTCTGAAAGAGAGGCCGACGGTGTGCGCGGCCGCTTTTCCTTCCTCGCCCGTTCCAACGGGGAAGGAGAGGGCCACTGGGACCGTCGGTCGTCGCGCCGTGGTCGCCCCTCCTCCTCTCCGTGGGAGCGCTGTTGGGAGCGCTCGCATGGAGGCGACAGGGGTCGGCGCGGCCGTCGGCGGCTGCTCCTGGAAGGCATAGGTCGGGCCGCCGGTTGTTGCTGGAGGCTTTTGACTGCGTCGGTCAGTACGGTCATCTGCCGCACGATGGCCGCAATCTGGGCCTCCGTGGTCACTGCAGGGCGCGGAGAGCTAGGCTCCGCCGCCGGTGGGGGCGGGGAGGCTTCTTCCCGGCGGGAAGAACGCCTGGCCGACCCAGTGACTCTTGATCGTTGAGCTCTTGTCTTTGTCATGCTGTTCCCTTACCTGGAGCGCCAATCTGTTGCGGCCAATCGCCTCGTCGCCCGATCGTCGGGAAGCGTGCACCTGCAAAAGGAAGTCCGCACTGACCGGAGGCGGCTCTGGCGGGGACCCTCCGACGGTCAAGTCAGAGAGGTGACTGGGCAACAGTGAAATGCAGACAGAGAGCTCTGAGAAAGAGAGAGGGAGAGAGGAGCGAGCCTGCGTATGTGGGAGAGACGGGCGGATCGACCGCTTGCACTGTTGCCTTCCCCGGTATATATAGTGGAGCTAGGTATGGCGCCGTCATTAATGGCGCGGACAAGTGAGGAACTGTCAACTCACTGTGGGCTGTCAGAGCCGCCGTGAAAACGTCATGTCGCCGTGCGGCCGTCTAATCACCAGGGTTGACCCGGCCCTCGGCGGGACAATGCCCCTAGGTAACTGTGCCGCATGTCCGTGTCAGAGCTGACAACGTCTGGCGGCCGTACGGCGGTTGGAGGAGTCAGCCGACCCTAGGTCGGTAGCCAGCGGAGTGGCGTCGGGTTCCTCCGGTCGGTCGGCGAGCTTCATGTAAGTCGGGCCTCAGACCCCCGGGTTCAGTCGGTCGGGATGGATACGCCCGACATACCCCAAGTCGGCGATTAGCCGCTGGTGGCTCCCGTCAGTCGGTCGCCCCGACCGACGATCGGTCGGCCTATCGGCCAGTCGGAGTCGTCCAACGGGGGTGGTCAGGCCGCCGGCGGTCGGACGGTCGGGCCGTCCAGTCGGTCGGGCCCTCCGGGAGTCGGTCGGATCATCCGACAGTACGGTCGGATCTACACGTGCGACAAATCCACTCCCAGTCGTCCGGGATTGCTGCCGAATGGAAGCCTCGGCCAGTCCACCACCCTACTTGGGAGTGGAGGGGGGCAACTGTTGGGGAATACCCGCTGACCGACCGACTGCCGGAGGGCCCGACCGACTCCCGGAGGGCCCGACCGACTGGACGACCCGACCGTCCGACCGCCGGGCGGCCTGACCACCCCCGTTGGACGACTCCGACTGGCCGATAGGCCGACCGATCGTCGGTCGGGGCGACCGACTGACGGGAGCCACCAGCGGCTAATCGCCGACTTGGGGTATGTCGGGCGTATCCATCCCGACCGACTGAACCCGGGGGTCTGAGGCCCGACTTACATGAAGTTCGCCGACCGACCGGAGGAACCCGATGCCACTCCGCTGGCTGCCGACCTAGGGTCGGCTGACTCCTCCAACCGCCGTACGGCCGCCAGACGTTGTCAGCTCTGACACGGACATGCGGCACAGTTACCTAGGGGCATTGTCCCGCCGAGGGCCGGGTCAACCCTGGTGATTAGACGGCCGCACGGCGACATGACGTTTTCACGGCGGCTCTGACAGCCCACAGTGAGTTGACAGTTCCTCACTTGTCCGCGCCATTAATGACGGCGCCATACCTAGCTCCACTATATATACCGGGGAAGGCAACAGTGCAAGCGGTCGATCCGCCCGTCTCTCCCACATACGCAGGCTCGCTCCTCTCTCCCTCTCTCTTTCTCAGAGCTCTCTGTCTGCATTTCACTGTTGCCCAGTCACCTCTCTGACTTGACCGTCGGAGGGTCCCGCCGGAGCCACCTCCGGTCAGTGCGGACTTCTTTTGCAGGTGCACGCTTCCCGATGATCGGGCGACGAGGCGATTGGCCGCAACACTACTATTGGTTAGTCGGTCACTGCTATTATTCATAATCCAACAGGGTATCCTACAAGTAACTCTTCTATTAACAGAATATTTAACTTCAACGTTTATCTTCAAGGACCTCAGCTATCAAAGACATTTCATAGGCATCCCTTCTATCTCGGCACTGCTAGTTCTGCGTCCGGATATTTCATGTCTAGCTTTGCCAAACTTTGCTATGTTTTTCATATATTATATTCCACTCGGTAGTTTCCTACACTTGTTTCTCTGGAGCATTAACCTTTTATGCTTACAGGCCCTACTACTTCATATATAGTTGGCCGCCCTATGTTCCATATACATTCAGTTCTTTTACGGTCCCATTACAGGTTCACATACAGGACAACATACTTGGATTTTTGGCACTGTACATCTTTATTTTCGGTTCTTCCTTGTACACCCTGTTGTAATAGTGTTGCTTTACCATTTTTTTTTCTTGTATTTTCTGTGCATGGTTTCTCCTTTCGATTTCTTTCCATATCGGGGGTTGCATATGATGTTACTTGCACACCATTCTTTTTAATATAGTTTTGACTCTGTTTCTTACTTTAAAAAAAAAAAAGAAAAAAGAGAGAGAGAGAGAGAGAGAGAGAGATGGGTTACCGTATGATTATTTAATGCAAATATTTGTGAATTATCCCGCATTTATATTCCATGAGATAGTTGGTTGGTCACGTGCATCTCGAGGTAGGATGCTTATCGGATGCTGCAATAAGTGCTGTGGACGTACGTTGCCTCTGCGAACCTATGGCTGCTATAACCAACCAAATATAAAACTATAACAATTATCATAATCTCAATAATATAAAAAAATTACTCCGCGGATCTACCTCTCCCAGCACCCAACGATCATGCCTAGAAATGGATCTTTGAAAACTTGGTTAGGCCCAAGATCGGCCCATTTCCAGCCCTTCATCCCATACCTATCCAGTTGGCTACCGATGGAGTGAGGTGGCAGACAAAGGCAGCGTCTAAATGCCACGTTCCCAACCTTGGGGCGAACTCGCCCGAAGAAGTAAAGGGGAAAGCCGGAAAGCGGAATCCAGGGTCCGGAAAGCGCGGTCCCCAGCCCTCCGCCCCCCGTGGACGGGATATTTTCTATCGGAAGCCCGAATCTTTGCCCCCGCTCTTCCCCTATCTCTTTGGTACGAAAAAGCCCGGCTCGTTCCGAACGAAGAAGAGAGCGGAAGAAGAGGATTGCTCTGCCCCTTTCTTTCCCTCCGCCTCTCCCGCCCTATTCCCGGACTGAAGAAACGGCCGCTTCCTCCGATTCTTCTTCCATCGAGGTATGGATCCCTGATGCGTTCTTTCTCTTGTTTATCGCGGTTTCTTGTACTTTTCCTCGAGTTCTTTGGTTCGCGATCGTTGTGGATTCGGATCTCTTCGACACGGATGGAGAGCATCGTTTCTTGGGTTTCTTGTAGGGCCTGGTTGGCGGTGATCAAGGGCCTCTGCGCGTACTAGTCTCTTCTGTAGACCAAAATTTCTTCTTTTTAAAGATGTGTGTCTTCGCTTGAGATATTAGAGCATCTTATTACTGTTGTTGTTGTTATTGTTTTTATTATTATTATTATTATTATTAAAGAGGGATTCTTTGGTGATACGATCGTTTCTTGCTGGAGGTTTTGATTTCTATTTTCGATTTCTTTTTAAAGATTTCGTGAAATTTTTATATGTTAAGTTAGTCTTTAAGTCGGAACAGAAAAATAAGGGGTTTTGGGAGGACGTTGATGACAAAGAGAAGGGGCAAGGGTTACCTAAAGAAACGATGCAAAATCTGGGTCTTTCGCATGCATATATTGGTGTTGCTTCTTTATATAGTTTATCTAATACTCGGAAAAGCAGGCTTATCATTTGAAATGCTTCTAAAGGACATGCTTGAGACTTGAAGTGTATTTTAATAGTTTGAGTGACTTTATGTTTTGGATTCGAGGAAACATTTATATTTGGAATATTGTGAAAATACAGGTGGGGAAAATGAGTATTTCGATTGACAAGATGAGAGGGAATTTGGGAGCAATTTCCATGCTGGGGACATAGCTGTTAGATAGGACTGAAATGCAAAGTAGATTTTTTTTTTCCCAATAAAAATCTCCTAATGTATGTGATGACTGTCATCACTGTAATCCTTCCCAATAAGTCTAGTTTTGGCATGATGAATTATACTCGAATCATGAGATTAAATGAGTTTACTGGCCTGTGCATATGGGCCTTTTGGTTAGTAAAGCACCAACTATAGTTGGACAGATGATGTTCAAGAACACATATAAATATTATTTGTACACATTTTCTTGCTCTGTGTATGCTTGTTATGAGTGGGATTCATATTCTTTGATAATAAGTGCAGCAAACAAACACTCTGTGCACCTAGATTCCGTGGGATGGATATTTAAGGAAACTTCAGGCAACTAAATGGCCATCTGATTTGGATGTTATGTGCTTTTAACACACTCACCACCACCTCCGCTGAAGAAGAAAATATATTAATTTTTTTGTATGTTTTAGGAAGTAATGTAAGAAAAGAAATAAAAGGAATTTTATGTTCGCATAATACTTGACTATGAAATCTACCATGGTATACTTTTTTACTTGGATCAAGAAAATAATTTGAATTTCTTTTCCCCAAAAAGTTAATGTTGCTTTCTTTCTTTGTTAGCCAACTCCATGGTTTACTCAATCTGTATCCAGGTTCATAATTCAAAATTTGCTGTTTGAGGAACCTCGTTCTTTTGAGGTAGGAGTAAGGTAGATGTCCTATGGGAATTTTTGGGGAAAAAAAAAAGAACACGGTTTCATTTTATATAAGATTCACATAGTCAAATACCTTTTTTATATATGCCTGGTACCGAATCCATGGAATAACTTACAGCTGCGAATGATGTTTTATATTTCATCGAACACCATTATCCCCTTTCTGCATTCTTACACCCTCAGGTGTGGTTGTACCCTCCAGCCTTTCTGAACCCGCTCCAGACCTAGTTGAACCTGATTAGCATTTCATGCCTCAAAGGCCCAAAACTTATCTTCACCACTTCCAAACTCCTCTTTTCTTAATTTTCTCCACTGATTTATGGGTATTTTCAAACAGTTTTTGATGCATATTTGGCCTGTCGTGGTGAAGGCAGCCATGAAAATTCTTCCATTTGGTTTGGTGAGTCCATTGACGGGTATTGCCACATGCTATTTTTACAATTTTAGACTAATTGTATCTCAAAATTATACATTTCAAACTGATTCACATCTGGATCAATAACTCTGCTCTCTCCGACAATGCTT
>NC_025995.2:118809097-118847665 GCF_000442705.2 Elaeis guineensis
CAAGACCATAATCATGAACCAACTACTATTATCCATTAGCAGAGTCGTATACCAACTATTATTATCCATTGGCAGGGTTGAATGCCAATTACTATTACTCATTGGCAAGGTCATATGCCAATAACTATTACCCATTGGCAAGATCGTACATAGCTATCTGAGAGCCTTTTTTCCATGTTTCTTAAGATAGACATTCTTAAATCATATTTCATCAAATTATATTTCTTAAATCATGCTTAAATAAGATACTAGATAATTTTATAAAGTTCATAATCATAAATAATCTTTAACAGTAAAACAATCGTGAAATCATTCCTTTTATGACCAGACATATATTTCATAAATATGGAGTTCATATTTCATAAAAAATCATTCATATTAAAATATTCATAAATTACTATTTTATGATAAATCATGAATTTCACAATGCATATGCTAGATCTTTATTCTATGAAAATATAAAATAATTTTTTTTCATGTTAAAATAATCAATAATTTCAAAAGCAAGTAAGAAGTGTCAGGATTACTTACCTTTTTTCGTCCTAGCTCTTCAAACTTTGATAGATAAATTTATCAAACCTATTTAACCTATTAAAAATATCATTAATTTATATTTATTAATTCAATAATAAAGAAAGAAGACTGACGGTCCGGATGTTGGGATAATTCAGGATCTTTCTAACCAAAAATCAGATGTAGGTGACTTGATCAAAAAATCATGAAGCATGAAGTGAAATCAAGACCAAGATCAATCAATAGGTTCATCAATAGTAGGTTTCAAGGGTATTTGACATGATCAGGGTGATGTCCGATATCTTGCATAGATATTAAAGCAGTTTCAGATTGCTTTGGGTACATCATCTCAAGCTCATACGAGGATCCATGAATCAGATGGAGAGAGAATAAAGGAAGAAAAATTTAGAGAGAGAAGGAGAGAGAAAACAAAAGAGGAGAGAAAATTTTTACAGAAACAAAATTCTAGAAAGAGAAAGTAGAGAGAGAAAGTGGAGAGAGAAGAGAGGAAAAGAGGGAGAAAGAGGAGAGAGAAAATTCTCTCTTTTTTTTTTCTTTTCTTCTTTTTCCTTTTCTTTTTCTTTTGAGGAGGGACCGAAGGGAGGGGCTCGATGGCTTGGGCTCCGACGAAGGGCGGCAGCACGATCGAAGGTCCGACAGTGGCGGCCGATAGCGGAGAGCAAAAGATCACCGGCAGTGAGGCTCGGTCGGTGGGGGATTTAGAAAAAAATGAAAAATGGGGGATCCATCCCTTTTCTTGGATTTCTCTGATCATTGGCTGATCACCGATGGCCATGACCTTTGGAGAAGGAGGCTAAGGAGGTGGGGTCATGACCTATGGGTGCGGCACCATGGGCGCGGCGCTGGTGGCCGAAAAAGAGGAAGAAAGAGCTCGATCGAACAAGAAAAAATAGGGCATGATGTTTTGTGGATTTTCCGACAATCCCGATGGTCGGCGAGAGTGCACGAAGCTATGGGAAGGAGGGCAAGAGAGAGAGGAAGAAAGGTCAGAGCTTACCTCCGACTCTGGTGAGGTCTCTGACGAGAATTTGAGGTAAACACGAAAATAGAGTCGGCAGCTTCAACGAAAAAATCTAGGAAGAAGGAGAAGGGAAAACCGACGTTTGCCATAGCAGACCATGGAGGAGGAGAGGGGGGATTTATAGGACTTTTCCTAGGGTCCCTCGTTGGCCCTAAGAGGCCTTCTCCTAATCGAGCTCGGGGAAGAAGAAGACTCCCGTCGTTCTCTATTTTTTTTTTTTTCTATTTTGGACTTTGTGGGCTTAATTGGGTGGGCTCGATTTAGAACAGGATATTACATGTTCTATGAAATACTTTATTTTATATTATCTATTATTTTTTAAATATTGTATTATCATGAAAAACTTATGTTTGATTCGGTAAAGAAGCGCAAGTTCTACTTACTGAGCTAGTATAGCTCATATTCTTTTTATTTCTTTTTTTTTATACAGAGGAATAAGATTAGGACCAATGAAGAAAATCCAGACTTGGAGATCTACGAAGTAAGCTTGAAAATTTTATAGTGAAAGTTTAGTTTATTTTATGATCACGGACTTGTAATTATTTAATTATGAATCTTGAGACTTGAGTTGATATTTACTTATGAATTTAGATGCTCTGAATTAATTTTGGTTTAATTAAAAATTTGAATTAAATCTTTTTATTTCTTTTATTTATGATACATTTGCTATTATAATTAAGAAAATGAACGTGGCTTTGTATTATCGAGGGCTGCATCCCTTGATAGCATGGCCATGTTATGTCTCGGATTTGAGACGTGATATTCTATGGTATCAAAGCTATAGGTTTGATCATGGTAGAACTTAAAATCTAGCAGTGGATAGTTAGGTCACGTATAGTTAGATTCTGACTTAATAAAGAAGGATAAATTTTATTAACTATACTACTGCTTTGTTATAGAAATAGAATAATGTCAAATTTTGGATAGAAAACGATGAGTGACAGGGAGGACGAAACTTTGGCAAATATGGCTGCTAGGATAAGAGGAGCAAGAATGACGTCGCGGGGAGCTGCCAACCAATCGGTTGAGCGGGCTCCTAATGCGCCAGCCACTCAGACAAATATTGCTGGAGTATGCCAAGTGGTGGCTCAGCTTATTCAGCAATAACAGCAGACACAAGCCGCTCCTCAACCTGCACCATCATTAGAGTCATATTAGAAAAGGTTTAAAAGGCTTAATCCACCATTGTTTCAGGGTGGACTTGACCCTCTAGTTGCAGAGACCTAGATTCGGAAGATAGAGAAGATGTTCGATGTCCTACAGTATTCTGAGAATGTGAAGATCAAATTAGCCATATCTATGCTGAAAGAAAACGTCGAGTATTGGTGGATTGCAATAAAGGCTGTCTATGAGAATATCGATGACTAGTTGACTTGGGAGAAGTTTAAAAAGATATTTTATGATCAATACTTCTCCAGAACAATGAGATTAGTAAAGAAAAATGAGTTCTTGATTTTGAAATGACAGTATTAAAGTATGCAAACAAATTCAATGAGTTAGCCCGTTTTTGCCCCTAGCTTATGGAGTCCGAAAGGAGCAAAGCTAATAGATTTGAGCAAGGATTAAGATATGAGATTCGATCTCGATTGTCTTCTCACATTTTTAATGATTATAAAGATATGTTAGAATGAGCTTTGAAAGTAGAATCCGAGATAAAAAGATCAGAACAAGAGAGGAGTAACAAAAAGAGTTCGAGACCAATAGAAAATTTAAATGATCAACAGAAAAATTCTACTAATATTGCAGAGAATAATAAAGAAGCTATGATCTGTGAATATTGTGGCAAAAATCATTATGGACTTTGTCTCAAAAAGTTGGGAGCATGCTTTTCATGCGGCAGAATAGGACATATGGCATGAGATTGTCTTATTAAGAAAAAAAGACAGTTCAAAGACTTCCAAACTAGCAAATCAGAAATAATAAGAAAATGCATAAGTGTTCGTCTTGACTCAACAAGATGTCAGTACAAGCAATCAAGTAGTTACAGGTACCATTCTAGTTACCCCATAGATGCTCATATGCTATTTGATTATGAATTTTCTCATTCTTTTACATCTTCCAAGTAATAAATATATATAATTAAATAAGCCACTATATGTTATATCTTCTTTTAGGAAAGTTCCTTTCATCAATGTCTTGTTAAAAATAAATAAATAAATTTTAGATGAGGAAGTTAGGATTGATGGAACCAGATTTAAGAGTATAGTAAGGATAGTATGAAGATTAAGATCCCTATTGGTAAAAGAGTAAAAATATACCAAGTTTCAAGGATGAAACTTTATTTTTAAGAGAGATAGAATGTAATATCCTGTTCTAATAAACCAGCCCACCCGATTTTGGCCCATCAAGCCCATAAAAAAAAAAATAAATGAAGACTCAACGGGAGTCTTCATCTTCCTCCCCTTGTCCGATTAGATCAAAGACTCCTAGGGCAAATAGGAACCCGAGGAAGAGCCCTATAAAATCCTTCCTTCCTCCTCCATGGTCGGCCACGTCGAGCACTGATTTTCTTTCCTCCTTCTCAGATTCTTCCATTGAAGCCGCGGATGCTTTCACCGTGTTTGCCTCAAATCCTCGTCGGAGACCTCATCGTAGTCGGAGGTAAGCCCCGGCCCTCCTTCCTCTCTTCCTTCCCCTCCTTCTCATGGTATCGTGCACTCTCATCGGCCGTCGAATTCGTCGAAAATCCCATAAAAACAAAAACTCTATTTTTGTCCCTATTTGATCGAACTTTGTTCTCTCTTTTTCGACCACCGACGCCATCGTTTGCAGCATTTCACTCCTGGATTTGGACCCCCACCTCTCTATCTATCTTCTTCGAAGGTCATGGCCGCTGGTGATCGGCCAATGATCGGAGAAAATTTAAAGAAAGGGGGCGGTCCCTTGTTTTTTTCGATTTTTTTCTATTTTCTTTTGGCCTATTGCCTGCCACCGGCCCTCTCTTACTCCGTCGCTGTTGACCAAACGCCACCACCTGCTGTCGGACCTCCGACCGTGCCGTCGCACCTCAATAGAGCACGAGCCACCAAGGCCCCCCTCCTTCGTGTCGCTCCTTTGTTCGGCCAGGAAAAGAAAGAAGAAAAGAAAAGAGAGAAGAAAGGAAGAAGGGAAGAAAAAAAAAAGAGAGAAGATTTTTTCTTTCTCTCTCTTTTTCTCTCTATAAAATTTCTCTCTCTTTTTCTCTCTCTAAAATTTTTCTCTCCTTTCTCTCTCTAAGAAAGACCTATAGATCTTGTATCGGACCATCTTTTCCTCTTTTAGGGATCCATGTTGATCTTAACGAGATGACTCCGAATCGATTTAGTATCCGGATGGTCTATTGGACTGGTCACCCAGTCAACTATTTTTTTATTATTTAATTTTATTAAATATATGAAATAAAATGTGATAGCCCAGCCAGCCCAAACAAACCAAAAAAAAAATGATGAAGACTCCCGCAGGGAGTCTTCTTCTCCCGACCGGCTCCTAATCGGAGTCGGAAACCTCACTGGAGAGTCAAACTCCTCTCCTTTGGTTCTATTTAAAGGGGAGACCCTTCTCCCTACCAAAGAATCCCAGGGCAAAACGGCGGAAATCGCCGAAAATTTTCTCACAGAGACCCGTCCTTGTGCCATCCAATTTCTCGCCGGAAAAGCCTCGCCGGCGTCGGAGGTAAGCTTCCTCCCCTTCCTCTCTCCTCCCCCTTCCTTCCCGTGCCGATGTGCACACTCGCCAGCGACCGAAGTCGTCGGATTTTGTTGCGGAAAAATCTTCTTTTTTTTCTATTTTTCCGTCGTCGGTGGTCACCGTCGACCACCGGTTTGACCTCCTCTTGCCGCGAATCGTCTCTCCTCTTGCCGACGGCCGCCCCACGCCGGCTACGCCGCCGGCTGGCCACCCAACGAGGGGACCTCAAGGTCCCCTGTTTCAGCCCCAAACAAGCCCACGGGAAGAAGAAAAGAAACAGAAGAAGAAGAAGGAAAAGAAAAAGAAAAAGAAAAAGAAAAGAAGAAGAAAGAAAAGAAAAGAAAAAGAAAAGAAAAAGAAGAAAAAGGAAAGAAAAAGGAAAAGAAAAAAAAAAAGAAAGAAGAAAAATAAAATAATAATAAAATAATAATAATAAATAGGATTTTTTTTCCTCTCTCTTCCGTGAAAAAAAAAGAGAGAAAGAAAGAAAAGAAGAAAGAGAAAAATAAAATTAATTAATAAATAATGAGATAAATAATAAAATATGAGAAAGAGAGTTTCTCTCTCTTTCCTCTCTCTCTTCAGCTTGAATTAGTATTTTCTCTCTCTAGAATTGGACTTTCTCTCTCTACTTTCTCTCTCTAGAATCCTCTCTCTAGATTATTTCTCTCTCTTAAGATTTCTAAAATTTTGAGAAGAATGATGATGAATTTAAATGATCCTCGTGATGAATTTTTGATCTGTGATCGTCGGACGGTACACCGATATCCACTTTGATCAGATCAGATATTTTTAGATTTTATTTCTCATGATCTTATTGAATTATCCACATGATAATTTTAGCATGATTTGATCTGATCGATCAGAATTTGTTGAATCATATTGTCTGAAGAATTCAGGATGAGTTTTCTCTCTCTAAATTTTTCTCTCTCTAAAATATTCTCTATCTTGATTGATTCTCTCTCTAAAAAAGGTTAGTGAATGAAGAAATTTTTTTTAATAAGTCTGATCTGATTCTAATGAAGAATCCTGATCCATGATTGTCAGACAGCATACTGGCACCCACCTTAATCAGACCATGAATCTTTAGATTTGATCATCCATGATTCCGATCTAGCCATGATTTGATTTGATCATGTTGGTTTCACCAATTGAGATATTGGACCAATCGTAATATTGGATTGTGTCACTTGATCAATTCGAATTGTACCTCATGAATTCTCTCTCCTCTGATTTTCTCTCTCCACTTGATTTTATGAAATCGATGAAGAAACCTCGGTCCTATCACTTCGAATCCGATTTGATCTGATAGTCAAACCTTGGATCGTTTAGGTCCTAATTAGATTTTGATTAGATGAAATTAGATGATTGGACCCAATCTAAACCGTTGAAATATGGTATTCGTATTCTTTCTAATTATTGAAATTGATTCTGTATATGATTGTGGATGTTTGATCATGGGATATCGCGATATGATCTACGAACAGAATTTTTGGAAGAAAATTTATAGAATTATGTGGATTTATTGGAATGCATTCGAGATAAATAATGTTTCACTTTTTCTAGATTTATCGGCAAATTATAATGTATTCTTCTGACATGATTTGTGAAACGATGCATGAATTGGATGAATGGTATTTTGTTATGAAAATATCTTATTTGAAATGTTATGATGAAGCATGATTGAACATATTGATTTCATGATGCATTATATTAATTGATTTCGATACTACATGATTATATATTTTATTATCGAAATTAGAATATGAAACATGATTTATGAAGAATTATGATATAAGAAACAATAAGAATTGACAACCTGACTATGTAAAGGACCCTGCCAATGGGGGCATATACGTTGGCAATTGATTGTCCTTAGGGTTTATGTCGCCAGCGAGACCAGCGACATGTCGCCAGAGAGACCAGCGACAAACCGCCAGAGAGACCAGCGGTTCCAAAGAACATGGCTGCCAGATGATTCGCAGCCTACCGCAAGCAGATACGCGGTATTATGACCCTGCCACAGAGAAAATGTGGTCATAGCTCATGGTTGACGAAAAGAAATTGAAGAACAAAAAAAATTGAAATTTGGAAAGAAACTTGAATTTTCGAAAAAGAAATGAATTTGACATGAATTATGTTGCATAATTGAAATTGATTTCGAATTGATGAACTCTATATGCTTATTTTTTTATAAATGATGATTTATTTAAATGCTAATGAAATCTATTGAAAAGTGGTCATTGCTTACTGGGCTGTCTAGCTCATTATCTCCTATTTTACTGTTTTTACAGATGTTGAAGAATTAAGATGATACAAGATATGAATGGAAGAGTGATCAGAAGCAGAATCTTCATACTTTTATTTTAGGTTGAAAGGCTTATTGAATTTTATGCAAAGCCTTTGAATCGTTGTTGAATTTATTGAGATATTAAAGAAAAAATTTAGGTCGTTATATTTTAGATTTAAATTGTTGACTAATTATTCCGCTGTTGTTTTAGGATAGTATGATAAGATGCCTTGCATGCTTATGGGAAGAGTTTTCTATGAGTATGCGGCGGTTGCCATGACCCTCGATTCAAAATCTCGGGTCGGAGGCGTGACATAAAAATTGATTATAATTTAATATTTTAAATAAAATTATCTGATTCATTTAAGAAAGACTAAAGATTTAGGACGATCGAGATAAGTGGATCTTACGTTCGTTATTTATTTTTAAATGATCATTTTTCTATGCAAAGAATTGTTGATGATGAAATCATATTTTTTTATAAAATAAAGATTAGCATATGAGATATACAAAAAAAAATATATTTTATTATGAATATGAATTTTATGAATATATTTTAATAAAAATAGAATGTCTATGAAGTATGAATTTTATTGATTTTCACTTATGTATATGTATGTTTTAAGAAAAAAAATATAAAGATTTCAAAGGCTCTTAGATAGCTACGAACGAATCCCTATGGAAAGGTTGACATCCGGAGCTAACATCCATAAGAACACAGGCCTTGCTAGCAGGTATAAAGTTGACATATAAAATATGAACTTGTCGACTAAGAACACTGGTCCTGTCACGGTATAAAGTGACCAGAGCACGAATATCTGTGAGAAAGATTTAAAAACATGATATAGACATATGACAAAAATGATTTACGAAATATGTTTATGAAATATTCATGATTTATGCATACATGATTGGTTTATGACTTATTTTATTATATATTCTATGAAATATTTTATTTTATATTATCTATTATTTTTTAAATATTACATTATCATAAAAAACTTATACTTGATTCAATAAAGAAGCGCAAGTTCTACTTACTGGACTAGTATAGCTCATATTCTTTTTATTTTCTTTTTCTTGTACAGAGGAATAAGCTTAGGACCAACGAAAAATATCCAGGTTTGAGAATCTGCGAAGCAAGCTTGAAAATTTTGTAGTGAAAGTTTCATTTATTTTATGATCACGGACTTGTAGTTATTTAATTATGAATCTTGAAACTTGGGTTGATATTTACTTTTAGATTTAAATGCTCTGAATCAATTTTAATTTAATTAAGAAATTGAATTGAATCATTTTATTTCTTTTATTTATGATATATTTGTTATTATAATTAAAAATGAATGTGGCTTCGTATTATCGAGGGCTGCATCCCTTGATAGCATGATCGTATTATGTCTCAGATTTGGGACGTGACATTTATAGTGAGAAGTTTTCAAGTATCTTTCGTCGTATGACAGCGAAGCAATACATGGCTAACATCCTCATATACACCACAATAGTCACATTATGAACCCTAACTATACCCCTATGCATCAAAAAAGAATTACATGGCAAATGGTTTCAGCCTAACTTCCATCAAAAAATCCTGACTCATGGGGTAACATCAAGGTGCTAAACCAAAGAGAAAAAAGCTAGAGATTGTACTGTTAGATCACTCGAAGGTAATAAAAACTTGTAAAATTCCCTAACCTTAACTTTAGTAGACCCCGTCTTTGACCAAACCAACAAATACTTTTGCAATGGGGAGAACTTTTATGGAACTTATCAACTCTTGAGCAAAATAGTCATGTAATACTTTCTCATGTCATTCCCTATTTGAAGAGATAAATATTACCAATGACATATCATCTAATTGCGAATCAGAATTAATGTACATAGATATTTGTAATAGAGATGTGTTATCAAGCCATGTATCTTCTAAAACTTTAATACATGATTTATTACCAACAAGTCACTGAAAGCAGTGAGCCAGAGACCTCCCTTCTTTGGCCATCACCCTCCATATAGAGGAATACCTTCTCCCACAACAATAGGACTCCCAACCATCATTGAATTTGTACTTTACCATAATAATTTGAACCCAAAGTGAATATGAACCAAGTATCAAAGATGCTGCTTCTTTGAGAAGAAGAGAACGACAATGAACTCGCGAATCAACTGGACCCGAATCATCCTCTATTTTTGGTCTACAAAAATCAGCCAAAGAAATCAAATGAATTCTACATTTTCCAATTTCTTGATCCCAAAGAAAAGATCGCTGAACTTTATCAATAACCAAGAGTGGAACCGCCATATTTGCTTTTAAGTGAAAAGAGAATCCCACAAATATCTTTCCGGCATCTCAAAAACTTCCATCATTCCATGTGCTCGATTTGTAGAAGATTTCTAAAGTGAGAAGGTTGGCGGAGGATGAGAGTTGAACTAAAAATCCAAATACCAGCTAGTTATTCAGATACGCGTGAGTCATGCCTGTGGAGGATGCGCTGCATTACATTTCCTACAGTCTTCACCTTCCTGCGAGTTGGCCCGTCTGAGTAGCAGACATAATCATCAAAATTGGGGCCAAATAAGCGGTACTTTAAGAAACGACCGAATATAGAACTGGGTAAGTGGAGGCTTGCACTGTGGATGGCAAATATAGTAAATGCCAGTTAGCCACAGCTTTCGTTTGTGGTTCGGCGTCCACCGAAAAAACGAAGTAACTCCCTTCCCCTTTCCTCTCCCCCCCCTCCCCTCTCACGCACACAGATGCGTAGAGAGGGGATGGCAAGAAAAGAAAAGATTGGAACCCCAAAACGAAAAACGAGGAGCAAGAAACGGGCACCCCCTACATGTCAGGATCCCGGTCCAAACGGCGTTCCAAACGAAAGCCTACCATACGTTAGCTTTCCAAAACTGCACAAACCCACCACCCTTCCCCGCCTTCCTCTCCTCTCGGCTTTCATCTCTCCCGCTCCCACGCGAGAGGAAAGGAATTAGGGACCAGGCCAGCCTATAACCAACAAAACCGATACCCAAGAAGGGAAGAAGCAAAGAGATCAAGAGCCACCCAACCACACCACCTTTCTGCCGCATGGCTCCGCGCCTCGTATTCCCCCTCCTCCTCCTCCTGCTGGCGGTGGCCTGCGTCGCCAACTCGTCGGCCCTCAACACCGTGGCCTCCGAGGCCCTCGCGGACTTCCTTGCCGCCAAGGGGGATGACACGTGTGACGGGCTTCTAGGCCAGTGCACCGACGAGGACGCGGAGATGGAGACCGAGACCGGGATCAGCCGGCGTGGCCTGGCCAGAGCCGGCGTCAGATACATCA
Organism: Elaeis guineensis; assembly: GCF_000442705.2. Lineage (NCBI taxonomy): Eukaryota > Viridiplantae > Streptophyta > Magnoliopsida > Arecales > Arecaceae > Elaeis > Elaeis guineensis. Next base: position 118,819,920 of record NC_025995.2, read on the forward strand.
GCTACGGCGCGCTCTCTAGGAACCGAGTCCCATGCAACCGCCGAGGCCACTCGTACTACCGCTGCTCCAGGGGGAAAAGGGCCAACCCCTACCGCCGTGGCTGCAGCGTCATCACCCAGTGCCAGAGGATCTTCAACTGAGCACCCAGTCCGATCGAACAAGAGATTAAAAAACAGAAAAAAAAAAAAAAAGGAAAAAGTAATTAGCAAGAGAATAGCTGGGAGATCTGGTTTGGTTATTGTTATGATTATTATTATGTACAGAGTCACTACTCTCCATCACGAGGTCCCTACTTTCCTCCTCCGGTGAATTTTCGTAACTTCCATTCCATTCTATGCTATCAAATTTGTTCCTAAGAGTGCTGCTATTATTGCTGGCTCTACAATTATACTAATATTACCAACGTGTATCATGCCATGTGATTGTAATAAGAGACCTAACTATGGCTGGTTAACTCGTTTTCGTGAATGTTGTGGAGGAAATGCGCATAAAAAGCTGCATGGATGATTTGGTTTCCAGCAGCATGCACCACAGATATATAGATTATCAAGCATCCTGTTTCTCTCATTTATCTACAATGATTGCCATGGTGGATTCAGACAAGCAATGGCTTCTTAACTTTCATATCTGATTTTCAAGCATTAAGGTTTGAGCGGTTTTGTATTTTTTGAAGTAAAATTAGAATGGAAGAATGCCTCGCTAAACTTAGGATCAAATCCAGATGATCACTACTTTCCAAAATTCAGTAATTTAACCAACTTAACCACTCAGCGATAGCCAAGGTTAAGTATTGGGCTCAAATGCATAACAATTTAATAAGTCAGACCAGAATTGGATCAATCTGAATTATATCCTGCAGACTTGGAAGAAAACTCTAAAATACTACCTGTGAAGTAAATAAACAAATAAAAGAACCCAAATCTCATAAAATAGACTAAACATGATTAGAGTTATACATTTGGGATCTTGTTTTTACCTTCCAGTTTTGTTTCTTCTCTCACATATGCCACCAAGTTTTGAGTCTTCACCCATCAATTACCATTCTAATCTGTATATCTCCCCTCTTAATCACAAAAATTTTATTCAGTCTGACAGCCCATGCAAAAAGTTAGGTTAAATTCCTAAATCAAAACCTTATCATCCACTATCACAGGTCTCATATCTTACTTCCTAAATCCCACTTATTAAAAGTTTTAAATTCTAATAACTCTAACAAATCTTGTTTCAACTAAAATATCTATTACACGCCTAGTCCTCAGATTTGTTTAACATGCATTTGTTTATTTTTACTTTTAAATAATTCGGTTATTAAATGATAACTTGGACAGATGTAGGACAAAGATAACATAAAGTAATCTCTTCAATACATTGGATCATTGTGGTCAGATCATTTCAAATATAACAATGACAAATTTATCAAATATAAATGAGTTCAGGTTGATCAAGTCCTCCTTCGGTGCTGTATATTAGTGCAACAAAGATATATTTCCTTTTTATCAACTTTATCCAGAGTATACACTTACTTTTCACTTTCTTATTCCCTGTTACTTTTTTCACTTTCTGAATAAGCTACATTTATTTCTCTTCAAAAATTCTCTTTGAAAGAATATCTTATAAGAAAATACATGAGAAATTAACTAATATACAGTTGATAGTGTATCTCTTTGGAAAAGGATGGTATAGTTGTGTATCTTCTTGGAAAAATTGCATAGGAAATGAAGTTGTATAGACATAGCAAATAACATGCAAAAAATCTGTACCTAAAGCTTATGGATGAACGTTAAGTGTATATATGATTTAAAACATAAATTAGTGGCAAAATCTTTCATCAAGCACCCATATGAACTATCAATGTGCTAGTCAGCCAATACATTCACCAATATCAATAGGGGCATAATGCACTATATTTTATGGTTTGATATTCCAACAACCTCAAAGACAAGAAAAGAGGAAAGATGAAGCAGTTTCTTGAAAACATATATATTTGGTATCATTAGATGAGGTTTGCACTTCATATTTCTGAAAGAGTACATAAAATCCTCAAAAACATGTTTACACTCACATCGTGCCTGTAGGTGCTCCCAACCAGGTTATCACATACCAATCACATCTTGTAGTTGATCATACAATATAGATTCCCATATACGATGTCACAAATCAATATGAACACAAAAACTCATTAGTAACTCTAAGATGCAAAATAGAAAAAAAAAAATCCATATGTGGATGCATAAGATATCACCAGGCGGAATACAGAACATAATTACAGGACTGAGAGAAAAATAGTGCACATTTACCGGTTGTATGGATGTCCTATGATGTTTGAATAAAAAGGTTTTCAAAATTATGTTTACAGCTTGCAGAGAATATCAGAATAATCATGAGGCCATACAAATATTTTGCAAAGATATAAGTGCACCATAAACTTACGAACAAAAACTAAAAGCAGGGTGAATTTGGCTTATTGTGAGTTTAGACCCTGCTTTACTTAGCAGGCCTCATTATCATGAAGCTAGATTTGAGCCCAGGTGTTATGGGTTATATGCAATATAGAATGTTGGATTTGGTATCCTATGTTTATTTATTTATTTTTGGTTGTTGAGCAACAAAATGAGATCCTGAATAAGATAGCCTTTTGTTAATTTGACAGCCTTGTTCAATTTGGTGGTTATACACATTTGCCATGTTTCATGTAAAGTTTCTTAAAAGATTTGATGATTTCATTTGCAATTAAGATCTAGATCAAGCTAATTTCTGGTTTATGCATATGTCAAGGTGTGAATTAACCTCCAATTTGGTTAAGTTCAAATATGGTCCTCATGTAATATGCACAAGGCTGGTAATCAAAAAAAAAAAAAAATCTAAAAGTCCATAAAAAATATGGTGCATGCCAATAATTTAATAATGTAAGAGACGAACCTTGTATGCCCAACAAAGTTTCTGCTTGACTCATCATTATAGTTGAATCCTTGCAACTTGACATATGGTAATTAACCAGAAGGCTGTAATCTTTGGGTCCCTCATGCTACGAGCAATGGTACAAGGGGGCAAAAACACTATGATCCATGTTCAAAAGGATCCTATGAATGGTAACTTCCTATGTGAAATTACAAACTATATTGCTTTTTCCATATGGAAAGTCTCCTGCCAAACAACCTCTGAACCTATAATATTTCACTCATCCCATTGGGTGAGAGATACCAACACAACCTGGATATTGGTTTATCATTGGTTACAAAAACTAAGAAACTCGATATCTTGAGAGATATATAACAATCAAGATACTGAAATATCAGCCAATACAGTAGAAGTGGAAATAACCATTTTAAATTTAACATTAATGTTTGTCGAGCATAAATATTAAGAAAGCAACAAGATATAATTGATTGATTGAAAATCTCAGGTGAGATTATTTAATCAGCTAATATGTGGAAATACAACAGTTCATATCCAAGATAACAAGAGAGGATTTACTACATACATCTTACTGTACTGTTAAAAACCAATATCTTGGCTGAGATGGTAACCATGATGCCTAGCCACCTGAAACACAAATTGACATGCATGCTTTTGTGTAATATAAAGCACACTAGATGCTTGTCTTACTAGACAATACCATAATGGAAAAAGACGCATTCTATAAGAGCAGTCCAAGACCAGAACAAAAAAGATCATGCTGTCTTTTATCCTAAACTGCCATCCAATCTCAGCTTCTTTGTATCTGATTTGCTCAGCTACCATTTTAAAGGATAAAAGAGGCAAAAAAACACTGCACAAACTATACTGGAGTTAAACCTACAGGCTACGACAAGTAACATAATGGATTATGGAAGAAAGAAGAAATTAAATAATAATATATCTCATAATAAATAAAAGTTTGTTTGCCCTGAAGATCAGCTAGGGATGCTACATTCTAAGAAAACTGACAAAGGTTTATGAGAAAATGAAGTTCTCTTTCAAGTTCTCCCTCAAGATATTACCTCCATCGTCACCTATGGACACACTAATGACTTTAAACATCAAATTAAGTTCTGTCTCATGTTATCCTCAAAATTTGTTCACATCTACTTATAAATATGCAACAGTTCCTAGATGCTTTTTTTCATGTCACAGATTAGGATGAATTTCTACTGCTTACCATGATTATTTAATTGTTTATTTTTCATATTTTTTCAACCCAATTAGGAGAGGATTCATAACAAGATTGTCAACATAATAGCGAACTCATTTACAATGGCAGAAGACACTCCCCCATTTAACTAATACTTGTCTATATTCCTAGTAGGAAAACTTCCACCAAGGAGTAGTATGGAGAATAATAAAAGTTACAACTTAGAGAATTCAAATCAGATTATAGCAAACAAGGGAGGAGGGAATCAGAAGAGTTAAGCAATTGAAATTGAGTTAACTGAAAGGTGACTTTGAAGGTTAGGAAATGCATGCAAGGATAATGTCAGCTTATGAAGAAGGTTGAATATGGATAGACTTTACAAAGAAGATTATGCTAGGACTCTGACCTGGCAATGTTAAGTTGAGCAGAAGGGGCTAGGAGAAGCTTAGAATTGGTTGTAAATAGAAGAAATGGTGATACTTTAGAGAGTTAAGTGTATCGCTTTGTCTATTTGCAGTTTCTATTTTAAGTACTTCTCCAGATGACTGAGAGGGACATATACATTTGAGTTGCATTATAGGAGCAAGGATGTGACAGATTGGTGTAGAAGCACCTATAAGGTAAGGATACTTTTAGACCTTCAGTGGCCTCCAATGTGGGGATGGAAAACTGAATTTCCATTGCAAGGTACAAAAAATCCAAAGTATTGCTTGATCAGAAGATCTTAGTCCAAAGTGACCTATGAAACAGAATTTGAAAATCAATGAGATGCATTGTTTGGTGAGAACTTGATAACAATTTTCAAATTCTTTTACAAGACAGAAGTATATAATGGATGTGGAGTAGGAATTGTTTTGGTACCAGACAAGAAAACCCACAATCTGCAATGACCAGCCTAGCTTGGAAAAGAGTAAGTACTAACAACAAGAAAATGGTATAGAACTTTTTTCTTTGTTCTAATTGGCTGTCATTTACAAGGAAAGAAATATGTAAGGTTTTGACAAAGAGGTGAAACTATAGAAGGGCATGGTTCTATCATGATCTAGTCAACAAGTACAGAGTAGAGATAGAGTGTTGTCTAATGACTTGGGCTTGGTGCACTGGGAGGTCATTGGGTGGACTCATCCTCAAGAAATAGACCTCTAGGGTTGAGTTATTGACAGTAGGAATTTTCTTTTCATGTTATATATCACCTTCATAAAAGAGCACTCCCCCTAAAACCTTTACGTCAGTTTCCAGTTTTTAAAACAATTGTTGCTTATGAAGACAGATGACCAATGTCATACTAGAAGAGTTGATGGAATCACACCTGTTGCAAAATGCTGATATGATGCTGAGACGAACAAAATATGTACTGGGTGCAGAACATCACTATAAATTATTTAAATCTGCAGATTTGGATATTTGCCTGTAGTTCCTCAAATTGATATACGGAAAAGTTCGTGAAACAATAGTTATTTCCCAACCGTCAGAAATGTATACAGGAATTTTATACAAAATCTTTCTTTTTCAGATAAAGCTCCATACCATTGCTGGAAAAAAAGACAAGAAAAGAAAACTTCAATTATCGACATGACTCTACCTTTTTGGGCCATAATTTTCAGTTGATAGTGCACCTTCTCTGCACCCTTGCACATGGTGCATCGTAATGCTTGCCAACCGTTGCATGTTCAAGAATTCCTGGAAAATTATAAGACAACTCCATGTGTAACTCCACAGAATGTATTTCATATTTATAAGCACAAGTCCATTCTGATTTATTATCACAAATGGAACTGGTTGCTCATTACTTTTACAGTTAAGGTCAAAAAAAGGAAGAATTACACTTCCAGCACCTTAAAAAGTTATTGGAAATGACTACTGAAGCATGAACAAGCATACGTGCACTACATTATGGCAGTTTTAGTTTGCATGATTTATACTTTTGGATTAGGAAATTTAGTCCAAGTTGGAGTCCACATGGCTTGATGAATCATGAGAATATCAATATCAATGCATAGTAGAATACAACTTTCTCGGTAGTATTATTTGAGGAAGACAATTATTGCATGAATAATTCTGAATTACTCAAATAATTGCATGAACAAAAACAGAGAGGAAATTGTTAAAAGCTGAGCACTGATGAACCCTGAGCATGTTGTTAAGATTTGGGAAGCACATATTCATATCACTCTCCTTAAGTTTAAGAGAATTTATTATTGTATCTGAATACATATATATATAACTAAGTAAATGATATTGAGGCTTTCTTAACCTGAAGCTAGTCAAAAAGGCAACATTCACATGAGCACAAGTTACCAAATCTATTCTGTCTTAACACAAACAATTTAAATGCACCTTCTGCTGCATCTTCAAAACCAAGCTAAGCTTATCAAACTTTTCTATGTAACTGAAGTATAAAATCGTACAACTTTCTCTCTCTAGTAATGAGCGCTTACATTCAACTATTTCCTTTTGTCTTCCAGTGCACAAGTCCCCTTTTTGATGTATATTTTTTTAAAAAAAAATAGAATCTTAAAAGAGGGACGGTGCCACAAGCATCAAATGTCTATGGAATACCTACAAGCCATACATAAAGTTGCAAGGAAATCAAGAAAATACTGGTCCCTAAATACCACAAATACAATCATGACAGAAAGAACTGCAACAAAAAGATATACCGGAAACAAGACAAAGCATCAACAAGAAAGCCAAACAAAGCATTATCTCTGGCAGATCACCTTCTTTCCAAACTCCAAGGGAATATTCGTAGGTTCCAATAGTTGCTACCACCTGCAACCCAACTCGTAAAAGAAACGACTATCATTTGCTTTGTGTGTGTTTGTGTGTGTATGTCTTGGGAGACAAAGTACAAAAATCAGGATTTTTCTAAGAACTCAGGAAAAAAAACGCATTCTCCAGTTAAGAACGCAAAGAATGTAATTTCTCCGATCAACTGGTCAAATTGCCGTAATTTCTAATCAAGAACTAACATATATTATAATTAAGGTTTCCGAGAATTAAAAGAACAATAAATACTTCTGTTCAAGAACTCAAAGGACGTAACTACTTGTCAAAAACTCAAAGATATTATACAACAGTATTTTTCAAGTATCAAAGGAACGAAAATCTCCGATCAATACAATCTCCAATCAGGAACTCAAAGAACGAAATTGTTTCTGATCAGGAACTCCAAAAACCCAATTATGTACGATCAAGACCTCAGAGATATTGTACAACTAGGGCTTTCCAGAGCTTCTATTTTAAAAAAACTAAAAAAAATCGATCAGGAACTGAAAAGAACCGGAATCTCCGATCAAGAACTCAAAAAAGGAAGGCGGTTTCTGATCAAGAAAAGAAAGACGCAGCGTACGAAGATGGCGGCGAAGGAGAGGCGAGCTCAGGGATGCCGAAGCCGCGGGGAGGGGAGGCAGCGACGTCGTAGGCGAGGGTGAAAGGGGAAACTAGCACTTCGATGTGGAGATGATCTGCCGCGCTGGCCGTACACGTCCGCCTGCTGCTTCATCGCCTCCAAGAACCGCCTGGTGCCCCGTGCCCTTCTTGCCTTCGCTCTTCTCCTGGTCTTCCTCTTCGTGGCCTTCGGCCGCTCTCAAAGCTGAGAGCGCGCGAGATGCAGGGTGGGGTTTAAATAGAGGATGAAGCCACCGGCGAAGGGAGGTTGGGGGCTTTTATGGCCGTTTGCCAAGGCTCTTGAGAGAATACATGTTTTACATTGATCAGGAACCGTTCAACCGGTGCGCTTCTCTTGGACGATATCGCGTAAGATGTACGGTAGGTTTTAATTTTTGGTACAGTTTTTTATTTATTTATTTATTTATTTATTTGGTAGGAAGGTAAATAGGTAATGCAGCGAAGGGACGCCATGAGCGTTAGAAGCTTGAGTGGGTCTACTCATAACGCAACGCACTATTGGAGGTGCTCGTGTCTAGCGAAACATCTACGCGTGAATGAAGTATTTTAGATGAAAATTACAAAAGGTAAATTAAACGCACCAATTGGAACTTTTATGCATCTAAAAATGAGACTGGTCTGTTTGGCATGAAAGGGACAGGTATGCATCTCATGACCGTGTCGGATTTGAAGTTTATGCGCGCAATGATCATCAAGGGAGCATGGACAGAATGTAATGTTTCATATTTGAATTGATGCAAGTTCAAGTTTTTTAATTGCACTTGATGCATTAAGGAAAGGTTGAGTAATGACTATGATCTTCATAGAAAACCATATAAAACATAGTTGCAAAACCCTTCAAAGATTTGTGGACACAAATCAAGCAAATTCATAAGACATAAATATTTTATCTTAATTTCGACGAAAAACTATAATGCCTCTAAGGTTGTTATCCTCTTTGCCTGGCCCCACTAATGCTTACGGGCTATGTTATGTTCAACTCCCTGGCATAGTGGCATGTACATGTTGAGCTATGGCTATTGCCATAAGGAGCCATTTCTGCTCCTTTCAGGAATTGGGACATATTTTCACTCTATTTCTCTTTAATCATACCATATATTGCATTGAAGCATTCCATTTGTTGTTGCAGTATGTTTCTACCTTGTCCCATGGATTGGAGTGTATTGGACCATATTATCTCTCAATTCAAATCTAATTCATGCCTATGACAATTTAAGTTTAAAGTGTAGTGAGGTCGCTTGGTCCCCTAACTCCCATTCCATGTAATTATTTAAATTTTTTCCATCATCATTATCTTGTTGAGAAATAATAGTCCCTTATCGGATATGTTGACTCCAATGGTGCTTGTAAACTGTTAGGCCCATCCATTTAAATGCTCGAACTTTTGGATAGGATCTTGAAATGGCATCAAAGACCACTGTTCTTTCTTATCTATTGAAACCTTCATGCTCTCACTTTCTAATCCATGCGTCATGGATTCATGAGAGGAATCAAAAAATCATCAATTGTACTGCTATTTGCGTTGCAACATCTAAAATAAAATAATCACCGCCAAGTTCCATATCGCCATTTTCTACCTCAATTTTCCTTCTTCATAGTCAAAACACACATTTTACTACGTTCATTGTTATGTCATGATACTATCATACTGTAGTCGACCTGACGTAACTTATGAATGTCAAACTGCAGTTCGTAGGAGATTCCTAGGAAAGACCCTGGATGAATTTTAGAAGTCAAAAGATACAAACCAAATAAATTATAGAACCCACGTTCCAGTACAGAAAGGTCAGCATTCGGATATCGGAACGTTTAAATGGGAGACCTTTATAGCCTAATTCGGACACAAATTTGGACTTCGACTTTATGAACCCGGTCGAGTTGCGTGTATTTAGCGATTTCAGGCATGAGGTCCGAACCTGTGGGCTTCAAATAGAATATTTATAAACTCAAATTATGGAACAGTGTAGTCCATGATAATTAATAAGCTTCTATCTCGAAACCAAGTGTAAGGTTCTGTCCCTAGTCTTTGAGGACAAATGAAGATAACAAGAAAAAACTTCACATGTTTGAGTTCGTTGTAACTGAGTTTGTCTCTTCTTTTTTAATTTTCAGATTCAGCACTTCTTTTTAGAAAATCATATGGATATTGGTAACTAGAAACATAAAAACAAAACGAGTATAATTGAGAAGGCGCAGTGGAAGAAAATGAATAGGAACAAAAGTAGTTCCTTAAGTATATAGCAAAGGCACCATCAACATGAAACTATTCTATTAAAATCTAAAGTTAATGATTCAGCAATATCTAAACCCTTTATCCATCACATTTTGGTAAGAGATTAATCGCTATGGCCAAGTTGGAGTTTTTATTTGTTCTTAATCTTTACATTGGGTATAATAATACCCAGCAATACAACACTAAATCCTATCAACTCTCCTCATTCTCAAGTTTTTCTGATCAATTCTCACATTTTGAATTAATAAGAATTTTTTTTTTTTTTTTGGATAGTAATAAGTAACGTCCTTTAATAATAGAACTTTCAAATTCATGTTACAAAAAGAACTCTTGCCATTAAAGAAGAAAACTCAAATGGATTCTAAATTCCGTACCAAATCATGCCCAACCATCTTCAAATAAGACTATTTCACTAATAAAATTTAAATATAGGACTTGTTGCGGAAAAGACTAGGCAATTAGGATCAATTCTTTTGCAAGATGCATCCAAGATGATATGGTGAGATCACACCAGCTGTGAAATCAAGACTATTGAATCGGCTAGTCCAACAGAAGAAGTCTGCATTTGACATCTACTACTAATAATCTCAATTCAAAGAAGATGAAAATATTTCTCCCGTAATAAAAGCCTAGAACGTCACCAAACAATTTACAGAAATAAGCCTAACAAACTCACGAATTCCAGCTAACGGCGTATGGACTTAACCTCCAAATATAAGAAATACGAAGAACCCCTAAGATGAGAAAGCGAGAATAGTTAAATACTTTAGAGCTTTCTCTCTACTCTCCTAACTGTAATGTTATTGTTATTTTTCCTCCACTACTTTCAAAACTTCAGCTAACTCAAACATTGGAGGATCTCCCGTTAAAACATCCCAACAAGTGTAGACTTTTCTTTATAGATACTTTTTGGCATTGCGGATCTCCATCATTGTCCAGCTTCAACTATATCAGTATCTTCTTGGAGTTTTGTGGCAACAGGATCTATTGACATACGAGAGAAATTAACAACTTAGATAGCTCACAATTAAGTGCTTATATTTTGACTTGTAACCCACTAAATACTAAAAAAAGGCCCGGCTGCACGAGAGACACCAAATAAGCAGATTCTAAGCACCACCGACGGGCTGTCCCAGAAAGATCCAATATTGTACCAAGGTCATTGAAGTAGGAAACCTCAGCCTGGTAAGAAGAAACCGATGCAAGCAAATCATGTGCTATCTGTTAATCGAGCCGCGTTAGTGAAATAAAAGAAATGGCAGTGCAATTAAAGAGCCGAGACAAAGGAATGTGAGCTTATGGTGTAACCCGTGAATATTCAAAGTCCAGCTTTTTCCTTTCAAATTAATATCCACCTAAACTCCCAAAGCCCACCCCACTTCAAGAGAAGAAGACGTGAGAGTGGACAAGAGAAGGCGAGAGTTAAGAGAGGAGAGAATGGCCACCATAAGCCTATCTCCTCCAACAATATCAGCGGCCTCCACTCTATCGATCGTGATCGTTTCCATCATCGTGCAATGCCACATTGCATCAGCCATGGAGCATGGCTATGGCAGCGTGATGATGGGTGATGATGGACCACTTCCTCAGCCTCAACTCCCGGCCTGGGAGCCGGTTACTTGCCCAGAATGTGAAGAAAGGAGACCAATGTGATCCGGCGACCAACAGCATTTGCTCGGGGACGGAGGCCAAGGACGGCACCCAACTCCTCTATTGCTGCAAGAACCATTGCCGCAACGTCCTCAGCGATCGCAGTATATAACTCCGGGCTCTGCGGCAACAAGTGCAAGTTTGGGCAGCTCTGCTGTGGTGGGAAGTGCACCGCGGTGGCCTACGACGTTGATAACTGCGGCAAGTGTGGGAAGGTATGCGTCCCTTGGGTTAGGTGTATGGGAGCTGCGGGTTTGCTTGACTACTTGGTAGCGACTTCTAAATATAGAGATCATACAAGTACACTGATAGGGTTGGGGTTGGGATGAATGGAAATTCTGTGTCTGATAAACCTGGTTGAGTCTCTAGCATTATTATTTTTTTTTTTTTTGGTAAGATCTAGCATTATTTCTTTCCAAATGGTGGGATGGTATACGAGAGTTTTGTAAACATGTTGCCTCTTTTTTGAGCAACAATAATTTATTAGTGCGAAGGAATTTTAACCTCAAAAAGAAAAAAGAAAAAAAATTATAGGTGCGAAGGCATGGCTAATGCCCCGAATTTCCTCATAGCTCACCTTTTCGGTGGTGTCCCTCTACGTTTACTACAAAGCATCCTAGACAAAAGTTAAGGCAGACAGTAGCTTAGACGTAGTTGAGGCAGCATTTCCAAGACTCTATTCTAGATTTGTAGTATGTACCAATAATGCTACCAGGCTCAAACTTTGTAACCAAAAACAGGCAAAAAAAAAAAAAAAAAAATTTACACAGCGGAGCATGTAACATGGTAGGAAGGGATTGCTTCTCCTTGCAGGATCAATGCAATGCACATTAAAGTTGTATAAAGCATCAATCACTTCCTGTCGCTCGTCATGCCAAGTAGTTCGTAGATTCCTTTCACTAAAGGCGCAGGAGCCTTGTATCAATTTCTTCTTGTGCTATGCACTCAAAGGTAAAAAGTTCCTATACATGGCCACAGGCGTGATGCAGGATATATTCCCTCTTTCTAAATAGTTTTTACTATATTTCTTTTCAAAAAGATTGCCCCATTTAGCTAGATGTAATTTGGACTTGTCGTCAAACAATATTGAATCCCCTCATTTGATCGTTTTACATTTTGACATTGAATACTGAAGAAATTACAATGTTGGGATGTGGGTCTGTAACCGATGAGAGTTGAAAATCCAACCTTTTTGCTATATTTTTTTGTTTCTGTTCTTTAGTTATCTTTCATTTTATACATTCTTATAACCCTTTCTTCTAATAACAGTTGGAAGGTAGTTCTCCGCTGCTGCTGTCCTTTTTATCAAAAAAAAGATATTAAAGATACTGAAGAAATTACAACATGCTGACGTCTGTACACAAATGGGTAATATGTCAAGCAACAAAAATGGTTGGTCCAAAATTAGTATAAGAATTATCATGAACTATATCTTTCCTTATCTCCCTAGTCTTTTGAAGCTAAACATGATTTTAAGAAAACTAACAATGCTGTGGATTGGATGATATCATTTGTTGCTACTCATGCTTATTTTCCTTCTCAATCGTTAGATCTTTTATTTTCTGATTCTCACGGACATATCTACTTTAAAATAATTTAATAAATTTTAATTTTTGAATGTATATATATATAGACACACACAAAACACATCGTCCATTAAAGAAGGTGGAGGCTTACACACACAAAACACATCGCCCATTAAAGGAGGTGGAGGCTTGGAGATGAATGGAACTAGGACTCAGGTTGGTGGGAAATTTAAGTCGGCCTTAGTTGGTGCAACCATATTCTAAAGAAAATTGCAATAATCTAATTAAGTTCTATATACCATTTCATTTCTTCTCATCTTGGAAGATTGCCACTTGCCTATATCACCATATATGTAAGCCCATATAATGTGTTTCAAAGGCAAAGTTGATGGCCAATACAGAACATATGACTCTGGCCGGTGTTATATGTTTTGGTATTATTGGTTATAATGATTCTTAAAATTAGCCAAAATTGCAAAAAATTATATGCACTGAGTGCTTATAATAGATTTAAATATTTGTTACTCTAATGGATGTTGTAATTTTAGTTAACTTCAATTTACATGTACTATGTTTATGATTTGTGGTGCTTCCTTTTGAGATTTTGTAACCAAAGTTAGGGTAAATTCCGAAGTTCTTTCTCTTTTTTCTCTTTTACAATTTTTTCAACATGTGTGCGGATCCTCTACAGTGCACCGCACGGTGCAGTGCACTGCTCGTACCATCCATCGCATGATAGACAGTGCGCGCAACCGCGTATACATGCGTGCATGATCACGTGCAGCCATCTATCTTGCAATAAATGGCGCACATGATGCAATGCACCATGCGGTGCATTGCGGTATCGTAGAGGATCCGTGGCCTTTTTCAGAATGATGAGAGCCGGGTTCTAACTACATACACTTCTACACCATACCCACACTCTCTTTCACCTATGCCAAAAATCAAATCTTCAGGTCTAGGTAAATCAAACCTAACACTTATGAAATTGAGACATTGAGAAACAGGGCCGATCTGAAAGGAAAATTAACACCTTTGAAATTGAAAACATTTGCCTTAAGTGGTAAGGAATAATACTATCCAAACTAAAGTTTAGTAGTAATTAGAAAGAGTTAGTTTGAAGTGCCCAAAAAAAATATGTTTTTAATTTTTACTAGGCAAAAAATGTTGAAAGATGCCCACAACCATCCATACAATTGGTTGAAACATCACTTTTAAGAACTTGATCCATAATCCATTCATCACTAAATTGTTGTTGAAACCACGTGCACCAATATTGCTATGCACCATGCCAATCACCTCGTTTTCCTCCTATGGGCCAATCATGGAGTGGTGTGCATGATGAATGGGGCCTATGGGAAGGAGACGGGACAAATGGTGTGGTACATGCCTACATGGTACACAGGTATAGGATATAATTTGCCACCTCGTCTCTTCTAATGGCAAGGGATTGAACCATCAGAACAAAAGTTCAGTGAGACTATCCGAACTAGATTTTTCTGATAGCTTTCATAGTAAAGTTCAGTGGTATTTCTATGTTTCATATCATCATATAGTCAGTGGTTAAAGTGACCCAACATGGACTTGGATCCTTGACATCTAACGATTTGGTGGTACATTCGAACTAGAGTTGGGTGGTATCTCTAAGTTTCATATCATATAGTCAATGACAGCCTTCAAATGGCCCAACATTGATTTAGATCCCTAACATCTAGCCATTTGTTTGATAACAAATACAAACGATCGGACAACATGGGAGATAAAAAAGTGGTTAATTGTTCCAACATCCCTAGCCACATCAAATATATGGTTGGTTTTCCTTTTTCTTCGCAACTACCAGCTACAGAGATTGACCAATTCTTGACATGAGTTGGGCTGAACTTATTGGGCTCGCTGCACGTCTAACTACTATATCTGTGACACGACATTTTCTTTTTAGCACTTGGTTGGTGAAATCATTATTACTTTAAAAATATTGCCAAAGCAAGTTGGGATTAAAGCTAGTTCGACAGGAATACAAAATCGACAAGTTCTTTTACCACATTGATGGATCAATCTAAGAAGAATTTTGTAATGGTTGGTCATACCTCTAGGCCTTAAGAGTTTTCTTAGTATCTCGAGCAAACTGTCTTTGAGAGAGGCAGAAAGCGAGCCTAGTGTTGCCTTGGTGATCTTCCTTGCCATCGGGATAAGGTAGAGCCGGTCGGCCTTGTCGGCGTTCATAGCCATGGGGATCAAGACATGGAGGAAGCCAAATTGGTTCCACCCCTTCGGGACTCAGTGTAAGGTCGAGTCATCTCTTGTATGGTTCGGTAGCTGGCAACGATTCGAGCCTTGAGCACCCCCAATTGATCTTGACGTCCCATGGCTTGCGTGTATCGTTGGGTCGCACAAAATATTACTCCAATTATAATCACATCATTCACGGTACCGCTAAAAATCGGGAGAAAACTGTAAATTAGAACTGAACCCAGCACGTACAGGGTAAAGAACATCGAAGCTGATTATTAATTAATAATTTAAACGTTCTAATTGCCTTCGCACATGTATGTTTCTGAAAAAATTTGATGCAAACAAAATTCATGCTGGTAGGTGGAATATGGTTAAAATAAATTAACAAGTTTTTTTTTTTTTTTTTTTTTGATCAACATAAATTGGCAAGTTTCCGGACCTCGTTATACATCAACTCCACCTAACTAGTTAAGCAAAAAGTTACAGACGAAAGAGCTAGCCGTATGATAAAGAGCTTGCACAAAAGGAATGCGAGTTCATGCATGGTTTGTTAACCCGTCACCCTTCTCTTTCAATGTCCACTTAACACCTCTAAGCCCACCCTCTTATATATAGGGAAAAAGAGAGGAGCTGAGATTGTAGAAGAGAAGAAGGCGAAAGATAAGAGAGGAGAGAATTCATGGCCACGGCCCGAAACCTCTCTTGTCGAAGACCCACCGCCTCTATTCTCTTGATCTTGCTGATCATTATGATCGTTGTACAATGCCTTATTGTGCCCACCATGGCGGATGGCTACGCTAGCGCGATGATGGCCCACTTCCTCAGCCTCAGCTCCCGGTCCGGAAGCCCGTTCCTTACCGAGAATGTGAAGAGAGGAGACCAATGTGATCCAGCCACCAACAACATATGCTCGGGGACGGAGGCCAAGGACGGCAACCAGCTCCGCTATTGCTGCAAGAACCACTGCCGCTACGGGCTCGGCGATCGCAATAATTGCGGGCTCTGCGGCAATAAGTGCAAGTTCTGGACAGCTCTGCTGCAATGGGAAGTGCACCGCGGTGGCCTTCGACGTTGCTAACTGCGGGGAGCGTGGGAAGGTGTGTAAGCCTGAGGTTAGGTGTGAGTACGGGACGTGCGGGCATGCTTGACTGCATGGTGTTGTTATGCACCGAGTTTGCTGTGCTGCACTTTTCTGAAGTACAGAGATGATGCAGATGCACGGGTCGAACTGAGGCTGGGGAGGTGGAATAAAAGTTGTGTCCAATAAGCTGCTCGTCTCTAGTTGTTTCTTTCGTAGGTGGACCAGGTGGTATAGCATATGAAGGTTTTGAAAAAAAGATATTCGTTGTAATGATGGTATTGTGTTAAATTTATAATAAATTAATAAAAAAATTTATATTTCATCGATTGTCATGCATTGTATCAATTTTTATGGATAATATTAACAATAATGATAAGTGTAGAGGTATGGCTCATGGAGTTCTGTGAGCTATTAGTAACGTAAATATTTATTTTGTTTCTTATTGGTTAGTTTTTTTTATTTCGTATTGGGTGTGTTCCATGGAATCATATGACCAATGACTTGCTTTGGCATAAAAGGACCTGTCATCTTTATTAAAATTTTTTAATCAGCAAAAGTGGGTGGACGGTGTGATCGCAGCTACCATTTTCTAACAAATTCAGATCTTTTGCGGAACGTCTTCTGCATCACAAAGAATGATGCATACTTGGATAATTCATCACCGGCCTATATATTCTGGAAATGGATGGTTATGATTACCCATCTCTTATAAGTATGCTAGATAGCGATGCCATGCTGGAGTTGCCAAAAGATGGTTTGAGTTGAGAGATGGGTGATAGACATCCATCTCTGAGATGGGTGATGTGTAAATCATCCGAGCATACCATCCTAGGCAACTCCAGCAAAGGATCTACAGGCAGGAAGCTCCTATAGCCGAATAAATTGATGGGCCTCATCAATTTATTCTGGCGGATTCACCTACAGGCAGGAAGCTCCTATAGCCTCAGGTAATAAAGGATCTACACCTTTTCCGGATGGTTTTTTATTTTAAACTTGCATCATTTTAGATGTCATTTGACGTTGGTCACAACAACATTGAATCTCCTTATTTGATGTAAGTTTTATGTTTTGAGACTGAACACTGTAATAATATTTCTGTCTTTCTATGTAGAATATCATGCTAAGAATTTTTTTGGCACACCAAAGGGAAATATAATTTTGAATCGTAATAAAAAAAAGTAGGCCTCGTAGTAGCTTCAGAATTCTTGTGAACATATCTTTGCATGTGTACCGCATGCGAGAGGTGGTGGAAGCATGGAGATGAATAGAATTAGGGCTCACGGTGGGAAAAATTTAGACTTGTTTTTAGTGGTCACACTCATTTACGTACCTACTGGAGTTTCTATAAATACTTAAATCTTGAGTGGTCCATCCCAAAGAATAATCTAAATACAATTTAATCATGGCATTGGTGCTCTACCACCCTTTCTTTCGTATGGTAGTAGGTAGATGCGTTCAAAATATTACCTCATAAAAGTCCGGTAGGCCCGCTGGCTGGGTACTCGGTTCATCCTCCTGGGCAAATCTAGGCACTCTAGATTGCAATATCACATTCAGATTTGTGCACATGATCATCAGTGCATCGAGATTTGTGACAGAGAAATCTCAATATCCTAACAGGCACTAGGATGAGCTTTTTCTTTGAACTCAGAATTGAGAACGATAAATTATTGTTCAGGGTAGATCGAATATTCGTGTTGCACTGTGCATTTTACAACCATCCAACTGGAGATATAATGTTGGAATCAAAAATAAATTGTCACGGTCACACATCTGCCGTTCATTGACATATCAAGATCCGCGCACAGGAAAGTTTCTGGGTGTTAAAATGTAGGGTGTTACACCAGGAATCAGCCTTGATGCTTATTTCTTTCTGCACAATTCTGTTTAATCATCTCATCAGTGATTGAAGAATCAAGCAACCATTAATTAATCTCGATGCGGCAATTGTAAAGATCTGTTCTATCTGTAGAAAAGCCTGTTTAAGTTCTCTTGCCCATTGCTGCTTCAAAGATCCTCTCAAACGACTTCTTCAGGTTTAAGATCAGAAGCTCCGAATCTATGAAGCCTCTCTCTCCTCCCATAGCCACCTTCAACTTGCCCGCGTAGCTTATGACAGATATGGTAAGGCTCTACAAGCAAGTTCGTGAGTTCCAATCACTAGCCATGAGAACCAAGAAGCTGATAACAAATGATTCATTAACATAACATTGAACTCTTGTGATTATTAATTACCTGTGGGACTCCGACTACCATAAAATGGAAACTCCTAACTGGATGTCCAGCAATGATCATTTGCTCAATTGGTCCGGTCAAGTTCGAGATCGTCATGGTTGTTTTCCTTAGTGTTGTATGTATGTACAAAGCAGCAGCCTAAGGAAAACAAAAGAGACACTGCATTAGTTGGTGCAATCATATTCTCATAGAAAGCAAGTCAATATCATGATTAGATTCCAGCTACTAGTTCGATTTGTTTCACTTTTTTTTTTTTTTTTGATAAAAAGGGAAGTAGCGGAGAACTACCACCCAAATTTTATTGGAACAAAGGATTACAAGAATGTACGGGATGAAAGTTCGAGTTGTTTCTCATATCCGGATGGGTGCCACTTGGTTGTAGCACCAACATATATCGGCATGTCTTGAGTTTTGGGGGAAAGCTGATGGTCGACATAGCCCATTGATCGAGAATGGCTTGGTGCTATATTTTGCTGCCGAGCAACAATATGGACTCGCTTTCACTATGAGGTCAAGTGCAGTACGTACATGTTGAGCTTGAGATACATGTGTGACTCTTGTTAACATTTAGTTACGCACTTGTATTAGCATTACTGACGACATGCTCGAGCATAGACCTTAAAGCCCCTGCATCCAGTCATGCAGTGGAACAATGTGTTTGTTGCATATTTGCTCATGCTTTATACGTAAATTTGGCAAAATCAGTTGATGGTTACTCTAGTGAATGTTGTAACTTTAGTCAATCTTCAATTTAGATGGACTATGTTTGCCGGTTGTGCTGCAGAGTTTGCTACTGTTGTAGTTTCTTTAACCAAAATAAGGGTAAATTTTTAAGATTGTTTGGAGGGTCAAAATTTTCATATTTTTAATCTTTTGCTAGGTGAAAAGTGGTGAAACATCTCTAAGGCTTGACCTATGAGTTACCTACAACTAAGTTGCTGTTAACTGCTGCATTTGAGTATAAAATGATTATGAGAGTTGGATGTGAACTGTATACAGAAATATTGTTAATTTAATAAAGAGAGTTCTAATGAATCTTGATGAGCTATTGGGGAAAAACCAAAGCAATTTATATTAAAATTACATAAATGTATAAAGGATTATCCAATACATTAGTAAATTGAGAAAGACAACTCACATTCATCTGAAAGGAGCATTGATGAGTAAAAGAAAGCAAACACATTAGTAAAGAAAACAAAGTTTGGCATAATTAACAAATTGAATATCTAAATCACTGTCATGCATTTGAGCACAAAATGATGATGAGGGTTATACATGCAAAAACACATAGTGGGTTTTTTCTTTCCATTATCTGTTGCTATTTCCCAAAAAAAAGGCTCCAACAAATAGTTGTTATAATTCATGTTACTTTCTTCCTTCATCGAAGTTAGAACAAAAATAATATGAAAAATGTCTATCAATTCAATAAAAATAATTCATGAGCTATTGGAGAAAAACCAAAGCAATTTATAGTAAAATTACACAATACATGCAGAAGGATTATCCAATATGTTAATAGATCAAGAAAGAAACATCCCCCTGACCTAAAAAGAGCATTAATGAGCAGGACAAAATAATTTACATCTGATCACTTCAAATCATTATTTGTATTTTTTTTTTCCAAAAGTTTTTCGTATTAAAGAAATAAATATTCAAAATAATTAATCTTTCAATGTTATGATGATATGGAAGAAGCATGTCATGATCTATATCATGCCCATGCCTCCATCACTCATCCGGTCTAGCACATCAATATGTTTTTTCTTTTTTTCATTTTGATTTTTTTTTTCTTTTAAGACTCAAGAGAGGTTCTAACTGCACCATTCTACCTGGGCCGAAGGTTGGGCTCCTTAGGCGGACCAAAACTAGCTCTCACAATACTGAGGGATTTGAATAATGGAGAGGATGAATGATGGTAGATACCCATACACTTAAAAAAAAAAAAAAAGGAAAAGAAAAAGAAAAAAGAGCTTCCTCTCCATGTCTTCAACGAACTGTGCCCTCTGACCTAACATTTGGTAGTATCTCTATGTTTTGTATCATCTTAATTCATTATTATACTTTAAGTGGTCCAACATTACTTAATATCTTCTAGCGACATTACTGGGTGGATAATCCTCCCGTTCTCCTCCAAAAAAAAAAAAATGGTGGTCCAATATTGACTTGCATCCTAAACATCTAACCAGTTTTTTGACGTCGATATCGAAAGAACAGATGATACGAGTGATTAAAAACAGATGGTTTTGTCTTGACATCCTAAATGATCGAAAAATGCATGCAGTTACTGCATAGAAGCAGCAAACAACAATGCTTCTTAGAGATCAGGTAAGCTGTCATGTATAATGCATTTCTGTTTTGCTTCTTACTTGCCAACTACTAGGTAACATGAACCAAAATTAGCTAGTTTTGTTTTAGATTAACTAATACTTCAAAAAAAAAAAAAAATTTACATGAGTCATGTCCAACTACTATTTTTGAACACCAACAAGACTATTTTCATTAGAATATCATGAATTTACAGAAATATAAGAGAAAATTCTAGATATTCTAGAAGTCAAAAAGTCAAGTCCACGTGTGTCTCTTAGAATTCTTCTAAGTGACTCTTAGAATTTATGTGTGATGCCTAGAGTGCTTCAATGTCTTTTAAAACTCTGTTTTTTAATTTAATGTCCTACATCTCATCATGTCTATAAATAGTCTTGAGTCCTATGCATGTAATCATCTCATTTGCAGTCAATATTAAGTTTCTCTACAAAATATACTTCTTAATATTTTTCCTACATGTTCAACAGTGGTATCAGAGCTTTTGTCAATTCTTGATAGCCTTTGCTACACCATTCCTTCAAGATACAAAACCAAGAGTTACTTGTTTACCGTCATAGAAGAAGTATGGCTTCTTCTAGTTTTTCACTTCCACTACCACCTACATTTTCGGGAGAAGGCTATGATGTATGGCCTGTCAAGATGAAGTCTTATCTATTAGCATATGATTTGTAGGACATTGTTGAAGATGGCTTCACTGCAATTGCAATATCTGCAAAGCAAGCATAGGAGATTCTTCAAACTGAGTTTCAAGGTTCTGAAAAGGACAAGACCATAAGGCTTCAAATGCTTAAGAGGGAGTTCGAGAATTCGAAGACGAAGAAATCAGAATCCATCAAAGATTATTCTTCTAGGCTTCTTGAACTTGTGAACCAGTTATGGCTCTATAGAGAGGAGATCAAAGAACAAAAGCTAGTTGAGAAGACTCTTATCAGTCTCGTTGATAAGTTTGAGTCTAAAGTTACTGCCATAGAAGAATTTCATGATTTGTCAAAATTGACTCTTCATGAATTATTAGGTCCTCTCCAAGCATATGAGCAAAGACGTGGCTCAAGAGCACATAAAGCAACTGAATCTGCTTTCCAATCAAGACAAAAGTATGGCTACTCATCAAAAGGTGAAAGAAAATTCAAAGGATCTAACAAAGAATCTAAAAATTCGGGGAGACTGTCCAATCAAGAGAAGAAAGGAAAGCTTTCACCATGTGGCATCTGTAAAAAAACCAACCATAAAGAAGAAAATTGCTTTTACAAAGGGAAGGCACAATGTAGATATTGCAAAAAATTTGCCATGTCCAAAAGGATTGTAAAGCCAAACATAGATCAAATGAAGATTCAGAAAAGATTCAAGCAAACTATTCTGATGGTGTGGAGTCTCAAAAGGAGCATTTGTTCATGGCTACTTCAACAACAACAAAACAAAAAAGCCAAAAGACATGGTATATTGATAGTGGATGTACAAACCATATGACTAATAATTCTGCAATCTTCTATAAATTAGATACTTTATTCAAGCCTACTGTGAAGATGGGAAATAAGGCCATTCTACGATCTGAAGGCAAAGGTATCATCATAGTGTAGACTAACAAAGGGATCAGGTACATGCAAGATGTATTTTTAGTTCTAAATTTAGATCAAAATCTTCTAAGTATTGGACAGATGGCACAAAAAGGCTATTTTCTAGTTTTCAAAAATAACTCCTGCACTATTTTTGATCCTAATGGCATTGAGATATCTATGATTTCTATGCAAGATAATAGCTTCTCTTTCAGTTGGAATCATGATGTTTATTCTTTCAGAAGTCAAGAAATTTATCTTGGTTTTGGCATAAGAGATATGGCCACTACAATATGATGTCACTAAAATTTCTTGCATCTTATAATATGGTGAGAGACTTGCCAAAAATTTCTGATTGTGAAGGCTTATGTGAAGCATGTCGTATGGGAAAACAACATAGACAGTCTTTGCTATCAAGTAGTTCATGGAGAGCCAAGGAGGAATTAGAGCTAATTCACACAGATGTTTATAGACTCATGTCAACTCCTTCTTTGAGCCAGAACAAGTATTTTATTATTTTCATTGAGATGACCATTCAAGAATGACTTGGATGTATTTCATGAAGCAAAAGTTAGCAGTTTTTAACATCTTCAAGAACTTGATAGCTTTGGTGGAGAACCAAACTGGTTTGAAGATCAAAACCTTGAGATCTGATCAAGGCAAGGAGTACACATCCTTAGAGTTTGACAATTTCTGCAATGAGGAAGGTTAGAAGCATCAACTTACTATTAGTTATACTCCTCAATAAAATGGAGTAAGTGAGAAAAAATAGAATTGTTATGGAGATGGCTCGATATATGTTATCTGATAAGAATCTGCCTAAAAAGTTTTGGATAGAGGCTGTCAACACTATTGTCTACCTGTTTAACAGGTTATCAACAAGAGCTGTAGAAGCAAAGACTCCAATTGAAGTATGGAATAGCTCTAAACCATCAGCAAAGCATATAAGAATATTTGGATCTTTATGCTATATGCATGTTCCAGATGCAAGAAGAGATAAATTGCAAGAAAAATCAGAGAAAGGCATCTTTCTTGGCTATAGTCTTCAATCCAAAGGCTGTAGGATTTTTAATCTGTAGACTGAAAAAATAGTTATTAGCAGAGATGTAGAAGTGGATGAGAATGCATCTTGGAATTGGGAAGAGTCAAAAATTCAAATGGGGTTGAAAAAGAGACCTCAATTTCTCATAATATCTCTACTTCTCATGAATCAGTCAATTTAGATTTTGATTCATCTCCAGAGGCTCTAGTCTTGAAGACTAAATCTCTAACAGAGATTTATGAAAGGTGCAATATGGCTCTTATTGAACCAGAAAGTTTTGAGGAGGCTTCAAAAGTTGAAAAATGGAGGTCTGTAATGATGGAGGAGATCAACATGATACAGAAAAATAAAGCTTGGAAGCTTACTTCGAGGCCTGAGCACAAGCAAGTTATTGGAGTCAAATGGATATATAAGATCAAGTTCAACCTTGACGGGTCTATTCACAAGCATAAAGCTAGGCTAGTTGCCAAAGGCCATACTCAACAATATGGTGTTGATTACAGTGAGACATTTGCTCCTGTGGCAAGATATGACATAATTAGATGTTTATTGGCTCTTGCTGCTCAAAAGAAATGAAGATTTATTTATTAGATGTAAAATCAGCCTTCTTGAATGGCATTTTACAAGAAAAAATCTATGTTGAACAGCCACAGGGGCTTGAAGTTAAAGGACAAGAAGATCATGTTTATAAGTTAAAGAAAGCTCCGTATGGGCTTAAACAAGCACTAAGAGCATGGTAAGGCTTTCAAAGAAGTCAAAGTGAACCTACACTCTATGTGAAGATTGATGATCATTTTGGAATCATAATTTTATCTCTATATGTTGATGATCTACTTATCACAGGAGGTGATCAGGAAAAGATCCAAACATTCAAAGATGATGTGATGAAAATTTTTAAGATGACAGATCTTGGAGTCATGAATTATTTTCTTGACATAGAAATTTCTCAATCTGAGAAGAAAATTTTTATTTCCTAAAAGAAATATGCAGAAGATTTATTGAAGAAGTTCAACATGGGACAATGTAAAGCAACTGCTACACCATTAGAGGCTAATGAAAAGCTATCCAAAAATGATGGAGAAAAGAAAGCAAAAGAGAAGGTATACCGAAGTATGGTAGGTAGTCTACTCTACCTAACTTCTACTAGACCAGACTTAATGTTTCCAGCAAGTTTATTATCTAAATTTATGCAATCACCTAGTCAAGCATATTTTGAAGCAACAAAATGGATATTAAGGTACCTAAGCGAATCCTTAGATTATAGAATTTTCTTTAAAGCTAGTGATGCAGTATGTTTAATTGGATACACCGATAGTGACTGGACTGGATATATTGATGACATGAAAAGTACTTCAGGATATGTTTTTTCACTGGAATCGGGAGTGTTTTTATAAAACTCTAAGAAGTAAGAAACAGTAGCTCAATCTACAGCTGAAGCTGAATATATAGTTGCTGCTGGTGCTGTGAATCAAGCTATTTGGCTAAGAA
This sequence comes from Elaeis guineensis, assembly GCF_000442705.2. Taxonomy (NCBI): domain Eukaryota; kingdom Viridiplantae; phylum Streptophyta; class Magnoliopsida; order Arecales; family Arecaceae; genus Elaeis; species Elaeis guineensis. The sequence continues at coordinate 118,844,807 of NC_025995.2, forward strand.
AAATTTTAGCAGATATAGGCATACAACAAGTAGAGGATACTAAAATACAATGTGACAATCAGCCATTACAATTGCCAAGAATCTTATTTGTCATGGAAGAACGAAGCATATGAAAGTCAAGTATCATTTTATTCAGAAAGTGGAGTCTTCTATAGAAGTTGAGATTGTCTATTGCAAGTCTAAGAACCAACTTGCTGATATATCTACAAAGTCCCTACCAAGAAAGAGATTTAAAGTTCTAAGATCTTTACTTGGAGTCACCAGCAAATTCATCATGGAGGAGTATTGGAATATGATGAATTTGCAGAAATATAAGAGAAAATTCTGAATATTCTAGAAGTCCAAAAGTCAAATCCAAGTGTCTCTTAGAATTCTTCGAAGTGTACTAATTTATGTGTGATGCCTAGAGTGTTTCAATGTCTTTTGGAATTTTGTTTTTTAATTTAATATCCTACATCTCATAATGTTTATAAATAGTCTTGAGTCCTATGCATATAATCATCTCCTCTGCAGCCAATATTAAGTTTCTCTACAAAATCTACTTCTTCATATTTTTCCTACATGTTCAACAGTTTTTTGTACTTGGATTGGTGTAACCATTATTTTTGGAAAGAAATTGCCAAAATTGGCAAATATTTTTACCACATTAATGCACCAATTTATTGAAGAATTTTGTAACGGTAAGTCATACCTCTGGGCCTTTGAGTTTTCTTAGCATCTCGAGCAATCTGCCGGTGAGATAGACAGCAAGCGAGCTTCGTTTTGCCTTGATGATCTTCCTCGCTTTTCGGATGAAGTAGAGCGGATCGGCCTTGTCGGCGTTCTTACACATTGGGATGGAGACATGGAGGAAGCCAAACTGGTTCCCCCACCGGGATTTGGCGTTAGTTTTCGTCATCTCTTCTACGGTCTGGTAGCTGGCGATGATTCGAGTGTTTAGCAACACCAAGGCCGTCACTTGGGCAGCACTCCTGCCTTGACCCTGACCCACGGCTTGCATGTACAATTGGGTCCCATAAAATATTACTCCACTGATCACATCATTCACGGTCTACTAAAAGTTCTATGTTAGAGCTAACAGATGCAGAAAAGAACATTTAATCGGAATATTAATAATAACAAAGTGCAAGTTGTCTTTGCACATTTAACTTTCTTAAAATTTTAATTTTTTATGAATACAAAATTGAGCTAATTAATTGGATTGTTAACTTAGTAATTTTCAAACCTTGTGAAATCAACTCCACCCGAACTAGTTAAAGCAAACAATAATAGACATGAGGTGACAACATGACCGATTGAGCTTTTCAATTTGGTTTATACTTGCTTAATTTATGCAGGGATTGGCCTGAGCTTCTTTACATGGCTTCTTGTAACTTTGATTTTCCTATCTTTCGTTTTATTTTATTTCTTACTTCTTTTTTTTTCTCTTCATATATGTTTTAACTTTGAAACCATGGTGTTATTTTTTACCATTTTGCTCGAAGAAATGACTATACAGAAAAATAAATATAAAAGAGATGGATTTTGCTCCTCCAAAAGGAAAGGGTAACTACTCTCAAGTTCAAAATCAAGAATAAAGTATTTAAATTGAAGACCCATCCTGTTGAATATAATCTATAGGCCACCTAAAATATTCACAAACCAAAACCCGTATGCTTGGATGATTGCTAATGTATAGATCAAGTGGGTGCAAAGTGAATAACTAAATTGATACAAGACTGCATTTGTTACTGTCTAAGCACTAAAATATATTAATTTTTTTTCTATATATGTTTTTATATATATAGAACATGAACAATAAAGTGAATTCTCAACTTAAATGCTTTATCATATAAGCACATTGGTATAATAAAGACCATCCATTTTTATGTTTGTTGGATATAAAATATCCTCAGCCGAAGTTCTCAGCAAGAAGACAACTCCGCCCGGACTCCTACGGGAGCCGGGCTCCGTCGCCAACATCGACTATAGAACAACTCCGCCCGGACTCCTACGGGAGCCGGGCTCCATCGCCAACTTCAACTACCGGTAAGCTTCGTTCGGACTCCTACGGGAGCCGGACTCCGCACCTGACTTCAACTACCGGTAAGCTTCGTCCGGACTCCTACGGGAGCCGGACTCCGCACCTGACTTCAACTACCGGTAAGCTTCGTCCGGACTCCTACGGGAGCCGGACTCCGCACCTGACTTTGATTGCAGGAGGACTCCGCCCGGACTCCTACGGGAGCCGGGCTCCGTCGTCAACTTCAACTACCAGTAAGCTTCGTCCGGACTCCTACGGGAGCCGGACTCCGCACCTGACTTCAACTACCGGTAAGCTTCGTCCGGACTCCTACGGGAGCCGGACTCCGCACCTGACTTTGATTGCAGGAGGACTCCGCCCGGACTCCTACGGGAGCCGAGCTCCGTCGCCAACTTCAACTACCGGTAAGCTCCGCCAGGACTCCTACGGGAGCCGGACTCCGCACCTGACTTCAACTATCGGTAAGCTTTGTCCGGACTCCTACAGGAGCCGGACTCGGCACCTGACTTTGATTGCAGGAGGACTCCGCCCGGACTCCTACGGGAGCCGAGCTCTGTCGCCAACTTCAACTACCGGTAAGCTCCGCCAGGACTTCTACGGGAGCCGGACTCCGCACCTGACTTCAACTACCGGTAAGCTTTGTCCGAACTCCTACGGGAGCCGGACTCCGCACCTGACTTTGATTGCAGGACTCCGCCAGGACTCCTACGGGAGCCGAGCTCCGTCCACGACCCCGACCTCAAGGAGGGCTCCGCCAGGACTCCTACGGGAGCCGAGCTCCGTCCACGACCCCGACCTCAAGGAGGACTCCGTCAGGACTCCTACGGGAGCCAGGC
>NC_025995.2:118847765-118907446 GCF_000442705.2 Elaeis guineensis
TCTGCTAATGACATTATATCTCCATACAGGTTTGATCAGTTTTGATGTCTTCACATGTTGATTTATTTTACTTAACTTTGGAATCCTTGATTTGCATGCATTATTCTATTATTTCCATTACCATGATAGATTCCCACATAAGCTGTGGCTTTCTTTGTGTTGGAGTTGAATCCTATAGGAAGAAGAGTCATAGAAATGGCGAAGTATGTTTTATCATCGTTTGCACCCTAATTATGTCCTTTTATATTATACTAAAAAAAATAGTTTTCCATTACCTTATTTCCTTTTGCTTTGTACTAATCTCTGCATGAATTATAATGCATGCTTGCCTTCTTTTGTGATATCGAAATGCTAAATGATTGGACCAAATGCTATTTGCTATATTGTTAGATGCCATGATTCTTGCTCTACAACTTTGAAAGAGATTTTTTTGCCCAAATAAGATTCCTCTGATCTTCTCCTTGTCAAGTACTGCTGCAATACAAGTGCACTTATCAGATGCCGGGTCATAGTTGCTTACAACCACATTTTATTCTTAAAATTCTAGTTTATAAGCTGCTTCATCTTGATAACTAGTTACAATATTCACTTTGAAATTTTTGAATTCATAATAAGACTTTGGTTCTTTCTGTTATTTTAGTAGCTAATGTTTAACTTAGTTATGTTGTTGTTTGTTGTGTCATATGCTCTATTTGGATGCATCAAGGTTCATCTACTTGGTAAGATGCATTTAGATTAATTTTTGGCTATCAATTAGTGATAGGTAATGAATATTCTTCCTCTGAAAATGTTATTTTTCAGACTGAGCAATTCATGAATTTCAGGTCTGGCTTAAAAAAATGAGAGACCGATATGTGGGGCACGTGTGGCTTTATCGTTGAGTCAAATATGTGTATCTAACGTGTTTCCATATCACAGGCATCAGCAGATATCTCCAAAATTATAGAAGACATGGCTGAAAGTCATCAAGGAGAAGAAATTGCTTAGCAGTATGTTATTCATGTGTTGAATGTAGTACTTAAAGCGGAAAATTCTGAATTGCTGATAGAACTAACTTAATTGTCTCAATGATCTTGTGCTTAAGCCTATAGTGCCACCCCCGCAATGCTCACCTAATAGTGTTGGAACATCTTGTGCTTTTTCTAAAAGATATTTATTTAGGTATGTTCAGTAACTTTATTATATGGTTAGTAATAAATTTTATTTAGCTTATTTTTTCTAAACTGATATGCATGTCTTTTTTGTGAAACAAATCATTTCGATTACATACTGAACAAATCATGCATGTAGGTGTTAATAGATAATTGGATGCAAAATCATTCTTGTAGCATCTAGATAGAGAGTTGTGCCAGACACCTGTATAAATGTCGACCTCATCATGGAATACAAATCATTTGGTATCATATTTAAGCAAGATTCATGAGCTTGAAGTTATATGGCTTCTCGATTTTCATATTGGATTTGATCGGATCATATGCCTATCTATCTAGTTTTTCTATTTAGTAACAAAACATGTGGTTCTCATGACAAAGTATTGTTTGATTTAGTTTATATCTGCTACTGATCTGGGGCATTCTGGTTATGATGACAGGGTAAAGGTTTTTTTTTTCCTTTTGATTATTTTACAGTCAATGAGATGATGGTAGAAGACCAGGACCTGAGAGTCTGGAAGGAGGAAGTATAATATGTAATTCTTACCTGGAGCTTTTTTTTTTTTGTGTGGGTTTGTGTTTGGGGGGGTGTGGCGTAAGCATATTTGATGTTTCTTCAGACTCGGGAAAGGCTACTTTTCTCCTTTTTGTTTCCCATCTTATTTCCTGCCTATTCTTTGTTCTCAGTTCTATGTTTTTTTTAGAAAGTAAATTGGTTTTGGATAAACTTTTGTTAACAATGGCAAATAAAAGTAATAGGGGTCTTGTGAATAGCCATTGGTCCCTCAGCATTACAATATTGATTTATGCTTTCATAATGGTTCTTGCCGATAGACAGTGTGAACTTGCCCATGACAGTATTATAGAAAGAGCATACATGAATGATGAATCAATCAAATTTGGACCTTTCAAGCTATATGGAGCAATGAGCTGCTAGTACAATGGCTGCATCCATCGTTATTTTCCCATCTAACTTACTTCTTTCTCCTTCCCATCACCGCAGGTTGCATGTTGATTGTTTCACACTTCGATAAGGAAAAAAAATGGTAAGCGTGAAACTATTGACATGCACTCCTTTGTGTGACTCAATTGGGGAGGTGATGGGAGGAGAAAAGAAAGAGGTACGACTTGCTCGCTCATCTCATGGTTTAGGATGAACAATTCGATCTCTAGTGAAATAGAAAGGATGCCTTATGGAGTGGAATGCAGTTTTACTGTGATAAAGATGCATTTTTGAGAAGATACTATTTTCGTGGTTGTTCCCAAACCTCACCCTTACTATTTCATGCTCTATTTTCTTCCCTTAATCATATGTCTAAAACTGCGGGGCTCAATTCCTTGGCATCGACCTGTTGCAAACAACAGCAGACCTCTCTCAAATCCTCGATCTCACCCTTCTCCATCCTTTCCAGGGCAAGAAACAACTCTCTTTCTCTCTCTCTCTCACCCACCATCGCTCTTCTATTATGCTTCATTACCTTTAATTCTTTGATTTGTTCGACACTAATTGGGTTCTCAGAAAATATCTGCAGCCATTCTATGGTGCAGTCTCTTCAGTTTGGTCAACCTTGTGATTTTGCAGGAAGCTCATGATCCATGTCCCAAGGTAAAGTCCACTGCTCAAACCCAGGAGTCTGATCTCTCCCATGTTTTTTGTCTATAGGTGAGTGTGACTCTTACTTGTTTTCTGTTTCATTGTGCTGTTTTTATTTAGTTTTTTCTGTACTTCAAATCATTTCACAGAATGTTTTAAAATAATTATCCAATGGATGTCTTTGTGTCGTAGGTCTAGTGGAGAACTATTATGCAAATTATACAAGAAGCTAGTCACTTTTTTTTAAATATTAAACCCATTTTTAGTCAAGAAAAAAAAAATTAAAGAAAGCACTACAGAATGTTTCTTTCCTACCTGTTGTGTACTGTTGTAGTAGTGGTCTAGTTTTAGGTTTTTGATATGCTTCTTTTTTAAAGATTTCTTTTTACACATGCTATATAGTAGTGGTGGAGGTGATAGGGGGAGAATGCATATTTTTCTGCATCGTCCTAAATGAATTACAATGACCAAAATTTTTTGTCCCGGGAAGTTTTAGATAATCCTTTTCATGAAATATCATGCACTTGAAATTTATCACATGTCCAATCTTCTAGAAATGCTAACCGACCACCTTACTTCATGAATACACTTTACAGTCTAGCAATCTGAGTTGAATTTTCCAAAAGTTCCATTTTAAACCTCTGCCTTTTAACATGATCTCTAAATGTATACATCCCTCTGCTTTGTACTAGAGCTTCATAGAAGTTATCCTCTTTACCTTATGACTGAAATGTGAGATAATTTAATTCTTTGTCATCTTCAACATCAGACCCACATTCTGTTATATATCATAGAGCATCTTATAATCATTATCTAAAAATGTTTTTGAATGAAATGAAAACATCATCTGCCCAATCATGTATAGTAATTATTTAGATTCTAGCTAGTACATGCCTCTCTAAATGAATGTTAGGGGAGGTTCCTTTGCCCAAAGCTGCTGTTCATTCTCAATCATTTAGAATATTTACATTTATTAGAATGGAAAAGACGGTTGTAAAAGATTTTTCTGATGGGGAGAATCCTTCAAACTTATATCACGGAATGGCATGGTACAGACCCATACCATATGTGCCACCCACGGACCAGTATGGGTCCTAGCATCATTTTGGTGAACCTTGCATAAAAGCATTCAAACATAGCATGCTCAAAAACACAGACATGTTTCTGTTTCTCTTTTTCAATCATTGTTTTTCTGTTTTTCCTTTTCCATCTTTTAAGGCGGTCTTTGAGCTTGCATTAGCTGAAATTGTGGGGCACTAAAGTTACTAACTTTACAATAATAAATAAATAAAGTTCCTATAAGTCTCCTGATGTATGCATATATGTAGATCGGTGCTTTGTCTGACATGGAGTTCAGCTTGTGTAACATGTCCTGAAAACTGCACTTTCTTAGAAGAAGCCAAAAGCCTTTGAGCTCAACTAGCAGTGTGTATACGTTCAACCAATGCATGAAAATCATCATTTTTTCTGCATGCTTCAAAACTTGGGGGAAAGTGATATGTAGCATAGGTACTTTAGATTTTTTGGGCTTTATTGCTGTTATAGGTTGGATTCTCTTTTCTTTTGTTGTCAAACAATTTATCGTTATTAGAAGATGTGATTGGTTTCTCATCAAGATTATTCTGTTAATATGCTGGATTATGGTAGGAAGGATAATTTTTAGCAATTTCATGCTAATGTTTCTATATTCTGTTCTTGTGGTTTCAATAATTCAATATTAGAAATTATATATCCCATCCATAATCTCTCATGTATGGGTAGTCTTGATTCTACTATATGCTTTGTGAGATTTATCCAGATAATCTTCCTCCACAGGTGTTGCAAGGGCTCAATTTGTTTGCTGAAGATGCTATTGATTTTGCAGCTGAAACATAGCACAGTGTAGGTCTTTCTCTCTCTCTCTCTAGGCATCGCTGACTGTGAGAATTGCATGAGGATGGACATAATTTATTACTGACACCGCATCATTGTAGGGACTTCCATATATTTAGCAGCACATTCCTAGTTCTTGCACTAAGCAGAAATCCATCTTAAATGATAACAGTAATGCTATCTGTCATCCAGATCTTTCAAGTTGCGTTCTTGCTGATTAGTTATCCAGATGTTAGGTTATATTGCTGTTTCTTTTGAACTCTTATAGAATATAGACCAGAATTTTAGGTTCTTGGACTCTTGTTGTCACGCCCTGAACCCAATATCCGGATCGGATACGTGATGGCCGCACACTCCTTAGAACAAGCCCTAAAGAATATGCAAGGCCAAATTAAATCATTACAACTTTAACATCCACAACAATTTATTTCAACAATAATTTGTAAATCCTTGTACAATTACAATTAACATTTCTTCAATTCTCTAATCAGGTATCAATGGTACTCTATCTATGCATTCGCTCACTCACAAATCCATACTATAGCCAACCATGGACATCTTGTAACTCTGAAAAGAAAAGAAAGATGAAGGGGTGTGAGTTTTACAGCCCAGTAAGAATTTTCATATTACACCAATATAATAATAAAATCTGAAAATAAAGATAAGCAATAACACATAAAAGTCAATGTTCACTGTCCAGAATACTGCAAACATTTATAAATTATTTGTTTTATCAAAAGAGATGCATCATCATATGTTAAATAAATGAAACAATTTTATTCAACGATTGTTTCATGTCTTATCTTTCCATTTTCTTCTATTATCACATCATCTTTAATCCTTTTCTTTTTGGCTTTGGCTTTGGACTACCAGGATCATGCGACGATCTTTTATTCGGATCGATTTCTGTGATCTTCCTTGGATCGAAATATTCATGATCTTTCTTGGATTAAAGTGGCCATGATCTTTCTCGGATCAAATCATTCATTATCTTTCTCGGATCAGATTCTTCCACACATAAGCCTGCGGGGGCTATCCCAGGCATAAGCTCCTGGCAAGCTATTCCACATGATAAGGCCAGTCCAAACCATATTTCCAGTGTTATTAAATTCGGCCCGGCCCGGTCGGTCGGACCGAAAACCTGGTGACCCGGTCAGAAGACCTGGGCGGTTATCTAATTAAACCATTTATGCTTAAAATCCGATTAAAACTGCATGAACCGGTCGGTTGAACCGTGAACCGTCTGATCCGATCTAACCCAGTTGAGCCGTAAAATTAAAAGTTAAAATCTTCTGATCTTCGAGATCGACAGTTCGACTTTCCATCGTCCCTTCGTCTGTCTTTGTTTCCGAGCTCAAACCCCAGCCTCAGCCCATCTTCCCTCGACGACGAAATTAGCAGCGGCAGCGAAGGAGGAGAACCGAGTCTTCTCCGTCTTCGGTGAGTAATCTATTATCTAACTCTTTTTTTTTTCCAAATCTCCGGAGTCCGGCAGCGAATAGGACCCAGGAATCAGCCCCTCCGTCCGCTTCCTCCAAGGCTCCAACCTTGAGTCCGCGACCGCCCTCCTCTGCTCGCCCCCTCCCCTCTTGACCTCCCTCTGCCTCTTTCTTCTCCGCTCGGCCGCCTTCCCCCTCTGCCTCCTCCTCCTCCGCCGTCCGGGAATCTGCCGTCTGCCTCTTCCTCCGCTCGACCCCCTCCCCCCTCTGCCTCCTCCTCCATCGGCTCCTTCCCCCCTCCGCCATCTCCTCCTCCTCCGTACGCTCGACTCCCTCCCCCTCTGCCCCCTTCCCCCTCTGCCTCCTCCCTCGGCTCCCTCCCCCCTCCGCCGCCTCCTTCTCCTCCTCCGTACGCTCGACCCCCTCCCCCCTTGGCCTCCTCCTCTGCTTCGTTCCCTCCCCCCTCCGCCTCCTCCTCCTCCTCCGTACACTCCCCCTCTGCCTCCTCCGCTCGGCTCCCTCCCCCCTTCGCATCCTCCTCCTCCTCCTCCTCCATATGGCCGTCCGCCTTCCTCCCCCTTCTGCCTCCTCCTCCTCCTTCGTATACAACGCGGACATGGCGAAAAAATTTTTTTTTTTTAAATGCTGTGACAGTGTGAGTGTGTGACTGTCTACGGACACGGTGAAATTTTTTTTTTTAAATACTGTGTGACGACTGCAGTGTCACAGTAACACTAGACACCACAGTACAGTAAACACTCGTGAACATGAAGAAATTTTTTTTTTTTAATGATGCTATGCTGATTGATACAGTAAATATTAAATATTATTTTTTTTATTTCTGTAATCTGTGATCATCGTGAGTTTGACTCTATAGGATCATGGGAAAAAAAAAATTTTGGATAGAAATGAAAGAAGATGTCGATGACTTGATCTTGTTATTTATTTATTTTATCTTCTACTTATAAATTATATCTTAATTTAATGTTCTTTGCAGATTATCAAAATGGCCTCTGTTGAGGGAAGTATGCCATCCATGGATGATTCAAGTAATACTTCATCCACTCAAATAACTGGGGTTAGAGGTAAAAGTGATCCTGCATGGAATCATTGTAGAGAAGCTCCTGAACTTAGTGGTAATACCAAAAGGATGAAGTTGGCATGCTTGTATTGTGGAAAGTCATTTGCTGGTGGTGGGATCAATCGCTTCAAACAACATCTTGCAGGAGTAAAATGAGAAGTCGAACCATGTCGCAAGGTGCCGGCGGATATTTGCCATCAAATGATACAAAATATTCAAGCTATTAGTGAGAAGAAGAAAAGAACAAAGGAAATGGGTGAAGATTACAATCCCTTTAGTGCAAGGCATAAGGAACATGAGGAACAAGTATATTATAGGCAATTAGGTGAAGATGATGACATACAAGAAATTCCTCTCTCATCAAACAAGTCTACGGGTAATACAAGAAGTAAAAATATAGGTGGAAAAGGAAAACAACTAGGAACAATTGAAAATTATTTCATGCCAAGAACAACTCCTGATGCTCAACCAACTATAAAAAGCTTGTTGCAAAACAAAGAAGCAGTTGAAAGGTGTGATCTTGCAGTGGCAAAATGGATGATAGATGCATGTGTGTCATTTAATGCTGTCAACTCTAAGTATTATTAGTGCATGATAAATGCTATAGCTAGTATGGGGCCTGGTTACAAAGCTCCAAATTTTCATTCTGTTCGTGGTTATTTATTAACCAAAAATGTTGATGAGGTGAAAAAGTATGTTGAAAGCTTTCGTGCCACATGGAAGAAAACAGGATGCACAATCATGGCTGATGGATGGACAGATCAGTGTAGGAGAACTTTGATTAATTTTTTAGTTTATTATCCTAGAGGGATCTTATTTTTGAAAAGCGTGGATGCTTCAGATACCTCAAAGACAACTGATATGTTGTACAAGTTGTTCAAAAAAATTGTCATGTCCGTTGGTTTTGAAAATGTGGTTCATGTAGTGACTGATAATGCTGCAAATTATGTTGCTGCCGGTAAAAAGTTGGAGCAAGACTTTCCTACACTTTTTTGGTTACCTTGTGCTGCTCATTGTCTTAATCTCATCATGCAAGACATTGGCAAGTTAGTTTCAGTGAAGAACACCGTAGCCCATGCTGCAGGTATTACAAAATATATTTATAATCATTGTTATCCTTTATATTTGATGAGAAAATTTATTGATGGAAAGGAGATAATTCGTCCGGCACCTATATGTTTTGCTACCAATTTTATTGCTTTACAAAGCATATTGGGCCACAAAGATGCATTAAGAGCAATGGTGACTTCTAGAGAGTGGACAACTTCAGTTTATGCTAAGGATAGTAAAGGAAAAAAGCTCGCCGATGACGTGCTTAATTCTCTTTTTTGGAATGAATGTGCAATCATTGTTAAACTAATAGAGCCTTTAATTCGAGTTTTGAAAATTATTGACAGTGATGATAGACCTTCAATGGGTTACTTGTATCATGCTATGCATCAAGCTAGAGATGAAATGATCAAGAGATTTAGAAGGAGAAAGATTGTAGTTGAACCTTACTTGAGAATAGTTGATTCTCGGTGGGATTTGCAATTACACCAAAATCTTCATGCAGCTGGGTTTTGGTTGAATCCCTGTTTTCAATATGACTCAGAACTTATGGATAAACATCCTCGTAGTGTTTCTGGATTCTTAGATGTCATAGAGAGATATTCATTTGGTAATCCAACCTTGCGGGGGAACTTAACTAATGAGATGAGGTTATTTAGAAATGCAGAAAATGACTTTGGACGCTCATCGGCTATAAATGATCGAAGTCGCTTGGCTCCAGGTAAGCTTGTTCCTTAGTTATGTTCTTATGCTTTCATTAGTTTCATTGATATAAAGTTTTTTCAATTACATTCTATTTTAACAAATACAATATTTTGTATCTAGATGAATGGTGGGTCACCTATGGAAGTTATGTACCTAATTTGCAAAAGTTAGCTATTCGTGTTTTAAGCCAAACTTGTAGTGTGTCCGGGTGCGAGAGAAATTGGAGCATCTTCGAACATATTCATTCTAAAAAGAGAAATAGGTCAGAGCATCAAAGGCTTAATGATCTAGTATTTGTGCACTATAATTTGAGACTACAACAAAGGTAATTTTATTATGAATGATATCCAATTGCTTGTATTTATTTCTTGTTATTTAATTTTCAAACTAACAAATATTAAATACAGGTTTTATTTCAAGGGTCGCAACTACGATCCTATTGACTTTGAATTGTTTGGTGATAATGATGCGTGGATATTAGTCGATGAGCCATCGGAGTTAACTAGTGAGGAATTAGAAATTTTTCACCGTGAATTGGCATCATGTTCTATTCAAGAAAATAATAATAATGGTGAGCGAATTATTTTATTATATAGTTTATGAATAAAATATTATTACAATTTTATTACATATGATTTTTCTTTTTAACTTTTTGTTAAATTTGTGATTTTGTAGATTTATTGAACTTGAAAGATTTGGATGGTGATGATGGTGATAATGATGGAAATGATGCGAATAGGAGAGAAGATGGAGGAGATGAGAATATTGCAACTCAAGAAGATGTTTTTGCAAATATTGACATAAATTTCAGTCCATTAGCTTGAATTTTTATGTTGTGTACTTGTTTATCACTTTTAACTTTTTTTTTAAAAGATATTGAAGTGAAATGTCGTATATTATTATGTACTTGTTTGTTAAAACTTTTCATTTTGCTAGCAGATGTGGATGGTTATGTTTTAAACTACTAGTTATTATGCATTTATAACTTTATGCCATTAAATCTTTATATTCATCAATATTTTAGTCTAATTATTTGTATTTATAGGATTACAGTTTTGTTTCATTTGTATTTTGATACTTATAGCATTGGAATATATATTATCAGGACTATTATTGTATTTCTGGATATAAACAGGTTATTAAATTTTGGATTTTATAGTTTGTGCATTGACCCGCTGGTTCAACCGTTGACCCGACGATTAGACTGCTGACCCACTAACTTGGTGCCTTATCCGGGTCAAGACCCAGGCCGGGTTTAATAACTTTGCATATTTCTCTTTCTTTTCATTTTCATGAAATTATAATATTTGACTTCATTAATCAATTCAAATTTTGCAGTGTAATAAATATGTCATACCCATATAATCATGCCATCAATCGCTGATATATATGTATTGATATAACATACTCATGCTCAAAATCACATAAATAAATAACAGTATCTTAGATATAACAAATTCATCGATCTCAAATCCAACGATGCAAAATCAATGAGATAAAACCAGCGGTAAAATAACATATATAATGATGATCATATACAGAGATTCTTACCTTTACCGATGACTGATCCAAGCACAGAAATCAATGTTCTTTTTTGATTTATGAATTTTTTTAACAAAATTATCCACTCGATATCATATGCAGACAATCATCTCTTCATAACTCTGATCAAATATAAAAATTATATATAAAGAAAATTACCGATAATCGATCTTAATAACATAGATCGAGGACCTATCTTAGGATTAACCAAAATTAGGACTTGTCTATGTATCAGGATCCTCCACTGATCCATAAGACTTCTAGAGAGAGAAAATTCATGAAGAGAGAGAAAATTCTAGAGAGAGAAAGTAGAGAGAGAAAGTGACGAGAGAATCTTCGTATCCTTCAGATGAGGCAATCATGGTCGAGATCATCAGAGATCATATCAGGGTGACTCAATATGAATCAAGTGTTACAAATTTCGAATAAGATCGGACTGGGATCAGATCTACCGCACGAATTTCAGAGCAATCTCAGATCATCTTATTTTCATATCAATTTTATCCTAGGGTCCATGATGAAATCAGAGAGAGAGAAAGACTCTAGAGAGATAAAATCCATAAAAAGAGAGAAAGGTCTAGAGAGAGAATTTAGAGAGAGAAAATAGAGAGAGAAATTGGAGAGAGAAGGTAGAGAGAGGAAAGAGAGAAAAGGAGGGAGAGGAGAGAGGAGAGAGAAAATTCTCTTTTTCTTTTTTTTCTATTTTTTTCTTTTTCTTTTTCTTTTTCTTTTTCTTTTCTTTTTTTTTTTTCCTTCTTCTTTTCTTTTTCTTCTTTCTTCTTCTTTCTTTTTCCTTTTCTTCCCGCGGCCTCCCTTGGGCCGAAACAAGGGAAGACCGTGAGGTCCCCCCCCTCCAGTGACCCAGGCTCTGACGAGATGGGTGGCTTCGTCGGAGGTCAGGCAACGATGGCCGACCATGCGAAGCCGACCGGCGATGGAGTTCGGCCGGCAAGCTTTCTTTTTTTTTTTTTTTCTCGAAAAACAGGGGATCCGCCCCTTTTTTTTTATTTTTCGGTCATTGGCCGGTCACCGGCGGCCAAGACCTTCAGGGAAGAGGGATAGAGAGATGAAGGTCCGATCTCGGGGATGAGACGCTGCAACCGGTGGTCGAAAAAGAGAGGAAAGGGTTCCGGCCGAACAGGGGTTTCCTGTTTCATGGAATTTTCGGCGATCCCGACGGCCGGCGAGGAGTCTAAAATTATGGGGAGAAAGAGAAGAGGGAGAGGAAGAAAGATTGAACCCTCACTTGAACTCCGGTGGCCTCTTCGACCTTCGATTTCCGACGAACACAAGAAGAGGGTGCCGTGGCTTTCAAGGAAAAAAAAAAGAAGGAATCAAGCTTGAAGATCGCCGGTGGAGGTTTGAGAGGGAGAGGGGAGGCTTATTCATAGAGGATCCTAGAGTTTTAAGAGTCCTAGAACTCTGCTCCGATCGGAATTCATCGGAGAAGAAGACTCCCTTCGGGAGTCTTCTTCTATTTTTTTTTTTTTTTTTTTTGAATCGTGGGCTGATTCTAGGCCCAATTGGGCCGGGTGTTACACTTGTACCTTGTCCTATGCAGTGGTTCAGCATGATTCCATTGTTGTACAAGTGTGCAGAATTTTAGGTTTTGGTTCTAATGGGTGAACTAATCTATATCTACGAAAGCATGAAAGTTCTCTTGCTGACTCTTTAGCTTTGTGGTACATGTATCTTGTATGATTACCCAAACTGGCCCTTCTCGTACAAGGGCACTGAACATGTGCAATGCACATGAGAAAATGAGGATGATGGGCTGTACTCTGTCCAATTCGAGATCTCTTTAATATATATTTATACATAGATTATTAAAAATGCACTCTCGCATTTACTAATGATGAGAAGTCGATTGTCCAGGTCCCTTAAAGCTTTAGCATTATCATATGGTAAAGAAAACAGACCATTGGCTTGTGCAACGTACATGACAAGATTGAGAGAAAGGAGTAGATGATGGGTGGATGTGATCCCATCAGTCAATGAAACCTTTAGGTGGCATTTGATACTGTGTGATGACCCAAGATCAATGGTGATATGGTTGGAGATGACGAGATCATCGTATTTAGTTGGATCTCAGTCATCCTACATGGCACTAATCCAAATCACCCCAACTATTAAAATCACTACCACCCAACCTAGTGATGTTAAATCCATCCTTGAGGACAGGCTTTCAAGATCATCCAAGGCAGTGGAGTTGGGCTGAATTTTAGGATAAAAATACCCCACGATCCAGCAGAAAAAAAAAAAAGTTTCCAAAATGCTGATTTGTGGAAAGAAATTCTTCTAGCTAGAGTTTGCTAGCCTCAAAATTTTTTCTAGTTAGAAAGACTTGATAATCCCTTGGAGTTACTTTGATAGGTTTTGATTAATTTTTGGTCTTGTTGAATTGGTCCAGAGTTATAGGTTTTGACAATTTGATTTATCTTCATGTGTATTTTTTTTCGATGATTTATTTGAGAATTCAGTTTAATAGTTGCAAAATATATGAAATATATTAGATGTACTTTTGATATTACATGGTTAGTAATCTTGGATTTTTATGGCATACCAAATGGGTTAGTCATGGATACTTAGAAATTTTTAATCACTAGAACATAGCATAGCATACGGTAATCTTAGATCATTGCATATTAGGTTACTTTGGGATGAGAATCATCAATGATCTAATTTGGATCACCAAACGCCACCTTACAGTTTTCTAATTCATATAGATGAGTATATGCATCCTTACCTTTTATTATCACACATAAGGTTTCCAATGGGATCATGCTGCCTAGTACGGGACATACAGTACCATACTTGATTAGAGGATTGAAAATCAAGGCTTACAACACTAACACTAAAAAGATAGATAGGAAACAATACAAAGAAAGAGGATGAAAGGTTTGAGAAGAATTCTACCCTTGTGGGGGTGGGGCTAGCTAGGACACTAAGATAGGCTCTAGAGGGATTTGGTCTTGCTCATATTTTACAAGAGATGCTTACTTATAAATCTTTTCATATTAGAGCTCGTTAAGAAGTACTTGGTGCTACGGTCATTGGAGGAACCGCACCTAACTCCGAGGATGCTCCACACATATCCCGTGATCTCCTCTTGGATCAATGTTGATCTTTTTATCTACCAATTACCACCCATAGAGGAGTATTAGTCCCTACGGGAGGTCTGGTGAATGATATCATTCGGAAACAGATTTCGAGGTTGAGACCAAAGACTCATCTGCATGCTTAAAGAGGACTAGGCATTTCGGTAATCACTTTTATCTTATCGGAGTATGTCTTCAAACAACCAATAAGCACTACTTGCTTGTTAAAAGATTTTCAGTAGCTAACCGCAGACACTAACTCGTATGCTGTTGCCTAGCCCGCTTAGCTACATGGCCCCCCATTGTTTCAGACGAGACCCCCTTCAGGGCGAATGAAGCAGTCCTTGCTTTACGACTTCTTTCATCATACCTGAAAAATTTCAAATCTCAAGGCCATTACTTCCACATACAACCCCAAGATAGACAAGACATTTTGACCGTCAATGATAGGTGCGTACTGGATGGAAGGCGTAGACAACCTTCTCGAAGCACTTAATTAGATAGGACGGACTAGGACTGATACCAAAATTGGGGCTGCCCCTTCTTCTTTTGAGTCATTTCTTCCTCCGTCTGTCCTTTGAAAGCCTTAGGGATGAGTGAATAAGGTTACACATGCCTAGATTAGGACCAAAGGAATGAGTCGGCCGAGCAAACAACTGTGACTTTCATCTCCGCTTCGCACCTCTAATAGCAGCAAGTACATTCGCATTAGCTCACCACTTCTCCTAGCACGCATTGGCATGCTTGCCTTAGACTCACACAATAGCCTAAACTCAGGTTTACGAAGTAATAAATCAGCCATTGAAGAGAACTATGTTCGGAGAGCAAGCAAGGAACCTCTTGTCAGGTAGGGTACCAAGACTCGGTATGCCTTTTGTATTGAGTGTTGACATCGAGGTACATACCATATTAATACTTGGTACGAGAAGTATCTTGTTGATTGGTAGCATAGGGGGTTAGTACCAAGATAGCAAACCTTCATTGCACCCATATTTCTCTTTTTTAGAATCAGCTAGACTTACGAGGAGTTCAACTAGTAAAGGTGGGCTGATTTATACTGTCAAATATAATGGTGTGGATGATGGTCTGATGCTAAGGTAGTCACCTTAAAAACATGCATCATAATATAGTTAAAGACATTCTCTCAGAAGTTTGTGGCATCAGCAATTTGTTTGTTGATATCATATATACTTGAACACTGTGTGATGTTTCAGTTTTCCATGGAAAGGCTGTATATACTTGTCAAAATGGCTTCCCAAGGAGAGAAAGGAGGTATTCAGTATTCTGAAGCTATCTGCTCTGGAAAAGGGAAGGTCAACATAAACCATTGCTATGATATCTGGAGTGACATTATATCAATGTACAGATATACCTAGTTGTGTGTATAGGAACGAATAGGATTGGTCCTTTTGTCTTTTCTTTTTTTTTCTTACTTCTTTCATGCTTTGAACTTTTCTTTTCTCGAAATTTTCTTTGCACCCTTTTGTTTTATGCTTTAGCCGGAGTTTAATTATTATAAATCTATCCGATCTACTCCTTTTGGTACTTTGGTTTGGGATAGTTCAATTCACAGGCTAGTGTTGGCTACGGAAGGGAGGTAGCCCTCCCTGACATGCCATATTTCCTGGCACAAACTGCACACCTGGATGGCCTTCTACATCTGTCCATATTTGATCCTGCACAGACCACCGTGGACAATATGTGCCATCAGGATATTTGAACCCAAGACGTCCTGCAAAACTGGCTGGGCTTCAAATATGTAGTATATGTGATGATGCATGTCGTACTATTCTGCTCAACATGGTGTTCGACATGTTCTCTGTGATTAGTGAAATGCCACATGTTCACATGAGAAATCATTATACCATGACCTCCTTGTGTCCTGTGATTTTAAGGCCTGTTTTTACTCATTTAGCAATTATCATGGTTGTCTGAGGCCTGGAAAGACAATGAAACTTAAGGTTGTTGGAATCCTATAAATTAACCAAACAAAAAGTCTCACGTCCTGTCATACATAATCGGGTTCAGCGCATCATGGGCTTAGAATGTGCATGAGAAAATTCTAAGTAATGACCAGCCATGTTAATCAAATAATATCACTGTTTTATTTTCCCATTTAAAATAAGTTGGCATTAAATGCTATTAGTTGGGCAGCATGCTATTCAAAGCCACCCCATGCAAGGGCTCCAATCATTGATGGATATCTGATCAGGACACCATCTTTCAAGACTTTTTCGATACGGTGCATCGCAGTAAGAAGAAATAAAATAGAAACAATCAGATACATGGATCAATCAAAAAAGAGCTCGTCTCCATGGAGCATGCAAGCTTTACTATGAAAAAAGAGAAAAAATTATAAAAGGAGATCACCTTTAATCTTCGTACATCCAATTTCTGTTTTGCAGAAAACTTTCCTTCACAAAAGCACTTTCTCTAGAAAGATCTTCCTGAATTCCTGAAGCAATCGTTGTCCGCTGTCCAACAATCTGCGTGAAGTCCTCTGCTCCTCCTCCTGGCACTTTGCTTCCTTTCTCTGGATCTTTTCCCATACAAAGCCGCACACACAGCCTCTTTGTTTGTGAACTAGGCCTTATAAAAGCTTAAAACTCAGGGAACATCAGAAACAGACTCCTGATCGGACTTCTGGCCATCCGATCTGCATCAAATGATCAAAACAACCTGCTGGATCACGCCCAAAATGCATTATAAAAGCTCTCAATCATTGGATCATCATCGGGAGATCAATCCACCGTCCGATCATGCCTTCGATCCACGGAATAACCCGTAGACTGTGAGAAACACAGGAGAAATGTCTTTCAGTCTACAGTGGACTGTGAGAAACCCATGAAAAATGCCCATGCGGTCCATGCGCTCATTTGTAGATTGCCTGGTCCACCATAGATCGGGATACTAGGGGCGACTGATCTCGCGCGTGCGTGCATGGGCCTGGGCCGCGTCCCGTGTGCGTGCGTCTGAGCCGCACTCCGTGCGCTGACGCCCGAGCCTGGGATGCGCTCCTTCTGCTGGGTAGCGCATTGCTGCATGCGGCCATGCCACCGCTGCTCCATCAGCCCACCGTCGGTCCTCCGTCGCTCCGAACTTCGTGTCAATTTCAATCAAGCGTATCTCCTTCATTCGGACTCCGTTTGAGATGATTTTAGGCTTGTTAGACTCCATTCATTATCGTGGATCTTATTGTGAGCTCAATGTGGACCAAATCTCGAGACGTCAAATTCTAACATCAATCACTAGTTAAGTTTTGTATCGAAAACCTACCTGCCTGCGGATATTTGAATCTGAGATCTGTTTGCAACAGGGTTTGGAAGGCGAGGACACGAGATGGAAGGCTATCCTTTTATGTAGCCTATTGCATGATGCATTTAGGTTAGAGATGGCAATTATAGCTGATTCATCAGATTTGATTCGATTGAGATGGATTTTATCTGGAATTGAGGATGTGTATGAATTCTAGATAAAATATTTAAAATGAGATCAAATTAGATATGCGTAATGATATGCTCCTCTCCAAATCTAACTTGATATAATTTTAATCTAAATCTCTCTTTCAAAGTTATAATTATTTTATAATATTTATATAATTAATTTTTTATTTTAAATTACTCCAACTCAATCCATCTCATGTATTCGATTCAACTCAACTGACCTGAAGTGTGCATGGATATATGATTTTTAATTATGGGTGACTACATATATTGGCCAGTCCAATCCATAATCAATCCATTGCCATTCCTTTACAGGCCTCTTCTACCATTTTTTTTTTTAATAGTAAAACAAAGAATGGCAGCGCGAGTTGTTTTTAGTTGATTTCCAACATTAATAACCAGCATTTGGGATTTTTCAGCATCAAAATATGCTTGTGGTATCAGTAGAATAATTACTTTCTGACATTGACCATTGTCTTTGATTGAAGACGCTCGCTGGTAAATCATCCGTTTTCGTAGTTCAACTTCGTCCGCATGCATGCAATTTGTCTGAACATCAGTTCGCTTTGCAGTGAAGGTAAAAGCCACTTCTATTTTCCATTAGATATAAGGCTACACTTATCTCAAATAGATTTTCCTATTTTGAATTAATTCTAACATCTATTTTAGGGAGCCCTGATAGTGATCTGGTCAGGTATTCCTTCTTTTCCAGCTACGTGAAGTTTTGAGTTGACCGCTAGTTTGTAAATTAAATCCAAAAAGTCCCAACTGGTGGAAGTGCGGGTTCTTTTGAGATTCTAAAACTTTGATTATAATTTAAGCCGTCAAATAGGAATCTTTCAAGGTGAAGATGATGTGGTTAATGAAATTATTTTTACTAGCAGAATGAAAATATAAAATTTTTATTACCCTTTTCTCTTTTCTTTCTTGCTTCGAGCTTTATCATCTCATTAGGCGCGCTCGCTGAGAAGTGCGGCTCGCATTTTTTCTTAGATACATAGGTTACCCCTCAAAAAAAAAAAAAAAAAAATCTATATCTTGATAAACTTCTGGGGGGAATCATCCTTTCCTCCTGCTTTTTCTTAAAAAAAAAAAAAAAAGCAAAACAAAAAGGCACCCACAAAGCTGCGCGTGTGAATAAATGCCGGGTGGCCACCATAGGTGGTTGTGGGTCCACCCGAAGGATTACATGGATAAAAAAATAATAATAAGGAGACAAAGTTTGCCTTCTTTGAGAAGGATGTAGGACAGAAGTAATCTGTATGCGTGGCAAAGAGTAAAAGGTCTCGAGGGGCATCTAGCAGTAAATCATAAATCACCATCACTGTGTACGTACACGGAAGAATGGCATGTGCCGTGATCATGTATTATATGTTTAAAAAAATAGTCAAAAGATATTTTAAAAAAAATAATTTTTATAAATTATGATAACATGTTTATATATATTTGATATGAAATCAATATTTTTAAATTTAAAATATCAATATCTTTACATCAAAAAAATAATATAATTCATATAAAATATATATTATATATATAATAAAATCAAAAAATAATTTTCATCATATGGGATCGGTCGTATTCATTTTTCGGATGAAAAGTTAAAGAATGATTTCCATCTCATGAGATTATATAGCTATTTATATCTGTTTAATTTGATATTGAAAAAATTAATATATATTTTTTATGTAATTTATTTATAAAAAATTTATTAGTTGGATCTGATTGATCATTCTGTATTTTTTGGAACGAAGGAAAAGAAATTAAATACATCCTCCCTCTCTCTCTCTCTCTCTCTCTTTATTTCATATATATATATATATATATATATATATATATATATATATATATATATATATATAATGCATTATGATGTATTTAATTTTTTAATTAATAAATTTTTGATGGTCCATTGTGAGGCAGGTCCAATCAATAATTTTTGTTATGTCTGACAGCCTGGGCAGCACGGAAGTTTCTTTGCACAAGGGTTTGTATGTTGTGATTGCGAGGATATTTATATGCTAAACAACGCGGACATGAGAGGCTCGTAGAAAACCTCCGCCCTTTTGAGATTCCATTTGGATGGTTTTCTTGAGACGTGAGCCCGTCGCGAATCCCGATAGTGCGAGCGATTCGTAGAGCCAAAAGTCGCGTTACTCATCCTTGAAACGCCTATAAATATGGCTCGAGCCCAGGCCTCCTTCATCCCAGGCAGAGCTCATCCAACCTTCTCTCCGGTCGGCAGCCATCTTCTCCTCCCTCTCCATTTTAGCAACTCACCATGTCGACCTGCGGCAACTGCGACTGCGCTGACAAGAGCCAGTGCGCGTGAGTAGTCTCTCACAATTGAAGCTCTAGCTAATAACACATATTTAGGAGCAGGAGGTCTTGCTGCAGAACTGGTGCTCTTTATTACTGCTAGTCATGTTGAACTCTTGGTTATTGTGGTGAACATGTTCGCATGTTGAACATCACTATTTTAGTAGCTAGAAGACTTTCTCATAAAATAATCAAATGTTTCAAGCTTTCAGTTTTAGCTTATAAGTAGCTAGAGTCTTCAATTTTGCATGTTAACTCTCCTAATTATTGTTCTCACGCCCTCTTGCCAAGCATAACGATTTGGCCGGTAAAAGTGATGAAAACAACTTCCATATCTCTTATCTGTCAGGGTCCTCGCTCTCTTTGAAAATGATATGCAACAGATCTTAAACCACAGACCATGTCAGAATTTGATATATACTATTTTTATGCTGCATATGCCTTAACCTTTATGCAATTTACTAGACTTTACTGCCCATTCTGATCTAACTTGTCCAGAGGAACTGGCGTAACTTTAATGTTTGGTACGTTGGCAAATAAACCCACATATAAACACCACTGACCTAGGATAGTAGCTTCTGTTACAGATGTTCTCAAAAAGAAAAGTGCACTAAGCTAATTAACCTATCTGGTGACTGCAGGAAGAAGGGAAATGGCTTCGGCATTGTGATCACTGAGACTGAAAGGAGGTATGATTAATCAGAACCGACAAATAAATGGCACATGACTCTCTATGCCCATCAATGATCGAGCACAGATCCATTGTGGTGCGCATGTGGCACCGAAGGATGTAGTGCACCCATGGATAGTGCCCATCATAATATAGACGGCTATTAAACAGCATGCAAATAGTTGGCACCTATGTGCAGCCATCCATCCTGTGATGGATGTCAACCACGAGTACATTGCACCCTGCAGTGCCATACACGCACACTCTCAATGCCTATCAGTGCTTGGTTTACATGCCAGACATTAAAAAAGAAATAACAGGAATTTGATTCGGCATATGTAACCGAGCTCAACGGTTTGAAGACTATAACTCACACACAGCCAACTTGAGCCCTTGGGCTTCATGAATAGACCCAAATTTTTTACCTAGTTTATTCTAAAAAACGTAATAGGCCATGTGTCCAGCGATGCACCTGACCTGTTCTAAAGGCTTTTGTTTGGAGCAAATCCTAACGTTTTTGAGTCGCATCATTTTGTTGCAGCTACTTTGAGGAAGTCATTGAGGTCGCAGCAGCTACCGAGCCTGACTGCAAGTGCAGCTCCAACTGCACCTGCGCTGGTTGCAACTGTGGCAAATGAAATCTATGTAACAAAGGGAAGGAATAATGGTACATCTTATTAAGGGTTTGGTTGTGGTATGTTATGTAAGTGTGTCGTTTTATGTGGTGGTCCTGTAAGTCTGGGAGTTAGCTAAGGTCCGGCTATCTCAGCAGAGTAATGTCTATTTCCTCTCATATTTAATGGACTTGTATTAGAATATAATATGGCTTTGGTTTAAGAAGTTATTTCTGGGCATGTTTGGTTGGACGGAGTTGTGCTCTAGAATGGAAATAAGAATGAGTAACTCTTATTTCAATTGTTTGATTGGAGAGAGTTTCATTTTTAACTCCAGAGAAAAATGAAAATATCATAATACCCCATAATCTAATCATAACTCTCATCCGATAATCAAATTTTATTTTAATTCCAATTCTGATTCTAGTTATGAGCTAAACACATTGAGAAATATGGCCATTCCGACTCCTACTCTAATTCATATGGATTCTAGTTCCAATTTCAATTTTTAGTCGCAAACCAAATGCATCCTGTACGTTTTTATGTAAAGTTGAAGGTGCTACTTGTTTATCCTTATGAGAAGAACAACTAAATCTAAAGTGATCACCAGGATTCTTCTTGGCATTCTTTCTCTTCTTTTTTTTTTTTGGAGTGAAAGGGAAGCAAGAATATGCCACCCACCTTTTATTACTTTACATAGGAGAGAATATAGTAAAATAGAATATAAGAAAATAAAATCAAAATCCATAAAATAGTAAAACAGAGTAAAATGATAAAAGCAACAGCTAACCACAAAAAATTGAAAAAAGAGAATATAGTAGAGATCACTTGCGGTAATAACTTTGATAGACACTCTTCAGCTGATACGTGCAGCTCTGAGGACTACAGCACGGGATAGTAATATTACTTTTCAGAGAATTTCAAAAGATTTCATGCCCCGTCAAATTGGCTTTGGTACATAGATTCTTCCATAAATAGTAGTTTGATAGAATTTTTTATAAGACAGAGAAAATATTTGAAGGTTTATTTAAGCAGATCTTGCTGTTCCCTTCCTTCCAAACCTCCTAACAATAGGCAGCCATCAGTTGGTCAATGCATCTCCTCAAAGGTGCAGAATATTTTTTTCTTCTCCAAGATGTCCAGAGCTCATTAAAAGAAGAGGATCATCTTCTGATTTTCAATTGAATTTTTAAAGTATTCATCAAGCTTCTTACAAACGGGCATTTGAAGAAGAGATGCGAGACTGTTTCTTCATTTACATTATAAAAAGAACGTCTTGTGCTGATCATTCATCTCTTTTTAGCAAAATTGATTTCCCTGTGAATTTTATTCTTCGTAGTCAGCCACAAAAACATCTTGACTTTCATTGGAATTGCAGCCTTTCATTTGCAGCCTTCTTGGCATTCCTTCTCATCCCATGGATATGATTTGATGTGTCGGCTGAAGGGTACATTGCCGTAATCAGCCCACTATAAGCATTTGTCAAGTTTATTATACATTTTTGACCTTTTCCTTAGCAATTTAAGCTTTTGGGATCAATTAATTAACTAATATAGTATCAGCACTCTTAATTTACTAAAGGTCTCATGTTGGAGTCACCTCCACGGTAAGTATTTATTTATGATATGTGACGTTTGATGCTTTTCACAGTTGCTATTTCTGCTACTTAGCTATATTGTTGGTGGCTACTTTAAATTTTTGAGCCATATGAGAATTAACCAGAAATTCTTTAATCAACTAGAAATAATATGAACTACTAGATAGATAGATATTCAGAAACAAGTCATAAGTAGGGGTTAACTCTTAAATATTTTTATCTTCTGTATCATCACCTTCCTCACCTTCCCTTGGGCAAGCTATCTTCTCTTTCTCATATACTTCGTGCTAAACATTTATTTAAGTTATGACTTGTTGTGCATCCCTCTGATAAAACAAAAAATCCCCCTAGTTTTCTTCCCTTCTCCATGTGCTTGCAGAACCTTACACTCTTACTGCATTTCCTAGCTGTTATTTCTGCCAACTAATGTTACGCTCCAAATCCGAAACATAACACGATCATACTACCGAGGGATGGAGCCCACGATAACACGAAGCCAATCCATCATAATCATCTAAAATCCATCAAATAAAAAGATTCAATTCTATTATTCATCAAATAATCGAACTGTTGGTGCAAAAATCCGCTTGCGCCGGAGAAGCTGGAGTCGAAGAAGTCGCGGTGGCCGCCGGGACCTGCAAAGGAAGTCTAAACCGGAGGTGGGGTTGCTCCGGCAAGACCCTCCGACGCTCAAGTCAGTTCTCTGCCTCAACAAGAATGGAGTGCTCGAACGGAGAGTTTAGCAGAGTTTTTAGATGAAAGATGAGAGCTTATTGAATAACGTATCTGGAGCCCCCTTTTATAGACGGAGGGGGCAGTAGCCTGATAGCGACATCTGTAACCGTCTGGCAGTGGGCTGCCCAGGATCAGGCGGAGTTTGCTGCGAAGAGTAGTGGAGTGGACCCGTGGCTATCACCGGGGTGTGCCACGTGGAGTCTGCCGCGGGGAGTGGAGCGGCGTCTGTTGTCGCGACTTGCCAGCGGATGGGAGAATCGCGCGGTATCCGTCGCAGGAAGTGGAGCAGGATCGTGGCCGTTATTGTGGCCTGCCAGGGAGTAGTGGAGCTGCGCGAGATCCGTCGTAGGAAGTGGAGCAGTACTGTGACCGTTACTGCGGCCTGTCAGGGAGTGATGGAGCTGCGCGGAATCCGCCGCAGGAAGTGGAGTAGGATCGTGGCCGTTATTGTGGCCTGCCTGGGAGTGCAGATCCGTCGGCTGAAGTTCGGCAGCAGTCGGAGCTGATGACGGAGTCTGGCTCCCATAGGAGTTCGGGCGGAGTCCTCCTTGCGGTTGGAGTCGTGGGCGGAGCCCGGCTCCCGTGGGAGTCCGGGCGGAGTCCTCTCGGAGTTGAAGTCGCGGGCGGAGCCCGGCTCCCATAGGAGTCCGGGCGGAGTCCCCTGCAATCAAAATCAGGTGCGAAGTCCGGCTCCCGTAGGAGTCCGGACGGATCTTACCGGCAGTCGGAGTTGGCGACGAAGCCCGGCTCCCGTGGGAGTCCGGACGGAGTCCCCCTTGAGGTTGGAGTCGTGGGCGGAGTCCGGCTCTCGTGGGAGTCCGGGCGGAGTCCTCTCAGAGTTGAAGTCACGGGCGGAGCCTGGCTCCCGTAGGAGTCCGGGCGGAGTCCCCTTCAATTAAAGTCAGGTGCGAAGTCCGGCTCCCGTAGGAGTACGGACGGATCTTACCGGCAGTCGAAGTTGGCGACGGAGCCCGGCTCCCGTGGGAGTCCAGGCGGAGTCCCCCTTGAGGTTGGAGTCGTAGGCGGAGTCCGGCTCCCGTGGGAGTCCAGGCGGAGTCCTCTCGGAGTTGAAGTCGCGGGCGGAGCCCGGCTCCCGTAGGAGTCCGGGCGGAGTCCCCTACAATCAAAATCAGGTGCGAAGTCCGGCTCCCGTAGGAGTCCGGACGGATCTTACCGGCAGTCGGAGTTGGCGACGGAGCCCGGCTCCCGTGGGAGTCCGGGCGGAGTCCCCCTTGAGGTTGGAGTCGTGGGCGGAGTCCGGCTCCCGTGGGAGTCTGGGCGGAGTCCTCTCGGAGTTGAAGTCGCGGGCGGAGCCCGGCTCCCGTAGGAGTCCGGGCGGAGTCCCCTGCAATCAAAATCAGGTGCGAAGTCCGGCTCCCGTAGGAGTCCGGACGGATCTTACCGGCAGTCGGAGTTGGCGACGGAGCCCGGCTCCCGTGGGAGTCCGGGCGGAGTCCCCCTTGAGGTTGGAGTCGTGGGCGGAGTCCGGCTCCCGTGGGAGTCCGGGCGGAGTCCTCTCAGAGTTGAAGTCACGGGCGGAGCCCGGCTCCCGTAGGAGTCCGGGCGGAGTCCCCTGCAATTAAAGTCAGATGCGAAGTCCAGCTCCCGTAGGAGTCCGGACGGATCTTACCGGCAGTCGAAGTTGGCGACGGAGCCCGGCTCCCGTGGGAGTCCGGGCGGAGTCCCCCTTGAGGTTGGAGTCGTGGGCGGAGTCCGGCTCCCGTGGGAGTCCGGGCGGAGTCCTCTCGAAGTTGAAGTCGCGGGCGGAGCCCGGCTCCCGTAGGAGTCCGGGCGGAGTCCCCTGCAATCAAAATCAGGTGCGAAGTCCGGCTCCCGTAGGAGTTCGGACGGATCTTACCGGCAGTCGGAGTTGGCGACGGAGCCCGGCTCCCGTGGGAGTCCGGGAGGAGTCCCCCTTGAGGTTGGAGTCGTGGGCGGAGTCTGGCTCCCGTGGGAGTCCAGACGGAGTCCTCTCAGAGTTGAAGTCACGGGCGGAGCCCGGCTCCTGTAGGAGTCCGGGCGGAGTCCCCTGCAATTAAAGTCAGGTGCGAAGTCTGGCTCCCGTAGGAGTCCGGACGGATCTTACCGGCAGTCGAAGTTGGCGACGGAGCCCGACTCCCGTAGGAGTCCGGGCGAAGTCCCCCTTGAGGTTGGAGTCGTAGGCGGAGCCCGACTCCCGTAGGAGTCCGGTCGGAGTCCTCCTGGAGTTGATGTTGCGATCGGAGCCCGGTTCCCGTAGGAGTCCGGGCGGAGTCCTCCTGGAGCTGATTCTACTGAGGGCTTCGGCTGTGGGTATTTTATACCCAACACCAGTCCCCCTACTTCCGAGTTTGAATTTCGAACGAAGGAAGTACAGAGAGATGGGCACAGCCGAAACCGTCCCTTCGAATCCTGCGCACTGCCGCCCCCAGATATTTTGGCATTAAATGTGCGTGCGTTAGAGCCCCTTTTTCCGGTTAAGGCGACCTGAAGAGTCTTTTCAGAACTCCCGTCGAAACGTGATCCCAAGCGTCGCGCTACGAAAATTTGCGAACAGTCAATCCTCGATAGCGGCGAGTGGGACACGCGGGACACGTGGCATGCACCAGTTGGCCTAGGGACACCCGTCGCCATAACTGCGCTAAGATCCGTTGGCTATTTAAACTCCCTGCTCTTCCTTCGGAGCTTCATCCTGCCGAGAGGACAGCACCTTTCTTTCGTCTGAGAGCCTAGCTACTCAGCCACTTCCTCCGCACCGGTCCTTGCCGTCTTCAGCCCCTCGATTCTTCTCTAAGGGGTTTCCACGTCATGTCCTCCACCCCGGAGGCCATCCTCGAAGGGATGTCTAGGGCTTGAAGGAAGGCAAGGAGGAGAACAGCGGCCGGTGAGTTCTCCGATCATCAAGTGGCCGCTAAGGATCCCTGTCGTTTCAAAGAGGGCTCAAGGAAGAATTCCTTCAACAACAGGGGCTTAATAACGGGGGCTGCCGGTAAAGGTATTATGTCCGAGAATTTCGGAGTAGCAAGGCGGGGTGATACCAGTCAAGAGGGCAGAGCTGTCGTCACAAGCTATGGCGGGATCCTTGATGCCGTCGGGGCCGAGGGACCAGAAGCGGTCGACGTCGACGGTGGGGCAGTAAAACTTGTTGCAGGGGCGGTGGAAGTAGCGCATGCCGACCTTGCCGGAGCGTTTTGGATGGTGGCTACCATGGAGTATTCGGTGATGACGCATATCTCTGGCGGCACCGTCGCCCCCAGGGTGACTCCGGTTCTTCTTAAAACAGGTCTTCGTCGCCGCTGCCGTTGCCCTTACCGCCCCCGAGAATCTATCCCATCCTTTTCCCCCTGAGGTTGGGACTTCGGAGGTGGGGCGAAGCAAGGTGGGGCGAAAGCCGATAGGCCCGCCACACGCACTGGACACGAAATGGGAAGAGAATTTTGCAGCTTGAAGCGGCTTCCGGTCTATCCTTTCCAAATCGTGTTCTCGATGTCGTCGATGATGTATTTATTATTTTTTTTTTCCTAGCCCACCGGGTCTTGTAACGTACACCTTGTTGGTTGAAAAATGAAAAGGAGATTTTGTTACCTCGTCTGCATCTTGCATCGAATAGTCGTCTGTCGAACTTCTTTATTCTTCTTTCTTCTCTCTTCCTCCTTTTCTTCTTTTCTTTTTCACGTCGTCCTAAGGTCATCGACGACCTCTTTTATTCGTGTTGGATTATTATTTGCCGAGCTCCTTTTCGACTTTTACGCCGTTCGAAGATACCCGGTTGTCATTTTTCCGTCAATGGCTGCAGACTCGCTTGGGGCCATTCGGGCCTGGGGTCCCTCCTAGGGCTTGAATTCGGGGATCCGAGCTTCTGTCACCCTAAGTAAGTTGTCCTATTTTATATCGAAAACTTCCTCAAAAGTTGGGACTCCCGATGGGAGCCCCAGTCCTTGCGGTGACAGAGTTTTCTGTACCTCGACCGCTATCCGTTTTTCAATCGTAGCTGTCATGGTCCGTTGCCTTCCTTTTTCCTTTTCGCTCGAAATTTTTCTCCGCTGAAGTCAAGGCGAAGTTCGGCTCCCGTGGGAGTCCGGACGGAACCCTCCTGTGATTGGAGTCGTGGGCAGAGCCCGGCTCCCGTAGGATCCCGGGTGGAGTCTTTCTTGGCGTCGTGGACGGAGCCCGGCTCCCGTAGGAGTCCGGGTGGAGTCTTCCTTGGCGTCGTGGACGGAGCCCGGCTCCCGTAGGAGTCCGGGCCTTCCACTTTGCTCGAGCCAGGGCGAGGTTCTCCTCCCGTTCCCGGCCTGACTGTGGGGGCGCGTTAGGGCGCTGTAAGGCCTCTCCCCCCATCCGGTCTAAAAGAACCAGGCCTTTGACTTTGCTCATGTCAGGACGAGGTTCTCCTCCTGTTCCTGACATGGCTGTGGGGGCACATTAGGGTGCTGTAAGGCCTCTCCCCCCATCCGGTCTAAATGGAACCGGGCCTTCGACCTTGCTCAAGTTAGGGCGAGGTTCTCCTCCTGTCCCTAACAGGGCTGTGGGGGCGCATATGGGCGTTGTAGGGCCTGTCCCCCCATCCGGTCTAAAAGAATCGGGCCTTTGACTTTGCTCATGTCAGGACGAGGTTCTCCTCCTGTTCCTGACATGGCTGTGGGGGCACATTAGGACGCTGTAAAGCCTCTCCTCCCATCCGGTCTAAATGGAACCGGACCTTCGACCTTGCTCAAGTTAGGGCGAGGTTCTCCTCCTGTCCCTAACAGGACTGTGGGGGCGCATATGGGCATTGTAGGGCCTCTCCCCCCATCCGGTCTAAATGGAACCGGGCCTTCGACCTTGTCGGGACGAGGTTTCCCTTTCGTTTTTGATACAGTTTGTTTGCATTGTCCAAGGACATATAGGTATGTGATTTTCAATTAAAATAAAGTTACTGGTAGCACATCCGCAAGTTTTTCGAGCTCCACGATCGCGGGTGGTCCGCTCCTCCTTGAGGCCCTCTGGTGATGGAGTCGATGGTCCCGATGGGAGGCCGGTCCCCGGGTTGCTCCTCCCTTCTTGGCGGTTCAGGCTGCGGAAGGGCCCTTGGCCGATCTCCTCTACCCTCAGTCCTACGTCGGATGAACCTGTCGAGTCGACCTCGCCGAATGAGCTCCTCGATCTCGTCCCGGAGCTGGATGCATTCCTCTGTGTCGTGGCCGTGGTTGCGGTGGTAGAGGCAGAACTTGTTGGGGTTGCGCTTCCCGGGGTGTGTGCGCATCCTCTCCGGCCTAGGAAGCTGCTCCCTGACCTCCATCAATACCTGGGCCTTCGAGGCGTTGAGGGGGGCGTAGTTGCGGAATCTCCATGGTGGGGAACCCCGCCGAACCCCGCGATCCGGGCTTCTCTGCCTGCGCGCCCAGGGTGGAGTATGGGCGCGCTTATGCCCAGGAGGGGATCGAGAACGCAGTCGGGCTTCCTTTGGCCTTTTTTCAATTGCGGGCTTACTCGAGTCTCCCGCTTGCCACTCCCTCGCCGTCTCTTCATCCTTCATTTTGAAGGCTTCTTCCGCTCGGGCGTATCCTTCGGCCCGGGCCAGCAAATCAGCAAAATTTCTGGGATACTTCTTCTCTAGGGAGAACAAAAGATCATTCTTCTGAAGGCCACCCTTCAGGGCGGCCATTGCGACTGATAGGTCCAAGTTTCGGACCTCCAGCATCGCGATGTTGAAGCGGTTGATGTAGGCCCGAATGGACTCTCCTTCCCTTTGCTTGATGTTGATGAGGGACTCCGAACCCTTCCGGGGGCGTCGGCTGCTGACAAAATGGACCACAAATTGGTGGCTCATTTGATCGAAGGAAAAGATGGTACCCGGTTTCAAAGCCGAGTACCAGTTCCTCGCCGCTCCCTTCAAGGTGGACGGGAAGGCCCGGTATAAAATGGCATCAGGAGCACCGTGAAGCAGCATCATCGTTCGAAAGGCCTCCAGATGATCAACCGGGTCTGAAGTCCCGTCGTAGCTTTCGAACTGGGGAAGCTTGAAGTTTGGCGGGATCGGTTCCTGCATGATCATTTGGGAGAAGGGAGGGTCAGTACAAATATCCTCACCATAAGCGGGGGGCGTATGGCGGAGTTCTTCGATCCGTCGGTTCATCTCCTGGAGCCTCCGGTCCAGAAAATCCTCTCGACTTCGAGTCTCGAGGGTCCTCTGGCAGAACGGGGGCAGGGATCTTCCAGGGGTGGAGTCGTGGTCCAATTGAGG
The DNA here is from genome assembly GCF_000442705.2 of Elaeis guineensis. NCBI lineage: Eukaryota > Viridiplantae > Streptophyta > Magnoliopsida > Arecales > Arecaceae > Elaeis > Elaeis guineensis. The sequence continues at coordinate 118,876,878 of NC_025995.2, forward strand.
GCTCTCTACCCTCGGGTTCGTTTTCCCAGGAAGGACGGGGCGGCTGGCCCAGGTGGCCCGCCCCGCCGTCGGATTCTGGTGTTCCGGGGATGCCCTTTCCGAGCGTACCGATGCCTGTGGCTGCTGCTGCTGCATAGCTTGCACAGCTTCGGTGAGGCCTCTGACCTGCTGTGCCAGCAGGTCAAACTGCTCCGCGCCGACCGCCGCCGCCGGAGGAGGAGGAGGAGGAGGTTGAGAAACAGGAGGGGAGGCCGGAGCCTGAAATCTGGCCGCGTGGACGCCTTGCGAGGAGGCATCAAGTATGGATCCCGTGGGGGAAACAAGGAGTGGGTGTCGGAGGAGACGATCGGGGGCGGCTTCGTTGAACGCTCCTTCAAGAACAAGGGTACTGCGAAGACACAGGGACCCTTCCTCTAGCGCCAATCCTGTTGGTGCAAAAATCCGCTTGCGCCGGAGAAGCTGGAGTCGAGGAAGTCGCGGTCGCCGCCGGGACCTGCAAAGGAAGTCTAAACCGGAGGTGGGGTTGCTCCGGCAAGACCCTCCGACGCTCAAGTCAGTTCTCTGCCTCAACAAGAATGGAGTGCTCGAACGGAGAGTTTAGCATAGTTTTTAGATGAAAGATGAGAGTTTATTGAATAACGTATCTGGAGCCCCCTTTTATAGGCGGAGGGGGCAGTAGCCTGATAGCGACATCTGTAACCGTCTGGCAGTGGGCTGCCCAGAGTCAGGCGGAGTTTGCTGCAAAGAGTAGTGGAGTGGACCCGTGGCTATCACCGGGGTGTGCCACGTGGAGTCTGCCGCGGGGAGTGGAGCGGCGTCTGTTGTCGCGACTTGCCAGCGGATGGGAGAATCGCACGGTATCCGTCGCAGGAAGTGGAGCAGGATCGTGGCCGTTATTGTGGCCTGCCAGGGAGTAGTGGAGCTGCGCGAGATCCGTCATAGGAAGTGGAGCAGTGCTGTGACCGTTACTGCGGCCTGTCAGGGAGTGATGGAGCTGCGCAGAATCCGCCGCAGGAAGTGGAGCAAGATCGTGGCCGTTATTGTGGCCTGCCTGGGAGTGCAGATCCGTCGGCTGAAGTTCGGCAGCGATCGGAGCTGATGACGGAGTCTGGCTCCCGTAGGAGTCCGGGCGGAGTCCTCCTTGCGGTTGGAGTCGTGGGCGGAGCCCGGCTCCCGTGGGAGTCCGGGCGGAGTCCTCTCGGAGTTGAAGTCGCGGGCGGAGCCCGGCTCCCGTAGGAGTCCGGGCGGAGTCCCCTGCAATCAAAATCAGGTGCGAAGTCCGGCTCCCGTAGGAGTCCGGACGGATCTTACCGGCAGTCGGAGTTGGCGACGGAGCCCGGCTCCCGTGGGAGTCCGGGCAGAGTCCCCCTTGAGGTTGGAGTCGTGGGCGGAGTCCGGCTCCTGTGGGAGTCCGGGCGGAGTCCTCTCAGAGTTGAAGTCACGGGCGGAGCCCGGCTCCCGTAGGAGTCCGGGCAGAGTCCCCTGCAATTAAAGTCAGGTGCGAGGTCCGGCTCCCGTAGGAGTCCGGACGGATCTTACCGGCAGTCGAAGTTGGCGACGGAGCCCGACTCCCGTGGGAGTCCGGACGGAGTCCCCCTTGAGGTTGGAGTCGTGGGCGGAGTCCGGCTCCCGTGGGAGTCCGGGCGGAGTCCTCTCGGAGTTGAAGTCGCGGGCGGAGCCCGGCTCCCGTAGGAGTCCGGGCGGAGTCCTCTGCAATCAAAATCAGGTGCGAAGTCCAGCTCCCGTAGGAGTCCGGACGGATCTTACCGGCAGTCGGAGTTGGCGACGGAGCCCGGCTCCCGTGGGAGTCCGGGCGGAGTCCCCCTTGAGGTTGGAGTCGTGGGCGGAGTCTGGCTCCCGTGGGAGTCCGGGCGGAGTCCTCTCGGAGTTAAAGTCGCGGGCGGAGCCTGGCTCCCGTAGGAGTCCGGGCGGAGTCCCCTGCAATCAAAATCAGGTGCGAAGTCCGGCTCCCGTAGGAGTCCGGATGGATCTTACCGACAGTCGGAGTTGGCGACGGAGCCCGGCTCCCGTGGGAGTCCGGGCGGAGTCCCCCTTGAGGTTGGAGTCGTGGGCGAAGTCCGGCTCCCGTGGGAGTCCGGGCGGAGTCCTCTCAGAGTTGAAGTCACGGGCGGAGCCCGGCTCCCGTAGGAGTCCGGGTGGAGTCCCCTGCAATTAAAGTCAGGTGCGAAGTCCGGCTCCTGTAGGAGTCTGGACGGATCTTACCGGCAGTCGAAGTTGGCGACGGAGCCCGGCTCCCGTGGGAGTCCGGGCGGAGTCCCCCTTGAGGTTGGAGTCGTGGGCGGAGTCCGGCTCCCGTGGGAGTCTGGGCGGAGTTCTCTCGGAGTTGAAGTCGCGGGCGGAGCCCGGCTCCCGTAGGAGTCCGGACGGAGTCCCTTGCAATCAAAATTAGGTGCGAAGTCCGGCTCCCATAAGAGTCCGGACGGATCTTACCGGCAGTCGGAGTTGGCGACGGAGCCCGGCTCCCGTGGGAGTCCGGGCGGAGTCCCCCTTGAGGTTGGAGTCGTGGGCGGAGTCCTCTCAGAGTTGAAGTCACGGGCGGAGCCCGGCTCCCGTAGGAGTCCGGGCGGAGTCCCCTGCAATTAAAGTCAGGTGCGAAGTCCGGCTCCCGTAGGAGTCCGGACGGATTTTACCGGCAGTCGAAGTTGGCGACGGAGCCCCGCTCCCGTAGGAGTCCGGGCGAAGTCCCCCTTGAGGTTGGAGTCGTAGGCAGAGCCCGGCTCCCGTAGGAGTCCGGTCGGAGTCCTCCTGGAGTTGATGTTGCGATCGGAGCCCGGTTCCCGTAGGAGTCCTGACGGAGTCCTCCTGGAGCTAATTCTGCTGAGGACTTCGGGTGTGGGTATTTTATACCCAACAAGAACCAATATTGGTTCAGAGCATCTAAATCCAAAGATGAAATAATCCAAGTCTTAAAATTCATAATGACTACAATCCATAAACATAAACTGAATTTCTAATGCAAAAGTTTCAAGCTTGCTTTGCTGATCCTCAAGCCTGGATTCCCTTTCCATCAGTCCTAGCCTTATTTCTCTGTACATGAAAAAGAAAATAAAAAGAATATGAGCTACACCAGCTCAGTAAATAGATTTCTACTTCTTTACCGGATCAAGTATAAGTTTTCTATGATAATGCATCATTTAACAAATAACAATTATTGTAAAAATAAATATTTCATATAACATATAATAAAACAAGTTATAAGCTCATCATGCATGCATAAATCATGTATATTTCACAATTATGAATCGTAAATCATTTTCATCATGTATTCATGTCATGTTTCAAAATATTGCTCACAAATATTCGTGCTAAAGTCACTATTATACCTGTGACAGGGCCATGTTTCTTAATCGACAGAGTTCTTAATTCATGTGCCAACTTTATACCCACTAGCAGGGTCATGTTTCATGTGGATGCTAGCTCCGGATGTCGACCTTCCCGAAGAGATTCATTCATAGCCATCTGAGAGCCTTTGAAATCATTATATCTTTTTCTTAAAGCATACATATACATAGATGAAAAAATAATGAAATTCATACTTCATAATCATGCTATTTTCATAAGACATATTCATGAAATCAATGCTCATAATAAAACATACTTTTTCATATCACATATGCCGATCCTTATTTTATGAAAAATTATAATTCCATCAATAGCAATTCTTTACATAAAAATATGATCATTTAAAAATAAATAAGGAGCATAAGATCCACTTACCTCGATCGTCCTGGACCTTTTAATCTTCCTTAAAAGAATCGGACAGTCCTATTTAAAATATTAAATCATCAATAAATTTTATTTCATATATTTAATAAAATTACATAATATAAGAAAATGACCGATTTGATGATCAGTCCAATAAATCTCTTCCTTCGGCTCTAAACCGATTTAAGGTCATAGGTCCCTAGGAGTGGAGAAGATGGCCTAATAGAAGATTCATAGGGCTTCTTAGAGAGAGAAAATTTTTAGAGAGAGAAAGTAGAGAGAGAAAGAGTCCAATTCTAGAGAGAGAAAGACTTTAGAGAGGGATGAGAGAAACTTCTTTCATGTGTATTATTAGTATTATTATTATTATTATATTTTTTTATTATAATTATTATATAAATATATATTTTTCTTTTCTTTTCTTTTCTTTTTCTTTTTCCTTTTTTTTTCTTTTTCCTTTCCTTTTCTTTTCTTTTCTTTTTCTTTTCTTTTTCTTTTTCTTTTCTTTTTCCTTTCCTTTTCTTTTTTCTTTTTCTTTTCTTTTTTTTTCCCGTGGCCTTCTTTGGCTGAAACAGGGGGGGTCCCCTTCCCTTTTGACCGGCTGTTCATAGCCACCCCCGATCATGATGGTGGCCGACGGCGAGGGGAGAGCTTTTTGAATTTGGAGGGGCCAAGGCCGGCGGTCGATGGTGACTGTCGGTGTCAGAAAATCAGAGAAAAGAAGAGGCCGAACAGAAATTTTTTTTTCCGACAAAATCCGACGACGTCTGTCGCCGGCAATCGTGCCCACAGGCACGGAAAAGAAGGGAGAGAAGAGAGGAAGAGGAAGGAAGGCTTACCATAGCCTCCGATGACCCCCACCAGTGTGAAATCGTGGCCAGCACGAGTCGAGGGGCCGCGGCTTCAATCGAGAAAATCGGAGAAGAACTCCGGCGATCGTCGGTGATTGATGGGTCTACTCTTAGAGGAGAGGAGGGGGTTCTTATAGAGCTCGTCCTAGGGTCTTCTAATGGCCCTAGGACTCCGATTCCTGATCGAAACCGAAGAAGGGTAAGACTCCGATCGAGAGTCTTCCTCCTTATTTTCTCTCTTTTTTTTTTATGGGCTTAGTGGGCTTTTGGCCCATCGGGCCGAGTTATCACATTCTACCCCCCTTAAAAAAATTTCGTCCTCGAAATTTAACATACCTTCATTTTCAAATAAGTATGGATATCTCGTCTTCATATCATCTTCAAGCTCCCATGTAGCCTCTCTCTCTTCATGATTACTCCAGTGAATCTTCACATACAGAATGATGTACCATCTTAGAACTTGCTCTTTTCGATCAATAATTCGGAGAAAAAATTCTTCATAGGTTAAATCTTTATGAACTTGCAATGGCTCATACTTTATCACGTTATTTGAATCAGGTATAAACTTTCTCAGTAGTGAAACATGAAAGACATTGTGCACTTTGGATAAATCTGATGGTAAAGCTAGTTCGTAAGCAACATCTCCTACTCGACTCAAAATTTCAAAAGATCTAATATATCGTGGACTCAGCTTGCCATGTCTCCCAAACCTCATGATACTTTTTGTAGGTGATACTTTTAGAAAAATATGATCACCGAAGTGAAATTATAATTCTCTTCTTTTTCTATCTGCCTAACTCTTCTGTCAATCCTGTGCTGCTTTGAGTCTTTCTTCGATCAGATAGATTTTCTCTCTAGCATCCATTTATTGTCAGTAAAATCCTTCCTTATTTACAACTAACGTATTTTATAACATCTTTTGATTTAAAAGATTAATATTTTTAATCAATTCAGACCATCACGCTTTTGCTGCATACTCTGATCTCAACTTACCAAATTATCTAAGTCTATCAAAAATAAAAATATCTTTGTATATTAAATCAATCAAAGATAGATCTAACTTTCAGATTTTATATACAATTTAGGATAAAATTTAAGATTTCCTTGTTATTACTATCTCTTAGGCATAGCACATCAAAATTAAATCTTCATCCATCTTCTATGTTTGAACTTATTACATAAGCTTCACCACTCCTCAAGAATCCAATATGTCTAGAATTAATTTGAGTTAACCTTCGATTTACCTTACAATCATTTAGACAACTTCCAAACCAACTTTTCTTTGCAAAGAAATTAACATCAAAATCAGCAAAGTTATCATGTCCTTTATCCGTATAAGTTTAGCATTCTAATGTTATCAAATATACCTAACATAATATATCAATACCTCCCACTTCATTTTAGGGTCAACACTTCTCGTACTCAGGTCAATCTTGCTAATTGAAATCTAAGATATAACTCGTCAATTTTATTAGAGACATCATATGCCACTTATGCATAAATTTTATCATAATACCTATTGATTCGAAATCAAATTATTGAATCCTTTCTTTTATATCTATCATGTTTCTCATGATCTTAGCCTCAAGTTCAAATATCACTAAAGTCATAATCCCGAATAATGATAACCTTAAGTTCAAATACCACTTAAGTCATATTCTCTAATGATCATAACCTAAACTTTATATCATTCTATCACGTCCTTAATGATCATAATCTTAAGCTATGATATTATCAATTATGCTCCACTCGGTCACATCCTATTGATCATACATAAAGTTTTGATATCACTTTATAATCTCAATGATCTTAAACCTAAGCTCTGATATTATTCTATCATATCCTAATCATTTATATCATTTATATCATAATCTCCAATGATTATAACCTAAGCTCTGATACCATAAAATGTCACGCCCCAAATTCGGAACATAACACGGCCATGCTACCGAGGGATGGAGCCCACGATAACACGAAGCCAATCCATCATAATCATCTAAAATCCGTCAAATAAAAAGATTTAATTTTATTATTCATCAAATAATCGAACCAATATTAGTTCAGAGCATCTAAATCCAAAGATGAAATAATCCAAGTTTTAAAATTCATAATGACTACAATCCATAAACATAAACTGAATTCCTAATGCAAAATTTTCAAGCTTGCTTTGCTGATCCCCAAGCCTGGATTTTCTTTCCATCAGTCCTAGCCTTATTTCTCTGTACATGAAAAAGAAAACAAAAAGAATATGAGCTACACCAGCTCAGTAAGTAGACTTCTACTTCCTTACCGGATCAAGCATAAGTTTTCTATGATAATGCATCATTTAACAAATAACAATTATTGTAAAAATAAATATTTCATAGAACATATAATAAAATAAGTTATAAGCTCATCATGTATGTATAAATCATGTATATTTCACAATTATGAATCGTAAATCATTTTCATCATGTATTCATGTCATGTTTCAAAATATTGCTCACAGATATTCGTGCTAAGGTCACTATTATACCCGTGACAGGGCCATGTTTCTTAATCGACAGAGTTCTTAATTTATGTGCCAACTTTATACCCATTGGCAGGGCCATGTTTCGTGTGGATGCTAGCTCCGGATGTCGATATTCCCGAAGGGATTCATTCATAGCCATTGAGAGCCTTTGAAATCATTATATCTTTTTCTTAAAGCATACATATACATAGATGGAAAAAACAATGAAATTCATGCTTCATAATCATGCTATTTTCATAAGACATATTCATGAAATCAATGCTCATAATAAAACATGCTTTTTCATATCACATATGCCAATCCTTATTTTACGAAAAATTATGATTTCATTAATAGCAATTCTTTACATAAAAATATGATCATTTAAAAATAAATAAGGAGCATAAGATCCACTTACCTCGATCGTCCTGGACCTTTTAATCTTCCTTAAAAGAATCGGACAGTCCTATTTAAAATATTAAATCATCAATAAATTTTATTTCATATATTTAATAAAATTACATAATATAAGGAAATGACCGATTTGAAGATCAGTCCAATAAATCTCTCCCTTCGGCTCTAAACCGATTTAAGGTCATAGGTCCCTAGGAGTGGAGAAGATGGCCTAATAGGCGATTCATAGGGCTTCTTAGAGAGAAAAAATTTTTAGAGAGAGAAAGTAGAGAGAGAGTCCAATTCTAGAGAGAGAAAGACTTTAGAGAGGGATGAGAGAAACTTCTTTCATGTGTATTATTAGTATTATATTTTTTTTATTATAATTATTATATAAATATATATTTTTCTTTTCTTTTCTTTTTTTTCTTTTTTTTTTCTTTTTCCTTTTCTTTTCTTTTTCTTTTTCTTTTCTTTTTCTTTTCTTTTTCCTTTCCTTTTCTTTTTTCTTTTTATTTTCTTTTTTTTTTTCGCGTGGCCTTCTTTGGCCGAAACAGGGGGGTCCCCTTCCCTTTTGACCGGCTGTTCATAGCCACCCCCGATCATGACGGTGGCCAGTGGCGAGGGGAGAGCTTTTCGAATTTGGAGGGGCCAAGGCCGGCAGTCGGTGGTGACCGTCGGTGCCGGAAAATCAGAGAAAAGAAGAGGCCGAACAGGGATTTTCTTTTCCGACAAAATCCGACGACGCCTGTCGTCGGCAATCGTGCCCACAGGCACGGAAAAGAAGGGAGAGAAGAGAGGAAGAGGAAGGAAGGCTTACCACAGCCTCCGATGACCCCCACCGGCATGAAATCGCGGCGAGCACGAGTCAAGGGGCTGCGGCTTCAATCAAAAAAATCGGAGAAGAACTCCGGCGATCATCGGTGATTGATGGGTCTACTCTTAGAGGACAGGAGGGGGTTCTTATAGAGCTCGTCCTAGGGTCTTCTAATGGCCCTAGGACTCTGATTCCTGATCGGAACCGGAGAAGGGAAAGACTCCGATCGGGAGTCTTCCTCCCTGTTTTCTCTTTTTTTTTTTTTTTTATGGGCTTAGTGGGCTTTTGGCCCATCGGGCCGAGTTATCACAACTAAGCTAAACTGTTGGTAGCTATGATGAACAAACAAGAAATTCTTTAGTTAACCCGAAAGAAGATGAATTACAGCATAGACAGCTATTCAGAAACAAGTTATATTCCAGATCAATAAAGAATGAGAAAATAATAAGTATAATTGCAACTGCAGCAAAAGAAAGCCTATCTCTGGAAAAAGAATGAAGCATGTTCTAAATGCCATGTGATGTGAGTTTCTATGCGGTGGTGATGTAAGTCCTGGATTAAGCCAATGCTTGCCTGTCTCATATAATAATATCTATTACCTATCCGGTTCGATGGACTTACATTAATACAATTTGGATTTGGTTTCAATAAATCATCTGTTCTTATTGGATTTGAGAAGTTAAGGTGCCTACTTGTTTGACGTTACATGCTGTAGTGCCATCTAAAGAAAAATGCCTGCTTGTCCAAGCAGTGGCTTTCCTCATTGACTGTGTTGCTTATGGTGTGGTGACATATCACAAACTGGTCATTTCAAATGTACCCAGAGGATGATTCGTATATTGAATCCACTGCAGATTCATATAGAATTCTGAAGGTTTATCCAAATATTAGAAGATTTTGATTTTTTTTATTTTTGGTAGAAGAAGATTTTGATTTCTCAAGATATATCACCGCGAGTTCTCTCTCCTCAAGGGTCCAATGCCACAATCATCAAGCAGTCCCAACTGTTTGGAAGTTCTTCATATGCATCCTTATTGTTTAACGGAATACAGAGGTCATCTAGTGTAGTTTGTTTTTCCCCCTCCTTTTCTTTTCAAAACTTTAATTCATGATAACTTAGGTCCTTGCATGTAGTTTCCTAAACCTTTGTTGACATGGATCCTAGAAATCATTCTCATCATAGCCATCTCAAAATTTTGTTGCAATATGTCCTTGCCATCTCAATTAGTTAACAATTGATTTCTCTCACTCAAAGCAAACTATCACATGTTTCTCTCCAGATCTTTCTGAACATTTGCATCTCTACTCCAATCATGTTAATTGCACAGACCACTGCAATATTCAGAAGAGAAGTAATGGATATATGCCAACTGCACAGAGAATTTTTCACAAATAATTCTAAACTAGATTCTATTGAAAAGACATCATCAAGTCTTGCAGTCCACTATTTTTCCCATCTCTGTTTACTTTTCACAAAATGAGCCAATATCAGCAGTATGTGAAGTTCACACAAGTTCTTGTGTAACAACAGTGCATAAGATATCATAAGCCGTGTTCAGCAAAAATACCAACATTACACTCTTCAGGTGAGTTTCAGCATGATATTTTGAAAGAGAGCCCAAGTATCATGAAGCTGATCACACTGGAACTATGTTGTTGGATTCTACCACATATCTTCCTCATTAATTGTTTAATATTTTGTTTGTGGACTCTCATGGATGTATTTACACTTATTTGGTTTAATTTATCCATTTTACCTCCCCAGAGAGAGAGAGAGAGAGACCAAATAGATAAACACCTACCTGAGGCAATTGGAATACATGAAAGTAGAACATCTATCTTTTCTTTTCTTTTTTCTTTTTTTTTTGAAAGTGTGCAACCGTACTACTACACTTCCAGAGGAGTAGAGTGAAGTCAAAAGAACAATAACCAAAGGAATAAATTCACAGGGCTGTTTGCTCTCCAATAAGCAAATTTCAGACCATGAGAAAGTGCCCCATCTTTCACCAAAACAATGGTCTAAATGAAAAGTAGAGGAAAGAAATGATATTCAAGTTCTATGATCTCCTTTAGCATATTCCTTTGGAACTTCTTCTCGACAAGTCATGCCGGCGTTGCAAAGCCATTAGCCGACATGACTGCTCCTTTATCAGCCTATCGATTGATGGCCTCTCCCCAGGATGAATCCAAAATCATCATTGTATTCTTCCATGCCTGGTACCAAGAATTGCCAGATGAAGGCACCTGCCCCAGCCCCATTCATCCTTGCAGATGCATATATGGTGTCAAAAATAGACTTGCAGAATGCTTCTCGTGTGAGTGATCAAAGTTCTTGTTCCTGTTTGAAAGCCCGAATTCAGTGAACAAGACAGGCTTTTTTAGCTCTCTATCCCCATCTTCAATGTGAGAGGTCATCCATTTGGAAATGTACTCAAATTTTTCATCAAGTGCTGCTTCTAATAACCTGCAAAAGAACAGATTTTTCTAGCCTTAACTTTTGACAAGAATAAATGAGACCCAGCATATGAAACCTCCCATCAAAGATGCAAATGTTAAGTTTCATAGCTAGATCTAGTTATTTGCATAACAAATTCATTGTGACAAGTAATTCTTTCTCCATCAATGCAGACTGCTAAGTCCTATCAATGACAAAATGCTAAAAAAGAGAAATATTCAAGCATTTTGTTTGTTACCATTGGTCAGGATAAATGTGCACGGAGGCAAAGTCAATGGCTGAGATCTTCGAGTTACGGATGAAATCTGATCCTATAGTTTTGTACCATTCTCCAGGATTCATACTCAGCTTCTCTGGAGGGCTTGTAGGGCCATAAAAACCCTCGAGTCCAATTGTCAGAAGGTGCTTCTTGTCAATCGACTTCACATATTCTGCCATCTCCTCGATCCAATCCTGCAATTCTTTGCAGCCAATGAGTCAACTTTTTTTTTTTTTTTTTGGTGTAGAAAAAGCCAATGGATCAATGAAACCTTGTGATGCAACACTATTTAGAGTTAAGTTAGCCTTTGCTTTTGTACAAAGGTGCAAACACAATGTGACTGGAGGATAAAAATGGGCAATGTGGATGATCAATGCCTAGTAGCCTAAAACTGCAAATTAACTACAATCTGGAAAAATTACAAAGAAAATTTGCAGTGCTCTGTTATATTTTTGCACTTATTATTAGATATGCAGGTCTGTTCTGATTATTTATGTATGCACAAATGCATCGATAGACAGATATGTTCCATAAAGTTATTAGCAGCATCATCCTACTATGCTTTGGCCAATCATGAATGGCTGCGGCAAAAAGACCACTTAATTAATTCAAATGCAAAGACCTATTCATGCACAGTTCAGTCATTGACTGAGATCATCCTGATTATCCATTGATTGATCCTCATCACTTTGATTTACCCTTACTAGATGAGTAGATGCTGACAGCAAAATGATATACAAAACTAGGAAGCTGAGTTAGATCTCCCCTTTTTTCTCAATACAGCGACATAAGATCATCTACATCTGGATGTGTATCGACCATGTTTACTACAATGTAATTCTAGCCAAAATTTCAACTTTGACGATGGTCATAGAGAATGGTCTTTTCCAGTCTTAATTATATTAACAGAATAAGCATTTCACCAGTAAAAATCTAGATGCATGGAAATGGTAATGCCAATGCTTTTCTTCCTTCAATTGAAGGATATATATTTGTTTTGAAAAAGTTCTGATAGCTTGAATATCAGTTTCATATTTGATCATCCCTTTTCATTCCATTACTGACTAAAATGTGGAATTGCATCTTTCTAATAATGTCATCGGCAAAATAGAAATTGAAAAGCAGGTTTTAGGAACAGGCTTGCCTGGAGAGTGTCACCAGATGCATCAGAAATACACTGTGGTTCATTCATCAACTCCCATGCGAAGATGGTGGGATCATCTCTGTATTCAATTCCAGTCAGGTGGTTCTTCCTTGCCAAGATAGTCTGCGAAAAGAAGAACCAGATCATAAATATAAACTTTTACAACAACTAGATTGAAACCCAGAAACTCCGGTTGTCGAGCTTTGTTTAAATGGAAGCTAAAAGGGGCACTTGCCATTGTTTTTCAGTATAGCAATCTGGGAAAACTTATGAAATAAATCCCCAACAACCAGCAGAATGGCCATCTGGAGGAACTGTTTAAATGAGTGAGCTTCTAAAGCAGTGAATATTACCTTCAGGTAAATCTTAAAATAGCGGCGAATGGTTGGATCAAAGAAGAAGGAATCATTCGAAAAGCTCAATCCAATGCCTTCCTCCCATGCCCATTTAACATACTGTGTCTTCCCACCATAATGCTCTAAATTATTGACCAGGCTGAGAAGCAGCCTAATTCCATGTTTACGGGCTTCCACAATGACATAATCCAATGCCTGCCATCTTTCCAGTTATCATTATAGAGAAACAAATCGCAGCAAATTATGAACAGAGAAAAAATACATATTGAAGTCACAACAAAATGAATGAAAAGCATAGTATCTTAGTTCAGCATGAAGACAATGATCACTAGTATAGATGCAAGACACATTGAACAGAACTACACTAGATCATGATTCAAACGCACAGAGAAAGAATATGTTTTTGTTTTGGTATTTTTTCTACAAAAGATCAAAGAGAACAACTCCAAATGATGGTTCTCATTTCGTTTTGCAGAGAAATAAGATGTATGCTCCTTCGGAAGACCAAATAGATAATGCTGTTGTGATTATAATGCCGCTGTAATTATAAGGGAAAAGAAAGGTGATCTGAATTTGATACCTTAAAGACCCTTTCATCGAAACGACCGAGAGAAACCTGCAGGGCATTGTGGGCACCATCATTAAAGGCCCAAGTTCTACAGACAGTGAGACCCATCTTTGCAGCAGTATGAAACATTTTCCTGACCCTAGGCCTGCTGAATTCCTCCACAGCCTGATCCATCAACCAGTAAGAATTCCAGCCATTCACATAAAATGCTCTCTCATCTATCATGAAGTTAGTCCCACTTCTTTTCACAAAGCTTATTTTGGATTCCCCAGAATGGAATTCCAGACCCCGAAAGGACATGCACATGAAGGCTATACAGCAAGCGAGGCCAAGAACAGGATACAGTGCCCCATTCTCTGCCTTCATTCTGCTGGGACCAACAAGACACTTAAACCAACTTCCGTGTGGCCAAAAGAATGTTGATGTGATTCCAATGCAAAGCTGACAGATGAAACTTGGAGGTATCCTATAAGTTCTCTGGCACAAATCCTTTACCTTTGAATTCCTTGAATGCCAAAAGACTGCCCATGAAAGAACAAACTTCTTCTTTACGCCAAAAGACAAAGAACAGAAACTCTTATAACTTTGGAATCCAACCAAGATCACACAAATGGGTAGAAGGTTTCTTAACACATCACAGAGCTGCCCAACATCACAAGGAGTGCTCCACTTCCTCTATGCTGAAAGAACCAGAAGATCAATAGAAGAGAAGCGAAGTGTTCCGGTTTTGGGCACCGTTAAACTCGGAATTTTTGTGATGAGCAATGAATTCTGCTGCTTAAGGAGAGTGAAGAAGGGCAAAGTGTTTAAAGAGTAGGTTCTATCTAGTGAGTTTGGTGCAATGTTAGCATCAAGACATGCTAGCTCACCCCACCTGTTTTTGGCCTTTCTTGCCAAATCATGTCAAAGAATACTACACCAACTCAGCAATGATGGTTGGGATCATTTATATATATATATAGACGAAGGGGGGAATAATCCACCCAAGTTTATTAGGAGGTTAAGGCTCATCAACATGATAGATCATGCAGGACAAATGGAAAGGGATGTGAGCGCAGATCAATGAGGAAAGTCATATGTATGCCCTCAGATAAGTGAGGGGAAGTGCATGAGGTTAGTTTCTTCTCTCTCAAACGATGTGTATTATCCAAGGACTGGCCTTGTTCATGCTGGTCCATCTAGCAACTAACTTATGAAAACCCAAAGAATGGTCTCTAACCTCAGCAAAGCCGAGGAAAGTACCAAATGGTTCACTGTTTATTTTATAGTTGGAGAGAAAGCCTGCTTATATACAACATTTCCCATAGAGACGTCTGATGGTCAACAGGAATATGAGGGCATACGTATAAAAAGTTTGCGACTTGCTTTTGGGTTTTGGCCGGTGCTGGCAACATGCTTGCAAGTAGATTTTCTCAGACGAATGGTATCTTGTAATGCATGTCTTCGGCCTTTTGCTACTTCACAGGAATCGTTCCAGGTAGGAAATAGTAGGACAAAGAAAGTTTTGTTGCATAGTGTCTCAACTGGCATCTAACAGCAAATAAGTGTATAATATGATCTACTCAAGTTAAGCTAGTCCAACCAAGGGCACATCAAAGCCTTTATTTAATACGTAATAAACAATGATATGCTAACTAATGCTATAATTTATAGGATGGGATGGGGAGTGCCTACCTTCTCTTTCACCTTCCTGTCACATCTAGTGTATTGCTTCTATTTAGATTTCACCTTTCTTGATGACAAGCAAATTGAAAATGGAACGGAGAATGGTATCGGTCTCACAATTAAACCAAACTCTCTCTCTCTCTCTCTCTCTCTCTTTTTGGTGTGCTACTAGTGTCTAGTGTCGTTGATGTTGCTACTATCCAGAACTATAATACTTTATCCAGTATTTTAATTATATCATAGTAATATAGTGATAATACATTCTTGTTGCCATTATAACAATTAGTAGAAGCCATTAGGGCAGTGTAATATTTTAATTGATTGGTATATTCTTTTCAAACCTGCTGGTCCATCTCTTGATCGCCAACCTATAGGTTGGCTTGCCGCATTCTTCCAGCTCACAACAATTTAATGGGTGGGCTACCCTCCAAAGAGACCACCACCACCGACAGGAGACCATCAAATGCAACCACAAAACACGATCTCCTATTTTTTAATTAAAATTTAAAATATGCAGACCATGTCACTCGATAATTGAAAAAAATGATCATTAAGATCAATTCTAGATGATTGTCTATGTATATTTTCTATATAATAAAAGTCCAGAATTGAATCACCATCCTGGAACGTTCCTGAGTTAAAAGAATTTCTATTATCTGTACATATTTTGATAAAAAGAATCCACTTCTATTTCTCTTTTTTTCCTCCTTAAAAAAACAAAGAATTGCTGTAAGATTTATTTATAAGATTGAGAACCAGGAAATGAAATTAAAAGAAAATAGGTGGGTTAAACTGCAAGCATCCATTTTATCTATTGATGGTAATGAATCTGCCAAAGTAACTCGACTTCGTGAAAGTCAGAAGGGATAAAATTGTTACCGAACATAATAATAAAAAGAAAAAACAAGTAGGATGGGGAAAAATATGATACTTGGAAGGAGTTTGTTTGTGGTATATTCAAAAAGAGCTAAGAACTATTTTTCTTTGCAGTACAAATTACATGACCTCTGGCTGAGGACAATTCAAGTTTGCCTAAGCACGCCCACCTTAACATCTGCAGCTCCATCCTCTCACCCTTTCCACACCCTCGCTGCCTCCAGCGAAAGAAAACAAAAAATAAAAATAACAAACCTGTTTTCCTTTAATCAGCTTGTATGCAGTTTATTTTGAATCAGCTTATTACCAAAAAAAAAAAAAAAAAGATAAGATAATAACAATTCCACGCCTGCTGAAGTGCAATTGCCATGCACCTTGATCTGTGGTTAGGCACCCTGGAACATGAAAAAATGTATTGGAACAATCTACAATGTGTTGCTGCTGGGGTGTCGATGTCCCGAACGTGGTTTCTTATACCTCCCATTTCCAACTGGCTTCCTCTGTTGAAATCTTGTGGTCCTGTCTGATTGTGACTTACCAGATGATTCATTAGATGATACCGGTGGACGATGACTGCTTTTTTGTTGCATCACATCTTTATGATATACCTTACATGCCAACAATAAATTAATTAAATTAATTAAATAGAGAAAAGAACAAATAAACACCAATTTTTAGTATGTATCACATAAAAAGGAAGAAGTTTACCAATACAACACAGATTGTATTGTCTAGGATTACAGAGAATGATGAGAACCTGAAGATTGGGATTGAAAATGACCATGAAATTTCACTAAAATAACAAAAAGACTGTTGCTACCTGATTAACAAAGTTACGTCTTTGACAGTCATCAAACATGTTGAGCTTCAAATCTACTTTAGCCATTATTTTGTCCCTCACCGTGCTGAAACTAAGTTGATCCCTTGAAGTAAAACGGTCAACTTCATTGAACCAGAGGCATGTGAAGAGGTTGGTAATGGGGATATGTTCTCTGAGTATTACACAGCCTTCAGGGACATCTGCAAGCCTCAGAAGTCATAGAAAAAGTCATCAGATGTAAATGAAAAGAAAATGCCAAAGCATGATCCTGCACTCACCACTTGTTATAGGAAGCTTGTCTGGAGAATAGTGAGTCAAACCCTCTCTTCTATAAAACTCGAGTTGTGCATCAATGGAGGCATTACCATATTTTTTAGCAGCTTTATTAGCCTTTCCTTCCTCAAAAACATCAAACCGTCTATAATGCCTAGAGATTGCAAAAGTGGCATTCTCACGCCACAAGAATCTGAAACAGAGAAATAACATCCTCAATTTATTTAAAACGAATAAATAAATAAATAAACAGGTCAGCATATTGAAATTGAGAAAACTGTAGGAGTAATAAGTTGCATAATTACTAAGGTCATGGTACAACAATATTCAAACTATAAATCCAGAAGTTTTAGTTCCATATCTCAACCAAACTAGTATGATAATACAACCAACAAACAGACATAAAATGCAATTTGAATAAACGAATAGCATTACAATCAGATGTTTTTTTTGAAGGGCAACTATCAAAAGAAGCAGATGCCTATGTATATACTGTTGATTGTGCTGCAAGAGAAGCAAGCTTAGTAGTCATCATATTTCTTGATGAGAAATATAAAGAAAATCCATAAATCCACCCAACTCTGAGCACATTAGCTGGCCGGTGCACACCTAATCTGAGTCCAAAGATGGGGGATATCTCTCTTTTCTTGCTAAAGAGGGATCTTACAAGGGAAGCGCATCAGAAAAAATGATGTCCAGGGTTTGATGCACTCAAAACGTCATGGCAAAACATAAATAAATAAATAAATAATAAAGCTTGAGGACACTGATTTATCAATTGTTAATATTGAAAAAGATGATGAGGTAAAAACTCATCATGCAAATGATCGATGACTATTTTAGGCTTTTAGCAGGCACGACACATATAGGCATGACATGTAACAGAAGTTACAATCAAAAGCCTTCTCCGATCTACTGGAGACTTTAAAATTCTTGTAGTCATGCAGTCATTGAATTCTTATGAGAGATAAAGCTGCTAGCATATTGAGATTCATTTTACCCTTTCTGGAAGACTGCATCCATGCCATGACAGGCAAAAGATCCTTTTCACTGGGAGGCCCATGAACCCAGAATCCCACTTCAATTCCTTGGCCAGCATTTAGTTATCCATCATTTTTACACATAAGCATACCATGTCAGTTGGTTGTCCATCACATTATGCATGATAGCTGAAGGCTCCTAAGCATCTTCTAAGCTTCATCAAATAAATTTGTTTTTAATTTTCTTTTATGGTTTTACACAGAAATCTACCTCAACGTCCTAATCACTACTAAACTATCTAAACCATTTCAACCCTTTTCTTTTTGCTATAATCTTTCCATCATTGAAAAGCCAACTCATGTTATATCCTATCGAGTTCTGCTAGTAATGCAATTGGCATATGGTAATACAAAAGTGCGAAAACAAGCAACTGATGCAAAAGCTTAAAAATATAACAGCCCATGCAAGCATGCCCCCATTAACACATTCAAAGGAGCTGCATCCTTAAAAATCCTTATCCTTAAAACTATCTAAAAGTGGATCCCAAAAATATCCTAATCAAATGACTCCATATAGGCTTCTACAGTAGAAGGGCTTCTAAAATTGCTGGAATTTGAGAATAAGAAAAGGAGAATAGTACATAGTAACAAAGCCACTCATGCTAACTTCAAAAACAACAGGTGAGAAAATTTAATTTAGCAAGAAGAAAGAATTCAAAGACTAAAAAAGATATCTTAGCATATCTGGACTCTAATAACTTTCAAGAAAGGAGGAGAAATACTTCTTAACCAGGAGGTGAAGATGAGACATTATGCATTAGAAAAAATGGCAATAAGTTCCAAGTTTATTTAACTTATCCTAAATCTTAGATCTTTAGCAGCCATGCGTCTACACATATTTTACGATATAATATCCTGTAATGTGACCATGCTTGAGGTTTATCTAACCATCCAAGGCTCCCTACCCACATTTTTCTATCCTGCTTGCCATCTTTATTTCTCATCCCATGTTGGTTAGAGCACGTGGCTTTTTAACCACAAGGTGGAAGGCTCAAATCCTTCGTCTGGCATTTATTATTTATTTAGCTGAGCATAGTTTATCTTAAACAATTAAAAGCATATGTACATCGCATGTACTGCACTCTAGTGCATTACAACTAGTAGCAAGAAATGTTCCCTTTCTGTTAAATCTAGTCATTAACTTGAATTGAATTCTCAATTTAAAAATGCCTGCAATAAACCTGCAAACAAGACCTATATATGCTTCAATGAAACTTTAAACATGTCCTACAAGCATTCCATGAACATTTCTAGGTTGACACCGATCCCTTCTCAATTCATTCAAATATAAATGTAGGAAAGATGGACACTAACTGAGGGCAAAAGTGATGGAGATGTATGACACAGGTGCTGTGGTCATGGTGGTGGTAAGTGCATTAACACCCCAGATACAATATAATGGAGGAGATCATACACCATGTGTTTGTCCAGGATAAAGAAGTGTTGAATAGTAAGGAACTTTATAAAGAAATAAGGGAGTGGATGAGATGTAGAGTTTTGCATGATAACAGGCCTGACATTATTCTTGCCAGATCATATCAAGATTAACCCAAATTCAGTAATATAATATTAAAGCAAAAAAACATAAAACAACACTAACTTGTGAAAGTGTTTTGACTAGATCAATCGACATCAAGGACACAAATCAAGATACTTCTGTAAGGGACAAATAAAATGCATAACTAGAGTTACATATTCAAGTTAAAGTTTAGCATATATCTGAACCATAGGTTCTGAATTGTATGCATGAAGCATCAAACTTGGCACAAATGAAGTTTACCGCTCTAGTATAAGATAGGGATCCACAACAAGCTCAAGCTTTCCATCAATCCATATTGAATATCGTACATTAGGAAAAAGTCTGTGAAGTAGAAGCTTGGGAACCTGTTAAACATAAATAGTATCACCAGAATTATACATATAAGTATAATACATTTAGAGTTAATTTAACTTATTAATATGAAAAAGGTAGGATGATAATTTTCAGGTATTGATCCATCAGCAAGTCATTGGATGATAAAAGCTTTTTTAAAGCAATAAAGAATCCTCAAAGCATACATACAAAGAAACATTAGCTCTTTAAAGTAAAAATGACTATGAACTTCTACTAAGATATCAAAGTAGCATATACAAAGAAACTAGCTTTCATACTGCAATTGTTCATCCACCAAATTAACAATCTCAAAATCCAATTTTGCCAAAATATATCCCAGATCCACTATCTCAATTGGTGCCTTTTATTTCAGAGAATAACAGAGGGTGCATGACCAATCATCTGAAAGAAATGACACCTCCTCAAGGTTTGAAGTGCAACATTATTCAAATGGAGGAGGAATGTGACCGATAGCATTAAGCCTAATTCATTAACAATCTCCTTTGGCATCACTAGAGGCTTGTCGTAATACACACTTACTAGCAAAACCGCATCTCAAACACCAAGACTGGTAAATTCATAAGCAGCAAGAAATTTTTTCCCATCTCCCTCAAATGTGTACTTTGGTTACTCGACAAAAATCCAAGAGATTAGAGCTCCATACTCTGAAATAGTACTTAAGTCACAATTTTATGAATTCAGAAAGCAGGCTGCCTGGTTTTAAGCAGGCTAGTCTTTAGAAAAGTGGAAATGTGGAAGTTAGAACATAAGTCTTGGAGTAAAATTTTAGACCTTGCATCAAGTCAAATTCAACATATACGTCTTTGTTTTTTTTCAAAGAAAATGTTTCCTTAAATGGTTGCCCCTTGGTGCTACTAAAATAACTAAATGGAATCAGTTCCTTGTTGCTTTTATGAAAGTATAGTTACTATATTTTGACAGTCATTTTTTCTGTTTTCGCTTTATGTCTCATTTCCTGATAATTCCCCTCCTTTCTCTTTCCTCTAAACTCATTATCCTCCCCCTTTCCAATGGTTATGGCATGCAAATATTTGCATAAAAAGATCTCTTTGTGCAAGTATGGTTTAAAGTATACCAAGACATTTTGTTTCAATCAACATGTTTCAGTTATTTACTTCTAAAATCCAGAAGAGTATAGCAACCATTTCCAATTTTGCACATTCCCAATGAAACCAAAATGCATTATCTTTGGGCAAGAATATCAACTTCTGCACGAAACAGCCTTAGGCTGAGCCTGCATTAAATACACTACTTCAGATTCATTCTTCATTATTTACATATGAGACTTTGGTGAAAATAAGGAGGAGAGGAAAACCTACATCTAGGGTGATTGGAGAACAGGCAATTAATTTTGAAATAAATGAGCTCAAGATGGTATCAACTTAATCCATGAGATTAAACGTATCAAAATCATATCAATTCAATCTGTACAAACTTGGACAGTCTATTTTAGTTTTGAGTTTTTCTTGTACTATAGTCTCAAAAGTGATATAAATAGACAGAATCAACAGAACTGCTTGCAAGTTGAACTATGGGTATTAAGAAAGGTTGAATTTCATAATTTAAAAAAAAAAAAAAACATTGAAAGGCAAGATGTGGATAAATTGCTCAGAAAAAGGTAAAATTGTATTTTTAAGCTTGCATTACCACTTATCCAACTTTATCCTAACGTTTGTTCTGTGATTATGGAGTGGAGGCTATATAGCTGACTTATAAAAGAAGACTATGAGAAGATGGCACCTTTCCATTACGCCTTGGATCAACATAGGGAAGGTTCCGGACAACAATCACTCTCCACAGCCCAACTCTTTTTGTCCTGTCCAGTTCTGTTGAGTTGTTTATGTAGGCCGCAGTCCGTTCATCCACAAACATGTAAAAGCATGCACTCATCTTTGAAGCTTCACTTATATTTTTGGGATGTTGCATTATATCATAATTTCCTGGTCAAAAGGATAGTCATGAGAGGAAACATATCATTTAGCATGAAGAAGAAGGTGAGTAGGATCAAGAAGAAAAAAAATTGCTGCACAACTGGTACCAAATATAGCTGAGGCAACAACTATTCCATGACATTGCTCCATCTCAAGAAGATCAGCATCATTAATGTCAAACAGAGTACCACATCCAGGTTTTTTTCCCTTAACAAATCTGATCGATGCCAGGAAATGTTGAGTGAGTTTGGGTATCAATGAAAAGAGTTTCTACATACTGTTCTAAGTTCTAACTAAGGTAAGAGTATTTTACCAATTAACTTAGGCAAGAGAAAAAAGTGAAGATACAAATAAACATACCCACAATGCACGGTCATTGACTCTTTTATATCAAAGGACTCATTCCGCTGCTGCAGAGTCGGATGTCCACCAAATGTGGAGCCTCCTTTCGATTCTTTTTTGACTGAGTTTTCCTCAATGATATAATTTAGATCCTTAAGGACAGGTGATACTGATGATGAAGTTGGCATGGAATTCATTGCTTGTTCCACAGGAACATAACAAACAGGACAAGCTAAAGAAAGGTGATGAACAAAACGATCAGAATCTTAATATATTTTTACAACAATTTTTTTTTTTTTGAGTGAAACTTTACCACAACTTGGACAAGAAAAAATGCAGTATAATCATAGACAAGTTCAACTCACATCGTGGGCCAGTACGCTTCTTATCATGTGGTGGAGGAGGATATGAGAAATTTCCACAGGGATGTGGTGAGGGAATTGCCTTTGTCTGCCAGTATATCCCAGAATGCCGAATCCCAGGTTCATTACTTGCTGGGTGTTGATGAGCTGTGGATTCCATATCCATCCTAACTTGACCTGTCACAGCAAGCAAGAAAGCCCCCATGATAAAGAAGTGAGAATCTACTAGAAATGGGTTTAAGATATATGATAGTGGTCTCTTGTTTGGGAACAGAACAATCTTTCCATATATATAACAAGTCTTTTTTTTTGGAGGGGGTTTTCGAAATAAAGATTTCGGGAGCCACAATGACTGGCCCAAAACAGATGCTTGACAGTGATCAATACATATAGTTTCTCTAACTATATGAACAAATGAAACATAAACATCTGGTTGCATGATTATATTCTACAAAGGAAAATGTGAATTTGCTGCAACCTTTCTTACTTCCCATTGATCGCAAAAAAATACAAATAAAATACCCCCATTCACAACATTGCCATCATCACTGAAAAGCAAACAAAACATGATCAACTGGCCAAACCAAGGCATCAAGATAATCGGTATGTTCCAAGATTACATCTTTGAAAGTTAAAGACAGACATAAAACTCAGGAATTGACAGTGATGCAATTAAACTAATAGAATCAATGTAATACCCGTTCAAATCATGATCAACTGTTGAACTGAGGCATCAAGATTCAAGATAATGGATATCTTCCAAGATTACATCTTTGAGTCAAAGAAGCGCATGAAACTATATAGTCAACAATAACTCAATCAAACTAACAGAACCAAAGTACTGCTACCTCTCAAATTATGATCGACTGATCAAAACAAGGCATCAAGTTAACAAGTTAACGGGAACGTACAAGATTACAAATTTGAGTTGAAGAAACATAAGAAAGATCAAGAATCAACAATAACCCAATTCAAGTAATATAATCAAAGAACTCCTGCTCTCAAATCACGACCAACCGGCCAAACCGAGCGATAAACATGATGGAAAAAAAAGCTCCAAGATTGCAACTTTGAGTTAAAGAAACGCACGAAAGATCAAGAATCAACAATAATGTAGTTAAACCAATATATTCAAAGTAGTATTAACTCAAAGCATGATCAACTGGCCAAACCGAGGCGTCTAGATAATGGATACGAATCCAAGATTACACCTTTGAGTTAAAAAGAAACAAAACGCATAAAAGAATCAAGAACGACCCAAGAAAGAACGACAAGAAGCAATGAAGAGAGAAGGAGGGACGGAAAAGGAGAGATGAAAAGGGCCAAAGTTTGAACCTTCGCTGAGGCGAAAGACAAAAGAGAAGAAGGCGGCGGCCAAGACGAAGAGCAGGAAGAAAAGCCCGACTTCTCTCCCTAAAAGGGTCCTCCAGATCCGCCGGAAGAAATTGGCCTCCTTCTCTCGCGACCCCGAGATTGACGCCCTCGGACGGCGTCGGACCGCCTTGATTGGCAATGCAGCGCCGCCGCCGTAGATCTCCGAGCGAAGCGCCGGTAGCCCCAACGTCATCGCCCCGCCACCGCTGCTGACCGCGATGACATCTCTCCCTTCTCTCTCTCCCCAGGCCACACGCGCGTATAAAAGGCGGATGAATTCCAAGGAAAGTGATATTTTATATGGAGGGGATTCTTTGCAGGTTGTCGAAGAGCCGAGGGAGGAAGCAGGAAGTCGAGTCCGGCCAGGACTCTGAAAATATGGAAACCGGCAACCTATGTGTAGGATTCATAAGCATCAAATCATTGCAATGACGGCAGCCCGTTTGACGGATTTCAGGAAACGGTTAGCCAAGACTAACCAGAGCGGGACGGACTATACTCCAACTGCGAGTAATTTTAAAATTATTGCACTCTTCTTTAATTTAGCAGGGAGAATTTTGCTTTCTGAATTTTTTTTTTTTGTCTGATCCATCTTCCTTAATTTGGTAGGAAGAGATCTCACTTCCTAAACTATTTATTTTTCTATACATGGTGATCTCTAACATATTTAAGATATATATAGCTTTTTTAAATATTTTTTCTAAATAACTTTTATTTTTTTTTTTAAATATGGATATTTGTATGATTTTTTTTTTTTTTTTTTTTGAATTTTAAAGAGGGTTTAAATTTTCTGTCTCCTTTCTATTGAATAGGTATATATAGATTTATCAGGAGGGGCTACTCTTCGTTTCTCAACGATCTAAGCGGCATGATGATATCATTGGAAATTTTTTTTCTTTTGATTGTAACTGAATTTGATTGGTCCAACTTGACAATATACCAATAGCCCAAAGGACATGGGAGAGTGGTTTTTATTAGGAAAAAATAATTAGATTTTTAATCTCATGAAAAAAAATAGATTTTTTGGGAATTAATGATCCGATGTAAGGATCATGTTGTATAGTTTTCCACCCTCAATCTTCTATGTTAGCAGTTCTTTTTTATATTTGCCATCATCAACCTTCTGATAAGTATTTTTTTGGTATATAAAGGATGGATTAACAAATTAAGACAAGTTTCTATCAAAAGAAAAAAAAACAAATTAAGACAAGAATGTATACATCCATAAAAAATCAAAAAATAAAATATCCAAAAATTGACATGAAGAATGTGTGGAAGAATCTCATATTATAGAGTATGATTAACCACTATAACGTATCATCTAATCTACAATACTATTACCTTCCTGGTAGATATGTAAAATTTCGATAGAAAACAAAATATGCATCATTCGCCGGTAATCATATAAAAAAAGATGGGTATTGGCATCAATAAATGGTGGAGCAATAACCATCGAATAATTATAAAAAAAAAATCTTCCTCAAATGAATGTAAGAAACATTCAACTTTTGCATGGCATAAATCAATCTTTCCCGTAGAACTCATATTTCTATCAATGTAATGATAGTCTCAAAGATCTTAATGCCTCCAGCAGCTAATAAGTATATTTACTATTATATTTGTTTTGAGATTTTTTGATAATTTTTAAGTAAATCTGGTTGAGCCAAAATTTTAGAATGCACGTTGGTCAAGGATAGGTCTGCATCTAGGATAATATATGGTTTTTAGGTAAGTACTTTAAGAGTGTTTTATCATGTATCCTTACAAAAAATAGTTTGCATATTTATCTTCCAAAAATATACCCTCAACTTATGATGCTTTACGCCTCTTTTATTAGACTTTTGGCTAACAGCATTAAAAAAATAACCATTTTTTAGTTTCATTTCACACTAATGAATAGATGGATTTCATTCGGATTCCTTCCATATTATTCATGCACCAATTAAAGGAATTTAATGGACTTCTTTACCAAAAAAAAGGAATTTAATGGACTTTAATCAAACAAGTGAATTCTATAAACTTTATTATGAGAACAAATAATACTAGCAAATGTCCAACAGCACATGCTTCTAGTTTTGTGGCCTCGTGGGTCGGCACAGGCCTTTTCCTGTTCAGACCAGGTTCAGCATGCGTAGCAATTGTTCCATAGAAGGCCGAGTTTTCAGTGAACATGGTTCATTTGTGGTCATATTTTTTGTTATTTACTTTTTTTTTTTTTTTGAGTCTGAATTAAACTTACTTTTACGCGAGACACGCGGGGACCACAAGCATTGGGCACATACAACCACTTTGTCAAGCTCTTAACGATGTCGACAAGATCTCGAGACCTTCGTTGTTGACTCGTACAATTTTTTTTCTTTTTTTTTTCCCCTTGATAAATACAATGCAATCCGAGAAACTTTAACCCTTCAGGGCCTATTTTTTATGGATAAAAAAATTATTTTAAATTTATATTTTTTTGTTAAATATTTTTAGATAAATATTTCTTAGATAATATTTAGATAGAAAATTAATTTATTCATATTTTTTTATGTATAAAAAAATAGCTTCGAAATCTATTATCATTTTTCTGGATAAATTACTAAAATTTATTTATATTTTTTATAATATTTTTTTTATATTTGTAAAAAATTGATGTAGATAATTTTTTTCTCATTTCATAGATGAATACTATCCATAAAAAAGTAACTTATCTATTTTAAAAAATATAAGAATATAGATAAATCGATCAATTGAAAAGTTGATTAATTTTTTGAATAATATTTATCTATAAAAGAATGAGATCTTAAGAAAATTATTTCTGGATTTTCTAAGACCATCGTCTGGGTTTCAGATTATGTAAGTCAAATCTTGGATAGTCTAAACTATCTCCAATCTGCAATCACGTCATATTTAATTCATGCACATAAAATTTTATATTATATTTTTTGCATGAAAGAATGATCGTTCTTCTTTTGTAGGGATGTGTTGGTGCGCAACCTACATAGGTTTCAAAGTAATCCAAAGTCCAAAACTCTCTCAGCCACGTGCATACTTTAAAGCGGTTATTGCATGATTCAACAGTTGACTCGTATGAAGGTAGGTGAATCTTTCTTCTGCACGAAAGATACAATCCTTGCACTTTAGCTAATGGGTTAGCCCCTATTTATGTATAACTTAAAATTCACTTAGCCTAAGTTTTATGGTGGTGAGATCTTGGTTTTTGATGTTTTTTGTTTCCACCCAAATATTACATCCAAAACTCTCTCAGCCACTTGTGCATATTTTAAAGCAATTATTGCATGATTCAACAGTCGGTTCGTATGCAGGTAGGTGAATCCTTCTTCCACATGAAAGATGCAATCCTTGCACTTCAGCTAATGGGTTAGCTCCTATTTATGTCTAACTTAAAATTCACTTAGCCAAGTTTTATGGTCGTGGGATCTTGGTTTTTGATGTTTTTTTGTTTCCACCCAAATATTACTGGCCTTTATCCCCAAGAAATAAAGCAGCCAAGCATCCTTTTGACGTTCAAATCTTGAATAGCTTATTCAAAATCATAGAAAAATGTTAGCCTTGGGATTAACTACTAATTATCCGAGAGCTCAATAAAATGATCAGACTCAAAGTACGTTATCAGGAAGAGAGGCATCCTAGACTTCCTTTTGGCTGACTTTAAGATCGTTACCTACTACCAGAGGAAGATTAATAAAGGGGTTTCTATCCGAACTAGATTTTGTGAATGCATTTGACAAGCTAAAAGGTGACTTCATTCTTACGTCCCTTTACAAGAGAGGATTTGGACAAATTAAAATGGATCAACGACAGTGCTGCTTAATGGATAGTCAGTGAATTGGATTCGGTGCAAAAAAAAAACATCAAAATCCTATCGTCTGGTAAATCCAACTCCTCTCTGACCTCATTCGGTCAAGTAGAATGTTAAATGCAAAAATAGAAGAGGACAAGGAAGTTTGGACATGGTAGATTTCAAAAGAGCCTGCTCTTGAGGTGTGCTTGGAGACCACTAATTAAATGGGAGAAACCTCGAAAAATAAATAAATAAGAATGGCCTACCATGATAGAAGTATCTTCCATAGCAATAGGAAAAGGAAAACGTATGGAGCATCAACAATATGGAAAAAAACACTGGCAAAAATATGGAGGCACTCTCATTCTGGGAATCTCTGCCTTCTGTTTCTAGACAAGCTTCTGACTTGTCACAATTCCTTTTTAAATATACAAGAAACACAAGGAGAGGTTAATTATCCTTATACCAGTCTTTTCGTCTATCAACCCCCTAATGTAGAGGTTGTTTTGTACCACCACATATAATCCGGATAGCGCTTAACCCCACCCGGATAGCGTCCGAAAATTATACCAGCATCATCCGGCCACTTGTCGCCTCTGCCAACTTCAGTAGAGAAGACGACAAACGTTATGCTCAAAGTTTGAAGGCATTAATGGACGAGAAAGCATCCAACGGGAAAGAAAAAAAAAAAAAAAGGGAAGCATAGGTTTGCACGCCCATTGGCTGCTTTATTGTCTAAAATTACGGCAGCCAAGTACGGTTCATACTAGAAAGTGGACTGGGACAATTGCCTGCCCCCGGTCCGAAGGCGTCCGAACGCCAAATGGATAGAGAGGTATCCTTGCTGCTTTCTTGGACCCAAAAACAACTCACGCTTCCATGCATTTGCTTGGAGGTCAAATAGAAGGGAAGCATTACATGGCACGTGATCTCAGGGATAAGAAACAGAAGGGACTGCAGGCGAATCCACCCATGGCCTCGTGAGAAAATCTTTGGGGAAGCAATACATCGCTTTCCCTGTTCAGAGGTCAATGAGGGAAGGACATTCTAAAACTCTGAGCACCGGCCATATGGACTGGGAGCAATCAAAATACTATATTTGTTTTAAATTGACTAGATTAGCATCTGCGTCAGGATTTATTTTCCCTCCTAGGTTTGAACCTGGTCATTGTGAAAGAATATCATGTGCAAAAAAAAAAAAAAAAAAAAAAACCTTGTTGCATATTCTATTTACGAATGGTTAAGAGAAAAGCTCAATTTGGTTGATGGAGATTTTGAGAAGACATTGTGATGACTATCTGGAAAAATATGCGTCTATGCATTTCAAAGTGGATCAAATGGCACTTATTGTGAATAAAGATTCACATTCTCACTACCTATATATACCATCTTCTTTAGGTAACAAGAAGGGAAAAAAAAAAAAAAAATGGGGAAAGGGTGAGGGTTAGGAAGAGATGGGATAGATATTCATATAATATACAAACTAGTATATAACCTGCGGTGCATGGAATGCAATTTTTTTTTTTTTCTTTTCCACCTCATAAATAAAATATAACAAAGGAAGATATAAGAATCTAATTATTTTTTTAATTTTTGATATTAGTATTATAATATGCTATGACTATATAAAATTCTAATTCTAATGGTGTACATACATACATAGATTTGATAAAATAATATATTATCATAAAATAAGAAAATCATGATCCAATCTATATGTAATAATTAATAAGCAATATAAAAGTATTGCATTTAGTGCATATTTCAATATAACATAGTATGCTCATTAATTTCAAAAAACAAAGTATGTTCACTAATCACCGTACTTATACTTTAGATAAGATCATAATCATTAAAATAAAATAAAAATTATAAAAAATATAGTATAATCTAACGACATGCAGGCAAGGTTTAATATTAATAAAAAATATTTTTTATTAATATCACCGGATATTAAACAAATATAATTACTAATAATATTTTTTTCTATATTTTAATTTAGCAATACTAATGAAAAATTCTTTATTTAACATATTTTATTTTTCGACAAAGAACAATATGAAATAAGAGTCATGCCTAATATTGAAATTAAAGAGTTCTATTAATAATATTATCAATATATAATTTGGTATTACTCATAAAAATTTGTTATTTAATATTATTTATATTTTGATAAAGAATTATATTAAATAAGAGTTTTATTTATAATTCAGATTAAAGAGTTTTATTAACAACTTTATTAATATAACATCCACATAGCAAATGGATAGCTTTGAGAATCATTGCTTTAGTATGTATATTAGATATGCCCATTATAAAACGCATTCATTACATGCCTTGTAATATTAAATTGTATTTTTGTTTAAAATTTATAGTGCCTTGCCTAAAAAATATTGATGCACTAAGATAGTTTTTATTCACGTCAACAAGAAAGGCACCATACGCACCAACAACAAATGTATTCTAATCATAAAACAAGATATGAGGAATCCAATATCATTTTAAATATTTTTTTCAGTAAATTTATTCTTTAGAAACAGAGAGTAGAATCAAATCTCATGACCTACAGAAAAGTCCCGTCCCTCCCATGCGGTTATAGATTTTGGATAAGGTTATCTGGA
The DNA here is from genome assembly GCF_000442705.2 of Elaeis guineensis. Classification (NCBI taxonomy): domain Eukaryota; kingdom Viridiplantae; phylum Streptophyta; class Magnoliopsida; order Arecales; family Arecaceae; genus Elaeis; species Elaeis guineensis. The sequence continues at coordinate 118,906,923 of NC_025995.2, forward strand.
CCATTCCATTTTTATCGCCATTCAAACTCAATAAATCCAAAATATATATTTTGAATTATGTGGACTAGGAGCATCCAAATGAATAAAAACGGGACACGTGTACTTAACGGGAGTCCTGTGGGGTGGGGGGTGGGGGGTTTGAACTGGCAAGTGGAATAGTTAAAATAAAACAATGTAGAACGCTTGCTTAGTGGACTATCAATAACGACCGGCCACGTTAATTCAACAGGGGATCTACGATTACGAAGAGAGACTTTCGAGTGAAAAAAATTAGAACAGAATAACGGAAAATATACGAGATTCGTTGTCTCTCCTTCGGAACTCTATTCCGCTGAGGCGGGGGAAAACGGAAAGTTATTATTCTCCCACAAAGTCACTTGGTTTCGGCTGCCCTAGGAGCAGAGGTCGCAGATCCCCACTTCTTCCAGGAATCCAAAGACAAGAGAAGAGGAAACAGCCTAGAAAAAGCCTTTAGGGTTCCATGTCTCGCTGTTCTGATCCCCGTGCGTCTCGATAGAAGGGCG
>NC_025995.2:118907546-118917546 GCF_000442705.2 Elaeis guineensis
TTAACACACTCACCACCACTCCCGCTGAAGAAGAAAATATATTAATTTTTTTGTATGTTTTAGGAAGTAATGTAAGAAAAGAAATAAAAGGAATTTTATGTTCGCATAATACTTGACTATGAAATCTACCATGGTATACTTTTTTACTTGGATCAAGAAAATAATTTGAATTTCTTTTCCCCAAAAAGTTAATGTTGCTTTCTTTCTTTGTTAGCCAACTCCATGGTTTACTCAATCTGTATCCAGGTTCATAATTCAAAATTTGCTGTTTGAGGAACCTCGTTCTTTTGAGGTAGGAGTAAGGTAGATGTCCTATGGGAATTTTGGGGGAAAAAAAAAAAAGAACACGGTTTCATTTTATATAAGATTCACATAGTCAAATACCTTTTTTATATATGCCTGGTACCGAATCCATGGAATAACTTACAGCTGCGAATGATGTTTTATATTTCATCGAACACCATATCCCCTTTCTGCATTCTTACACCTCAGGTGTGGTGTACCTCCAGCCTTTCTGAACCCGCTCCAGACCTAGTTGAACCTGATTAGCATTTCATGCCTCAAAGGCCCAAAACTTATCTTCACCACTTCCAAACTCCTCTTTTCTTAATTTTCTCCACTGATTTATGGGTATTTTCAAACAGTTTTGATGCATATTTGGCCTGTCGTGGTGAAGGCAGCCATGAAAATTCTTCCATTTGGTTTGGTGAGTCCATTGACGGGTATTGCCACATGCTATTTTTACAATTTTAGACTAATTGTATCTCAAAATTATACATTTCAAACTGATTCACATCTGGATCAATAACTCTGCTCTCTCCGACAATGCTTTTCATCGAAAGAAAGAAAGGAGTGAGGGAAAATTTCTGTGTTGTTAGTAGGTCTTTTCGTATCATATGGTCCTTGCAGTAAGCTGACTCTTGCTTTAAAGGCTATGTACCCACCATTGTTCTTTTTGTTTGGGACAAGCTTTTCACCTCTTTGCTGTTGAAGGGACGTGGAACACCCACCTTGATCACATATTACTTCTAATTTAAGTTGTGGTTTTGCAACTTGCGAAAGAGTACAAATAGAAAATATTGGTTTTATAATATTATGCATCTAAGAGACATCCTCAGTAAATAGCTGAAGGATAGATTTCTTGAATATCTAATCACTGACTTCTGCTCCCTTGTTCAGTAGCACAATATCAAATAGACTCAGAAATCGATCCTTTTGTAAGCTTCCTTGTTGTTTGGTCACATGCAATGATCTTTTCTGGTAAATTAAATTACTATGTTACTATAAACACAGAAATAGACAGAATGAGAACTTAGCATTATGGGTTGATTCCTACTCTCCCTAAAATAAGATGGTTCTACTGATTGCCAATTGGTTGGAGACCTTTGGCTGATGAAAGGGTCGCTAAGCTTATCTTTGTGCATCATCAGTATCAATCATACTTGGTTTCTGTTGAATATGGCTCAATGATTACTTTGTGGAAGCCAATGTGGAGTTCTTTGAAAATGAAGCCCTCCGAGTCCATCGGTTTTTCCTGTGGTTAGTCTCCAGTAGTGTAGTATTACAGAACTGTACAAATTGTAGGAGAGAGAGGACATAGGAAGCCTGAGTGAAGATTAGACTAATGTAAGATATTGGTTATGAGTGTAGGTTTTTAGAGTTGCATCAATGGTTTGTAGCTCCAGGAATAAGAAAGTGCAAAGATGTTGGACTGGTCTAAGAACTGGTATATGGAGCCACATACTGCAAGCCATTCCCTATGTATGGTTATCATATGTGATTGGGCTGCATATGGGTGGATTGATAGCCCAGATGGCGAAGTTGCGGCCCTACTTAGCATTAGGTAGCTATGTATGCAGCTTGCTTAGCATTATTTGGTTGTAAAATAATAGTTGTAGCTCTTATCAAGCTTGTGGAAGGGATTCATTCAATTGGTAGCTAGATGCAAGTTATGGCATTGCCAGATGCATGTATCGTTGATAATGCTAATTTATTTAAATGTTATGATTATCACAATTAGATTTATTACTATGTAGTTAGTAGTAACTAGTAAGTTTTATTTATTATTCTTATTAATGTGCTATTATTAGTATTGTAATTATTGTATTTTTATGTATATTATGCACCTGTTGTGTATGTCCTTTCATGTGAGCGCATACCACATATGCATTATGTGGTCCCTTGACTGCTTTTGCATGTGTGGCCTCCTTTTAATAATTATATACCAACATGAAAGTTGAGATGACTGCATAGTCCTTACATGCAAGGCTTTAAATATCGGTATTGAATCTAATACTGTTTATCCATTAAATGGTATGGTATTGGTATGACATAGTAGATATTGAAACTGACAGCATCAAAAAGAATGAAAACTATTAGTATCAACTGGTATGAGGATGATATGATGCTGTCAATATGCACTTGTATGGACCAGTACACAAGGGATAGCTAGGACGTATTAATATGGATGGTTTTGACATCTGACATTTGTACCAGTGTGGGTTTCGCCATTGGAATGAACCCATTGGAATAGTGTGATACTGCTGGTTTTATGTCCTTGCCGAACAGGTTTCTAGCTTTCTCATAGTGACTTTGGGAGAAGAACCGTTAAGTTCAAAGGGAAGCAAGCAAATGGATAAGGTTGGTGTAAAACAAATGAATATAGGGTTGGTGTAATTTGGTATTAGTAGGTCATGTATGTAAGCCAAGAGAATTAAGCTCAGCAATCTATTTTATTATCTGATTGTGAAGAGTTGAGATTGAATAACTCATGTATTGACTTTGTAAAGCTAATGACTAGACATCATTTTCAGTCTATCCTAAGACCAAGTGCGCCTTCTTTTTTCTTTTAGTGTATTTGATAGCCCTTCCCTCCTTTGACTGGACTGTAACTTTTAGTCCCTGTTGACTAGGACTTTAACACCCGCCCCAAGTTTCAAAATTTCTTTAATTCCTGGTCCCTAGTAGCTGTATACACTTATTTCCTAATATGTGTGTAGGAATTGTATAATTGTGTGCAGGGATGATATAACTATGCACAAGAAGTAGTATAAATGTGTGCAATAGCAAATCTTGCATAAGTGTATGTAGGACTAAAAATTAAATGCTAGTGGTTAAGGACCGCCTGTTAAAGTCTGGTCAAAGAAAGGACCGGGTGTTATGTTCCCCTTTTCCTTTTTCTTTGTGAAAGGGACACAGGGTCCCCCAGTGGAGGGATACAGTCTTGGTGGGTTGGAGTCTTGGAGAGTTAGGCTACTTCTACAAGCGCATTACACTGGCCTATCTATACACAACCTTGTTGCTCCAGCTATGACCAAGCCTGACTGCTGCCATCTCAATATGTACGGTTGAGAAAAGAATATTTGATAAACTGTATAAGATTGATGAATCAATATAATGGTTTTACAAATATGTTTCTACTCTAATTCCTTGAAATGGTTAATTGTTGTGTTATGATAGGAAAGGTCCTTTGACTTGGTTTTGTAGGACAGGAAGATGATTTGATTTATAACCACATGTTGTGCTTCTGCTTAACATATCTATCCAGCTTGGCTTGGTTAAACCGGATTTCATGTTTCTGGCCATTTGAAAGTGATGAAATAAGACAATTCCATTTCTTTACAGGTGGAGATAAATTATCAAGCATTGAAGATGCCTTTTTTGACATTGACCTTTATTGGACCATGCACTTAGTTGGCAGATAACAAGGCTCTTAGCGATGTGGAAATAAAAAGGTGGAATCTACTCAACAATGATTTAGACATGGAAAATGGTGAGGATGACATCATAAGCTTGGAGACGTGTAAAAGTTGCAGTTTTTGACTCTTGCAGTTTTGTTTCATATTCCTTAGGTGGAAAATAAGCTATTTTAGTTCTAGTGTGATTGCTTGCTCTCCTAAGAGATTTCCAAGGACTGCTAAGATCTGTGCTTTAGCCTTGATACAGAATCTCAAACAGTTCATTTAACTTATTAGAAACTTCCATTTATGCATATATTTTTTAATGAGTAATGCCGGGGAGTCTTTTGCTTGACATGTTGTTTAAAGAAGAGATAACTAATATAATACTCAAGAATTTTATTTTTTTCCATCCAAGCCTTCATCTTGCTTTGCATAATTTCTAGTACTACCATTTATGATGATCTAGTTTTGAACATGGCTGCTTGTTACACTTTCTGGCATTCTACTTCTGAGAGTTTATCTCTCATCTCTGTCTGCTATACCGGTGTTTATGCTTGTGCATATTGTAAATGTATGTGCACCATGCATTTGTCTTGCATGCATGATCTGGTGTGCTTGTGTGCATTGGCATGTGAATGCATGACTACTTGGTTCCTGGAGGACCATCTTGCTCAGAATTTACATGAAAATTTCTTCACTATTGTGTTAATTTACAAAAGAACTTGGGTTAAATTTTTGTTTCATTCTATGTAATTTCTCTACCAATATTCAGGAGGATTTGAGCCTATTGTATGTTGGTCTTTTATAAACCTTAGTAGAAATTAGGGCGTGGAGGCAGACGGGCTAATATAACTCTTAAGTCAGGTTAAGGAAGGAATTAAGGAGACAATATATTCTTGCTGAAATGGATAGCAAGACAAAAACTAATCAAGGACAGGACTCGATGGAGCGAACAAATTTGTATCAGTGAATGGTTCACATGGAGTGAAGGGAGAGGGCAAAGATGGAGTCATGTTGCCAATGCCAATTTCCCGAAGGATGCTGTAGACGTGTGGCCATCACCAAGGCAAATTCATACCTTCTACTTTGTCAAGTACCTTCTTATGAAGACCCAAAACGGAAGGCAATGCTTGAACAAGCTGACAAGGAGATTCAAAAGAAGAATCAAGCTCGATTCCAGATAACTGAAGCATTAAAGGCCAAAAGGGTATGCTACTCCAATTTGATTCTCCTTGATGTTCCTTTTAGTTTTGTTAGGTGAATTAGCTTCATTAGTACTTTATTCATTAGAATATACTGCTTATATTTCATGACAAGAGAAAATCAAACAGGCAGTAAAGTGGTCCCTTTGATGCTAAACCTTCTTTTGTTTTCTTTTCTTCCCCTTCTCTTGATGCAGTCTGAGCGAGCACAAGTGATTTCGCAACTAAAGCTTTTGACCGCGGAGGACAAACGATACCGTATGATTAGGATGAGAAGAGAAAAGAAATGAAACCTTTTCAAGAAGCTTTGGGCAAGCTGCGTACTGCAAATAATGATGTGAGAGAGAAAGGCATGGGTTTATGCTCTTCAGAGGGAGAGCTTAATGAACTTGTAAGTCAAGCTGTTCTATTTCTTTAGTTTTCCTATGCCCTGCTTTATCTACACCTGACTCTTTCTTCTGTGCTAATGTAACAGATACAAAGCCTGCATTATCAGATGCAACATGAGAGTCTCACTTTAGTTGAGGAGAAGCAGTTGATGAAGGAGATCAAACGGCTCGAAGGAACAAGAGAAAAGGTTATTGCTAATGCTGCTATGAAAGCAAAAATTCAGGACACTTTAGGTCAGAGGGAAGCTATCCAAGACCAAGTCAAAGTAAGTTTGCATTCTTTCTGCATGATATCTAATTTAATCCTCTGATCTTATTGTGTACCTTCAAATCTTTCTGCTTGATCATATTCTTGCAGTTACTAGTGGTGACATTGATGGAGCAAGAAAGGAAAAACAAGCAGTCAGGACGAAAATCGGACAACTTGAAGAAGATCTAAAGGCCATTGATGATGAAATAAATTCCTTGCAGGAGGAGCTGACTGCTGTGAATGAGAAGAAGGACAAAGCATTTGAAACTCTCCATGAATTGAAGAAAGCACGTGATGAAGCAGTATGATTCTTTTCATCTAATTGCAACTCTTAAAAAAATTGTTCCAACTTTATTTTGCAGCATACAATTTTAGTTCTTTCACATACTTGCACTATTATTTTAGTGCTGACATGGTTACTTTCTGTTATGTTGTTTAGCATGATAAACTATTCTCATTAACTTTTTAAAATATATTTGCAGGTTCCACATGAACATGAATTTATACCTTCGTTCAATTTCTAATATTAATGGTCTAGTATCTGTATTTTTATTCAGTTTGGGAAAACAAATAGGCATATTCTGGAACTTGTAGTTGCTGTAGACAAATAGCAAGCAAAGGCCATGCCAAATTTGCCAAACTGAAAAATCTAGGTTGCCATGGTTGATATGAAATCTCATCCTAGCACATGGTTCTTGATGCCTTCAACTTGGTCTCCTACATAGAATAGTCCATTGCAAGTGTTTTGTCAAGGTAAACTATGTTTCCATTTTGTGTAGTGTTGTTTTTTTTTCCTTTCCATTTTAGGTCCATGAATCATGTCTTATGAAATCAATAACATCAATCTGCATAAGTGGGTCTATGTAACTCGATATTGCTCTACATCCTTACGCTTTCTAGTTATTCATGTCCCAACGTGAATACATGATTCTGGAGCTGTGCTTTCCTCTCCCCAAATCTGCTATCATGCTTGGTCATGGTTTAAGTTACTAATTCAGCAAGTATCTCAGTTCTTTATCAAGGACCCAAAACCAAGAGTAATTTTTAGCAATCAATAAATCAAGATTTAATGGCATATCAATTTTAGCGACATGTAAATGTTCCATATTCTCATAGCAGTTTCATTCCCTGCCTTCACTATGTTTATGCTTAGTCTATAAAAATAGAACCATTTGTGCAATGGGTTCTTACCTGCTCCATCTCTAGAAGACTAAGATCAAAATTTCTGCCCATTTTTCTAAAAACAAGTGTTATTGGCTTTGTTTGGAGGCTTCAAACTCCATTGCCTGCATCTGTTCACATATTTACATGCATCTAGACAGCTCTTGGATATCCAATAGTGGAAAATCTTATTACTTACAGTAAATATATGGAGAATTATATAAAACATCCAGATGTATAATAGATTCTGTTGGTTGTCTATAATCTGAATCTAAGATTTATGATAAGCTTGATAATTATACCAAAAATAATTCTAGACTTTCTTAATCCAAGACCTCTTTAACCACAAGCCCAAGATGGAGGAAGTACTGTTTGGAGCTAATAAGTAGGTACCTAACTGGCAATCATCAGTTTTTTGTGTAACCTTGTCTGACTATCCTAACCTATGTTCTTTTTTCTTCATGGTATCTGGCCAACAATTTCTTGTCAATGCAACGGAGGTATTAATGGGATTTTATCATTTAAGAATGAGATATCTTTATTAGAAATACTTTGCAGGCTTTTGCATATGTAATGAATTTGGTCTAGCCTACTGGGTGGATATTGCGATTCTCTAATTATTAATCCTATTGCACCAATAGATTCTGAATTTTTAATCATTATTACAAAAATTTAACTGTTAGTGCACTTTTACATCATTCTCTAGATTCCTTTCTGAATTACTTTTGGTTGCATTTATTTGTAAAAATGGTGCATATTGTCTTACCATTTTTAAGCTGTATCAAGGCTGCAAAGATGGGTGGTCAACATGGTATAGCTGCATAGTTTCTATGCTGCATGAGCCTGATGCTGGTTTTGATACTTCGGTTGCAGAATGCATGTTGCTTCCAAAACCGTTCTCTCTTAAACAGTGCCCGTGATCTTGCTGCAAAGAAGGATATAGCAGCGCTGCAACAGCTTGCTCATGCTGAGGTTAGTCATGAATATATATTTTCTTTTTTCTGATCAATTCAGCCTTGTGTATTAATCTCCTTTTTTTCACATCAGATTGAGAAATTTATGTCACAGTGGAGCAGTGATAAAGCCTTCAGACTTGATTATGAGAAGAGGATATTGCCATTCCTTGACATTCGACAGCTTAGCATGGATGGACGGATGAGGAACCCTGATGAAAAGCCAATTGTTTCCAAGGCGCCACCATCCACAGTACCAGAGACCTTGCCAGCTAAAATGAATGTAAAGCGAGTGGAGGAGGATTTGAACCCTGCTCCGCTACATGATACTGACGCTAGTCACGAGGTACATGATGATGGCAATACTAAATCAATTGAGGTGGCATCAGAAGGAAAGATGAGCAGTCCTATGGACAGTGAGAACATCCCAGCAACTGAGAAATCCCAAAAAGAGTCTTCAAAAGTCGAAGAGATTGATAATGTGAAGTTGAAGGAGACGAAAAGAGACGAGGAGATTGCAAAAGCTAAGTTAGCTTTGGAGAGGAAGAAGAAGCTAGCTGATAAAGCAGCAGCAAAAGCAGCAATCAGATCTCAAAAAGAAGCTGAAAAGAAATTCAAAGCAAGTGTTGGTTATTCCTTTTATTTAGTTTTTCTGCTGAAGAGCTACTTAAATGTCGTATTTTGTCTGCACATTTGAAATCCTTTTATAATTCGTACAGGAGAAGGAGAAGAGAGCTAGGAAGAAGGCGGGGACTACTGCCCCTGCTGAGCAGACTGAAATGGACGTGAAGGTCGTGGAGCCAGAAGAAACTAATGTGAATGTAGATGCCCCAGTTTCTGCAATAAGTAAAGAAAAAGGAAAACCTAGGCATAGAAATCGCTCAAAAGGTCAGACTCCGCTCTCAAGGGTCGTCATTAAAAGGAAGAAATCATATTCATATTGGTTATGGGCTGCTCCAGTGGTAATGGTGGCTCTGGTGCTCGTGTTGTTGGGATACTTCTACTCTTTTGGGAGAAACTGAGCTTAGATTAGTGTATATTCAAGGTGCATGCTAGTTTTGCAGGAAGGGGAACTTTGGTAGACGATCAGCTTATAATACTGTACATCCAGAGAGTGAATACTGTGTAGAAACTTCGTATTGATAGGCCCATGTATCGCTGAGTTTTCATTGAATAGCATGCAGTCCATTTAGTATGTTGTTAAGGTTTATGTAACTTCAAAAATAGTTGTTTAGAATAAAACAATTGCCTGTTGTTGCGAGATCATCGGATATGGATTTTATTTGTTCTTTTATGTTGAATTATCTTACAGAATTCTTCCAACAAGCACTCTCATGGGGTGGATCATCTCGGTTGTTAAATGGAGCACGGTACTGAATGAATAAATGCTGTCATGTTTAAGGTGAGGTGGTTGTTCCCTCGTTCAAGGCGAGGTTGCTGTTGCTGTTGATTTCTTGGATGTGTACACTCTTCTAACTTGCAATGCATTTATTTTTTCTGTATGGTGCATGCGACAGGTAACAACCAAGTGTTGAAGGGGATCAGTAGCCCTGTATTGTGCTATTGCTTTTCTTCAATCTACAATTTGTTACTTGAATGAGAGGAATTGAGATATGTGACTTCATTCACTCTTATATTTTTTTATGGGGCCTTTTGTCGCTTATTCGTTTTACCTTATTTTTCGTACATGTGAAGCAGTACGCATGAACTGACCGTAAGATAGCTGTCATTCAGCGGAGAAACATATTCAGCGAAATTTACCATTGTTTGTTTGCTTCTATCGTGATGTGCTGGTCCTCGAGGTGGTTTACTGTAGCAGTGGCAACCTTTGGACGGCAGAACTACAGGGAATTAGAAGCTTCAAAGTCTTTCTCGGAGAACGTCGATGGGATTGATGCATGTATTGTAGATGCTGTTCTTCCAATATTGTTGCGGAGCATCGAACCTAGTTGAATTGAGACGGGGGTCCTGGCGATGCCTGGCGTGCATGGATCCCAATGAAACAACTTAACACGTCCAAGGACTTTGCATCATCAGCTTAGAAGCCGGCCGTACGCCATCACCTCTGGGTACTCGTGTCTCTCCTCCCCATTGTACCCGTGCAGTTGGAAGCATGCAAGCTCAAGCCTAAACACATGCTCATGCACAAAATATCAACTCCAACGACAATAAACAACGCCACATTATGGATGTAATAACTGGCCTCTTTAATCCACCGGCTTTCTCTTGCTATTTCCGAAAGGAATTGTTGGCTGCAGTGGTTTCTATAGAGGCTTCAATCATCAAGCGTGTGTCTTGGTGCACAACATAGGAGCCAGCGGCTGTGATTGGTTGCATCTAAGGCTATGCTGGTGCATGCAATATA
>NC_025995.2:118922546-118932303 GCF_000442705.2 Elaeis guineensis
ATCTTTTACTATCTACATATCTTTGAAGCTGCATGGATATATAAAATGTTATAAATTTATAGAATAGTTGCTTATTTATGTTTTGTATATAACTTTTCTCATGGTAGTTTATTAATGATGTCGGAAGAAATATTGAGCTCTCAGAATCCCAAAAATGGAGGTTCTTCTCAAGAATTAGAGGAAAAATCTAATCCTTCAATACCACAAGGAACTTCTACTTTTAGTACAACTCTTACACCTACATCGAATGTCATGGGTGCTTCATCTGAACCAATTTCTGTGGCAGATAACTCAACTGTAGAGCATGAAAAGCAAAGAAGTGTGGTTTGGAATCACTTTACCAAGAAAAAAGTCAATGGAATGGATAAAGCAGAATGTAATTATTGTCATAAGTTACTTGGAGGATCTTCGAAGCATGGAACAAATCATTTACATCAACACATGAAATCTTGTCCAAAAAGAAGTATAAAGGACATAAGACAAATGATGTTAAGTACGGATGTTAAAGGGGACATAGCTAATCATGCTTTTGATCAAGCAAATGCAAGGAGAGACTTGGCTTCTATGATCATAGTACATGAATATCCTCTTTCGATGGTAGATCATGATCTGTTTAAAAAATTTCTCAATACACTTCAACCACTTTTCAAATGTCCATCTCGCAATACTATAAAAAGTGATATTTTTAAAATTTATGACTTTGAAAGAAACAAGATGATGAAGATCTTAGAGAATAATACTAGTAGAGTTGTCATAACAACAGACATGTGGACAGCTTCAACCCAAAAGAAGAGATTTATGGCCGTCACAACGCACTTTATTGATAACTCGTGGACTTTACAAAGCCAACTTTTGAGGTACCAAACTCTTTAATACTTTTTTAGTGCTGTTTTATAATATTTTATACTTATATGATTGTTTTTTTATTATGAATTATTAAATTTTTAATAAGTTTATCTATGTGCCTTGTCCACATACCAGTAATGTTCTTGCTAAAGTATTGGTCGATTGTTTATTGGATTGGAATGTGGATGCAAAGTTATCAACAATTACTTTGGATAACTGTTCAACGAATGATGCTTTGATTGGTATTGTGAAAGATAAATTACAAATTGATTACTTGTTGCAATCTGGTTCCATGTTACACATGCGTTGTTGTGCCCATATTTTGAATTTGATTGTCAAAGATGGTTTGGATGTGATAAAAAGTAGTCTTGAGAATATAAGGGATAGTGTAGCATATTGGACTGCAACTCCTAAAAGAGTTGAAAAGTTTGAAGAAACTGTTAGACAATTACGGATTTTTTATAGTAAGAAATTATGTTTGGATTGTCCAACAAGATGGAACTCTACTTATTTGATGCTTCAAACTGCTATTCAATATAAGGGTGTTTTTACTCGATTGAGACAACGTGAATCTCAATATAAGTATTCACCTAGTGAGAATGATTGGGAGTTTGCTCGAAAAATTTGTGAAAAATTGGAAATTTTTTATACTGTTACTGAGTTATTTTAAGGGATAAATTATCCTACTGCCAACTTATATTTTAGAAAAATTTGTCAAATTAAGTTGGCTTTAGGAGAATGGTTGTTTGAAGATGAAGTAATACATGAAATGGCAATGAAGATGCTGGACAAATATGATAAATATTGGGGTGTTGTGCATGAGATAATGGGTGTTGCTTCAATTTTAGACCCAAGATATAAGATGAGTTTGGTTGAGTTTTATTTTGATCAAGTCTTTGAGAAGGAAGAAGCTCCCAAGTATGTTGATAAAATTCGGACATTATTAAATAATTTGCTGAAGAGTTACAAGTCAGGTAACATTTCAAATGCAGAAAATGTTAAAGATAGTGAGGGACAATCAACTATCAAGTCAAAGCTTGATTATGATGATAGTGCTTTACTTTCTTCTATTCAAAGTAAAAAGAAAGCTAAAGTAACAGTTATGACTGAGTTGGACCATTATTTAGAGGATGATGTGTTGTCTTGGTCTGATGATTTTGATATTTTGGTATGGTGGAAGCAAAATGGATTAAAATATCCTACATTACAAACTATTGCTAGAGATATACTTGCTATTCCTGTATCCATAGTTGCTTCTGAATCTACTTTTAGTACAAGTGGCAGACTTGTGAGTCCTCATCGAAGCCGACTCCATGCAAAAACAATTGAGGCATTGATGTGTGCTCAAAATTGGTTATTAGCTTCTAAAAGAAAAGGTATATTAAATTTAACATTATTTATTATTTTGTGTACTTTTCACTATATTAATATGTTTATCTTATTTTGAATCATTGATAGATGGATCATTAGCTATAAATACTTATGATGATGATGATGATGATGGTCATTTGGATTGTTCAGGTAATAATATTTTTACTTTATGATTATTTTTCTTACTTTGTTATATATATTTACTTAATTATATATTAATTTTTTAATTATTTGTTGCAGAGCCTACTATTTGCCTTGAATGATTTGTGGAGTTGCAGCCATTTCATGAAATTATTTGGAAGTTTGGTATTCAAGTTCATTACTTTTTTAGCATTATACTAAATTTTCATGGATGAAATAATGAACTTAATGGTTATGTTAGATTTTGAATGGTAGTTCTATTTCTATGTTGATTTCTATAAATTTGGACTTATAAATTATATTCTATGTTGAATTGATAATTTTGTTTTGATTGATAATATGTAGAAATTTATTTTGGTTGTTTATATATTCTATGTTTAAATGTAATTCTATTTTTATGTTTGATTTCTATAAATTTGAACTCATAAATTATATTTTATATGGAATTGGTGATTCTATTTTTGATTGATAATATGCATAAAATTATTTTATTTTTTTTTGGGTATAGAATGGATGGGTATGGGTTGGATATGGGGCGGGTATGGGTTGGGTATGGGGAAATGGGTTACTCACGGGTATCTCCGAACCCGTTGGGTATGGGGATGAGTATCTTTTTTCTTACCCGATTGGATATCGGATAGGGTTTGGGTATAGGATATTAAGTTCGGGTTTGAGGATGGGTAATACATTATTCGACCCAAATCTTACCCATTGCCATCCCTAGCTCTGGATCCTGTTCTTATTTAACTTATGATTTTCTCTTTAAGATACGAGAAAAAGGAATATGGACCATATGATTTTTGTGCGGCGATTACATACCACTGTTCCAGGACTAAGCGGAAGATGCGGCTCAGAACGTCAGCATCGATCAGGACGTTGTTTAATATATAGATATTTGTAACGTCAAGGACGGCAAGCCTACAGTTAGAATCCGTGTCATGCCTCCTTGAACGATAAACATAACCAAATTTGTCAGGCCTCGCTACAACACCTATGCATTGACCAGTAGAGTCTAATTGCTTTTAGAGGCTCCGAACTCTCGTCTTCTGTACCGTGTTAAACATCAATTATCTGATCTGTAAAGTTGCAAGCACTATTGGGTTCAGACCGGGTTTCCAACAGCGGGCCATAGGATAGATTCCATTAGCCTAACATGAGGTGCTGCCGGCTGTGTAGTGATGGGCTAGGTTGCATTCTTATGGTGCTGATTCTGAGAAAAACCCGTTGAGTGTTGAGCGTGCCAATCGCGCAAGTCAAGGTTTCAAACCTCATCTAATTTTTTTTGAAAGCAAAGAAAAAAAATCTTTAAACCGACCTACTTACTGAATGAAAAGTACTTTGATAACTCAAAATTGTAACTCTAAACAGGTAATTAAATATTTAGTTGGTTTAATATTTACCAAGTCATGTTGTATTGAGGTCCCCAAGTTCAATGTGATCGAGAACAACGTTATCTATCAGTCAATCTGATTGTAGATTTATGCATCATCATTTTTACCATCATCATCATCATTTTTTTTTTCTCTTTCAGCAAAACCATACTAAATTGAGTTTTTATTATTATTTTTTTAACTTATAACTTTATCGTTGCAATAGATTATGTTGGGACAAATCAACCGACCCCCGACTCCGACTCTACAACGGCCGACTCCGACTCTACGACGGCCGACTCTGACTCTATGATCAAATGCCGACTGAATGTATTTCACCGACTCCGACTCTACATCGGCCAACTGAACATATCGCACCTACTCACAAACGATTGACCGATCTACAGTCGGCAACTATCGATCAACAAGCAAACGACTTGATCAACCTCCGACCTAAGACCATCGGCATATCAGAGTTACTAGCCAATGATCATTTAGATGTTCTACTGACATATTAATATTACCGACATATAGTCAGCCAATTTGCTCAACATAATATAACCGTTATGAACGGTTATCAACTACGTGTCACGACAATTAGTGAGAATTAACGACCCACTAACTCTACAATTATAGCTCGATAATTTAGCACCATAAAAAGTGGGACCATGTGCTCGACGGTTACATCAGAATCATCTATAAAAGGAGGATAAGTGAACAGCATCGATAAGATACTTCTGAGCCAGAGCTCTGTTACTCTCGATATTCAAAATCTACTGTTCACCAATTCTCTCTCTGACTTAAGCATCGGAGGATCCTCGCCAGACACAACTCCAGTCTGTGAGGAAGTTGTTTTGCAGGTGCTCATCACCGACAACAGGCGATAGGGAGTTAGCCACAACAGATTGGCGCACCAGATAGGGGAGAAATATGCAATCGATCATGTCGAAAATCAAAGCCCAACATTCAACTGGTTCGGCGAGGAACTCTTCCCACCAAGAAGATCCTCCTCCCCCATCTCCGGTAGTGAAGCTTAGTTCCTTGCATCCCATGATCACCACGGATGCTCAGATTGCTGCATTTGTGCAGTAGATGAATATTTTGACGGAGGCAGTCAAAAGCCTCCAACAGCAGCAAACCCAATAGCAGCAGCGGCCATCGGTGGAACAATCGATAGCACAGTCGGTGCCTTCCAGACATAGTCGCCGTCCTCCACGGCGATCACCTTCTTCCTCCCCGGAGCGGCTGTCGAGCAGCAACCACCGATGGAACAATCGATGGCACAGTCGATGCCTTCTAGACACAATCACCGTCCTCCACGGTGATCACCTTCTTCCTCCTCGGAGAGGCCGTCTCGACACTCTCATCGAGACAGATGACCACATTTTCGACACTCTCACTGTGCCACCCACCACTCACGGTGTTCCCCCTCTCCTTCCTATCTCCACAGTGTTAGGAAAGGGAAATGGTCGCGGACACCTTCTGCTTCTCCTTCAAGCTCGTCAGGAGGTTCCACCCCCGAAGTTTTCTAGCAATGGCGGTTAGACGACTATGAACGCAAGTTTCAAGAAATTGACCGTCGATTTGCCCGACTTTAGGTGGAAGGTCGGAAGTCCTCTAGTGACTACGACTTTCACACCGCCCAACCTCTCTCTCAGCACATCATGGATGAGCCAATCCCATCTTGGTTCAAGATGTCGCAAGTGGAGCCATACAATGGCTCCACCGACCTAATCGACCACCTGAAGAGCTATAAAGTTCTCATGATGATCCAGGGGGAAACCGACGCCCTCTTATACATCGACTTTCTGGCAACTCTTCAGAACGCTGCTCGGGTCTGGTATTCCGGACTTCAGTCGAAAAGTGTTGACTCCTTCAAGCAGCTCGAACATTCTTTCGTGGTCCATTTCAGCACTAACTGAAAGCTGCCACAAACATCCAACAGTCTCTTCTTGATCAAGCAAGGAGAGACTGAGACATTAAGAGACTTTGTGGCCCATTTCAATACGGCCACACTTGAGATCAGGGACCTCAATGAAGACATGGCTATATCGGTCATGAAGAGAAGTCCAAGGGGATCTAGATTCACCTATTTCTTGGACAAAACTCTCCTCCATATCTATGCTGAACTTCTCGAATGCGCGTATAAGTACATCTGCACAGACGAGGCTGCTTTTGACCGATGCCAGACAGAAGGTAAGAGTCAGAAGAAGAAACAGAAGAAAGATAGAACTCCGATCGAATCAAGTCAGTCACCTTCCAATAAGTGAACTTTACCCCGATGACAGAGTTCGAAGCCAAACTACGGTAGGTATGACTCCTATACTTCTCTCCCAACTTTTTGTGTGCAGATTTTTATGGAGATCGAAGGAGCAGAGTACCTATGGCACCCCCCACCGATGAAGGCATCCTCGAGGAACCGTGATCGAAGGAAGTACTGTCGGTTCTATCGTGATCATGGTCACGATACCGAACAATACATCCAGTTCAGGGATGAGATAGAAATTCTGATCCGATGAGGCTACTTCAAAAAATTTTGAAAAGATCAACCGACTTAATCTTTTGTTGATCGACAACCTCAGCCACAACCTGAGATTACCAACAATCGGTTAACTGCAGAAGCCATTAATATGATCTATGGAAGACCAAACTGGGGGCAACTTCTGAAGAAAAGTCGGCGACAATTTGATGATGTAATAATTTTTTCGAAAGAAGATGTTCGAAAAATTCAAACTTCCTATATCGATGCTGTCGTTGTTTTGACAACAATTAGCTAATAAAAGCTCAACGGATGTCTTATTCTACTCGACTTTCTCCTGAATGCGACTACTTGATGAATTTAATATACTGCATCACCCACGTCCGTCAATAAAATACTAAATTTCAAAATCACTAAATTCGGTCAACTATTAAGTGATGGACGGTCAATTCCTATCGATATCAATATTTCAATTTTCACTGTAAAAACCAATATAGAGAATATATTTCGACTTTCACTGTAAAAGCCAAAAGATCGACTTTATCTCGATACCGACTATATTTCGGCTTTCACTGTAAAAGCCAAAGAATCGACTTTATCTTGGTACAAAATATATTTTGACTTTCACTGTAAAAGCCAAACTATTGACTATGTCTCGGTGCAGAACATACCTCAGTTTTTTATTATAAAATCCAGCTTCAACTATACTTTGGCTTTCACTGTAAAAGCCATAATACCGACTATGCCTTGGTATCAAACATATTTCGATTTTTCACTGTAAAAGCCGATTATGCCGACTTAGTTTTAACTAAACAGAATGCTATGTCAAGATGACCAAGATCGCATTGGAATCATACTGACTTAACTACGATCGATCGAAGGATATTTGACTTGTCACTGATTATCAAATAACCTGTACTAATCCGACTAAGATCGGATAGAGGGTATGGCTTATTACCGTTTATCCTAATACTTAAAGTATGTCAAATGAATATGCGACTAAAGGATGATCCCATAACTACTATCGAACATTCAGTTCGTCGATTGAGGTTCGGTAATTAAATGGTTACTCTATAACATTGCAAATACACAAAAAAAAGAGTTTGGACTTAGAAAAAAGTTCTTTTCATTCATTGCAAAATTGGATCGAAGTTCAATTACAAAATAGTTTGATTATAAAAAGAAAGTAAAAATTACACCGATCACCAGTCGTCATCTCCATCTCTTTGCTCCAGTGTAGCATCGGCGATTTGAACAACTTCTGATGTTGTCGGTACTGTCTACAATTGGTGCTACTTTTTCAGCAGCTCCACCTTCGGGAGCAAGAGGGATGATACTGCTCAAGTCAAGATCCGGATACAACTTTCCGACCGCCTCACCTAGCCAACCACATCAATAGCCTGACCCACTCATACGGAAATAGAGAAGAGCTTCAGATTTTTCATCTACTATCATTAGCATCCTTGGTTGCATGGCTAAGACAAGGATATAAAGCATATAATGGTAGCTCGTTCACCCGCTGCAAGTAAGACAGGAGTGGAATGTATCTAAAATCCAGTAATAGTCTTCGACCGTCCCGCCTTCAACAGATGGTACCTCAGGGAGCACCGTCCGATCCGACAGCACCAAAACTGGCTCAAGAACTGACGTCGATGGTAAGTCGGATTCCCTCGATGCAGATGAAGCAGCTGTTCGATCCTTCTTTGGTCGGGAAGGTCCAGCTTCGGTTGCTCCTCTCTTCTTGACAGTATGCTGATAAATATCGGTGCCCGATACTCTTGCTCTCGGCTGCATAGCTGCAATCAATACAAAAGCACTGCCATATCCTTCAATCAGAGGAACTTCTCGATCATCGACCTTCATCCGACTGTTCTGATTGGGGTCGATCTTTGGATCACCCCAGCGTGAAGGGAAGCCTCAAGAAAGACAAAAGACTTAACTTGAAAGCTAAAAACAAAAAGGCGAAGGAGGGTCTTCTGGCGCTGGGACGATCTTCTGGCAGAGTTTCTGCAGTAAAGATAAAGATAAAATACAAAGTAAAGACTTGGTCGAAAGCGATCCTATATATATAGGATCTCTCAACGGTCAAGATGAAAGTGATCAAATCGAAGTCTCATCAGATGACGATATATGGCAACATCCAGACCGACCGTAGATTGGACGGTTCGATGCACCTACTTTTGATCATGCCACCTCACCATCATCCACATGAATAGCTCCAGCCCAATGTCGTTCTGACACATGGGCAAAATCTACTTGTCAAAATCGTATTTTCCGACGTCGAGTCATCTTCCTAAAACGACGTCCAATACGGACATCCGATACAATTATCCCATCAACATGATAGTTTAATGATAATTTTGTAGCCATCGTAACGACAAAACAGCTGACTCTCATACTCCAAAGAGACTAGCAGTCAAGTCAGAGCTCGATTCGACACATGATTACTCTCTTCATCCAACGTAACAAACCACGTGATAATATACATATCGAATCACCTTGGATTTGGGAGTGGGGGATAACTGTTGGGGCAAATTAACTGACCTCTAACTTCGACTCTACAACGGCCGACTCCGACTCTACATTGGCCGACTCCGACTCTACATCGGTCGACTGAACATATCGCACCTACTCATAAACTGTTGACCGACCTACAGTCGGCAACTATCGATCAACAAGCAAACGACTTGATCAACCTCTGACCTAAGACCATCCACATATCAGAGTTACTAGCCGATGATCATTCGGACGTTCTACCAACGTATCAATATTACCGATATATAGTCGGTTAATCTGCTCAACATACTATAACCATTATGAACGGTTATCGACTACGTATCACGGTAATTAGTGAAAATTAACGATCCACTAACTCGACAATTATAGTCCCATAATTTAGCGCCATAAAAAGCGAGATCACGTGCTCGACGGTTATATCAAAATCATCTATAAAAGGAGGATAAGTGAACAGCATCGATAAGACACTTCTGAGTCAGAGCTCTGCTACTCTCGATATTCAGAAATCTATTATTCACTAATTTTCTCTCTGACTTAAGCATCGAAGGATTTTCGTTGGATACAACTCCGATTTGTGAGAACGTTATTTTACGAGTGCTCATCATCGACGACAGACGATAAAAAATTGGTCGCAACAAGTTACTTAAAAGTTTGAGTAGGTAAAGCTTTCTAGATGTAATTTATTACGGCCAGAACTTATTACCAATCAAAATCCATTGTCCTATTGGGTTCAATCAGAACACATCAATCATAGGGCTGATAAGTACGAATTGTTTCATGGAAGCTAATCAATTAAATTAACTCCGCCACCAACACCCCCACCCCCCCACAAAAAAAAAAAATTTCTACCACCTGTTACGTATTTCTTAAATTTTGTAGGTTAAAAAAATTTAAAAAATTTTTTGTATATCATAATCGGCATAAAAAAAAATATCATGTCATAATATTTTTAAAAGAAAAAAAATATTTTTATTATTTAAAATTTTAAATAAAAAAATAAAACTACATATATTAAATATGTATTAGAAAGTAA
>NC_025995.2:118932403-118942403 GCF_000442705.2 Elaeis guineensis
TTCATCGAAAGAAAGAAAGGAGTGAGGGAAAATTTCTGTGTTGTTAGTAGGTCTTTTCGTATCATATGGTCCTTGCAGTAGCTGACTCTTGCTTTAAAGGCTATGTACCCACCCATTGTTCTTTTTGTTTGGGACAAGCTTTTCACCTCTTTGCTGTTGAAGGGACGTGGAACACCCACCTTGATCACATATTACTTCTAATTTAAGTTGTGGTTTTGCAACTTGCGAACGAGTACAAAATAGAAAATATTGGTTTTATAATATTATGCATCTAAGAGACATCCTCAGTAAATAGCTGAAGGATAGATTTCTTGAATATCTAAGTCACTGACTTCTGCTCCCTTGTTCAGTAGGCACAATATCAAAATAGACTCAGAAATCGATCCTTTTGTAAGCTTCCTTGTTGTTTGGTCACATGCAATGATCTTTTCTGGTAAATTAAATTACTATGTTACTATAAACACAGAAATAGACAGGAATGAGAACTTAGCATTATGGGTTTGATTCCTACTCTCCCTAAAATAAGATGTGTCTACTGATGCCAATTGGTTGGAGACCTTTGCTGATGAAAGGGTCGCTAAGCTTATCTTTGTGCATCATCAGTATCAATCATACTTGGTGTTTCTGTTGAATATGGCTCAATGATTACCTTTGGTGGAAGCCAATGTGGAGTTCTTTGAAAATGAAGCCCTCCGAGTCCATCGGTTTTTTCCTGTGGTTAGTCTCCAGTAGTGTAGTATTACAGAACTGTACAAATTGTAGGAGAGAGAGGACATAGGAAGCCTGAGTGAAGATTAGACTAATGTAAGATATTGGTTATGAGTGTAGGTTTTTAGAGTTGCATCAATGGTTTTGTAGCTCCAGGAATAAGAAAGTGCAAAGATGTTGGACTGGTCTAAGAACTGGTATATGGAGCCACATACTGCAAGCCATTCCCTATGTATGGTTATCATATGTGATTGGGCTGCATATGGGTGGATTGATAGCCCAGATGGCGAAGTTGCGGCCCTACTTAGCATTAGGTAGCTATGTATGCAGCTTGCTTAGCATTATTTGGTTGTAAAATAATAGTTGTAGCTCTTATTCAAGCTTGTGGAAGGGATTCATTCAATTGGTAGCTAGATGCAAGTTATGGCATTGCCAGATGCATGTATCGTTGATAATGCTAATTTATTTAAATGTTATGATTATCACAATTAGATTTTAATTACTATGTAGTTAGTAGTAACTAGTAAGTTTTATTTATTATTCTTATTAATGTTGCTATTATTAGTATTGTAATTATTGTATTTTTATGTATATTATGCACCTGTTGTGTATGTCCTTTCATGTGAGCGCATACCACATATGCATTATGTGGTCCCTTGACTGCTTTTGCATGTGGTGGCCTCCTTTTAATACATTATATACCAACATGAAAGTTGAGATGACTGCATAGTCCTTACATGCAAGGCTTTAAATATCGGTATTGAATCTAATACTGTTTATCCATTGAAATGGTATGGTATTGGTATGACATAGTAGATATTGAAACTGACAGCATCAAAAAGAATGAAAACTATTAGTATCAACTGGTATGAGGATGATATGATGCTGTCAATATGCACTTGTATGGACCAGTACACAAGGGGATAGCTAGGACGTATTAATATGGATGGTTTTGACATCTGACATTTGTACCAGTGTGGGTTTCGCATTGGAATGAACCCATTGGAATAGTGTGATACTGCTGGTTTTTATGTCCTTGCGAACAGGTTTCTAGCTTTCTCAATAGTGACTTTGGAGAAGAAACCGTTAAGTTCAAAGGGAAGCAAGCAAATGGATAAGGTTGGTGTAAAACAAATGAATATAGGGTTGGTGTAATTTGGTATTAGTAGGTCATGTATGTAAGCCAAGAGAATTAAGCTCAGCAATCTATTTTATTATCTGATTGTGAAGAGTTGAGATTGAATAACTCATGTATTGACTTTGTAAAGCTAATGACTAGACATCAATTTTCAGTCTATCCTAAGACCAAGTGCGCCTTCTTTTTTCTTTTAGTGTATTTGATAGCCCTTCCCTCCTTTGACTGGACTGTAACTTTTAGTCCCTGTTGACTAGGACTTTAACACCCGCCCCAAGTTTCAAAATTTCTTTAATTCCTGGTCCCTAGTAGCTGTATACACTTATTTCCTAATATGTGTGTAGGAATTGTATAATTGTGTGCAGGGATGATATAACTATGCACAAGAAGTAGTATAAATGTGTGCAATAGCAAATCTTGCATAAGTGTATGTAGGACTAAAAATTAAATGCTAGTGGTTTAAGGACCGCCTGTTAAAGTCTGGTCAAAGAAAGGACCGGGTGTTATGTTCCCCTTTTCCTTTTTCTTTGTGAAAGGGGACACAGGGTCCCCCAGTGGAGGGGATACAGTCTTGGTGGGTTGGAGTCTTGGAGAGTTAGGCTACTTCTACAAGCGCATTACACTGGCCTATCTATACACAACCTTGTTGCTCCAGCTATGACCAAGCCTGACTGCTGCCATCTCAATATGTACGGTTGAGAAAAGAATATTTGATAAACTGTATAAGATTGATGAATCAATATAATGGTTTTACAAATATGTTTTCTACTCTAATTTCCTTGAAATGGTTAATTGTTGTGTTATGATAGGAAAGGTCCTTTGACTTGGTTTTGTAGGACAGGAAGATGATTTGATTTATAACCACATGTTGTGCTTCTGCTTAACATATCTTATCCAGCTTGGCTTGGTTAAACCGGATTTCATGTTTCTGGCCATTTGAAAGTGATGAAATAAGACAATTCCATTTTCTTTACAGGTGGAGATAAATTATCAAGCATTGAAGATGCCTTTTTTGACATTGACCTTTATTGGACCATGCACTTAGTTGGCAGATAACAAGGGCTTAGCGATGTGGAAATAAAAAGGTGGAATCTACTCAACAATGATTTAGACATGGAAAATGGTGAGGATGACATCATAAGCTTGGAGACGTGTAAAAGTTGCAGTTTTTGACTCTTGCAGTTTTGTTTCATATTCCTTAGGTGGAAAGATAAGCTATTTTAGGTTCTAGTGTGATTGCTTGCTTCTCCTAAGAGATTTCCAAGGACTGCTAAGATCTGTGCTTTAGCCTTGATACAGAATCTCAAACAGTTCATTTAAGCTTATTAGAAACTTCCATTTATGCATATATTTTTTAATGAGGTAATGCCGGGGAGTCTTTTGCTTGACATGTTGTTTAAAGAAGAGATAACTAATATAATACTCAAGAATTTTGATTTTTTTCCATCCAAGGCCTTCATCTTGCTTTGCATAATTTCTAGTACTACCATTTATGATGATCTAGTTTTGAACATGGCTGCTTGTTACACTTTCTGGCATTCTACTTCTGAGAGTTTATCTCTCATCTCTGTCTGCTATACCGGTGTTTATGCTTGTGCATATTTGTAAATGTATGTGCACCCATGCATTTGTCTTGCATGCATGATCTGGTGTGCTTGTGTGCATTGGCATGTGAATGCATGACTACTTGGTTCCTGGAGGACCATCTTGCTCAGAAATTTACATGAAAATTTCTTCACTATTGTGTTAATTTACAAAAGAACTTGGGTTTAAATTTTTGTTTCATTCTATGTAATTTCTCTACCAATATTCAGGAGGATTTGAGCCTATTGTATGTTGGTCTTTTATAAACCTTTAGTAGAAATTATGGGCGTGGAGGCAGACGGGGCTAATATAACTCTTAAGTCAGGTTAAGGAAGGAATTAAAGGAGACAATATATTTCTTGCTGAAATGGATAGCAAGACAAAAACTAATCAAGGACAGGGACTCGATGGAGCGAACAAATTTGTATCAGTGAATGGTTCACATGGAGTGAAGGGAGAGGGCAAAGATGGAGGTCATGTTGCCAATGCCAATTTCCCGAAGGATGCTGTAGACGTGTGGCCATCACCAAGGCAAATTCATACCTTCTACTTTGTCAAGTACCGTTCTTATGAAGACCCAAAACGGAAGGCAATGCTTGAACAAGCTGACAAGGAGATTCAAAAGAAGAATCAAGCTCGATTCCAGATAACTGAAGCATTAAAGGCCAAAAGGGTATGCTACTCCAAATTTGATTCTCCTTGATGTTTCCTTTTAGTTTTGTTAGGTGAATTAGCTTCATTAGTACTTTATTCATTAGAATATACTGCTTATATTTCATGACAAGAGAAAATCAAACAGGCAGTAAAGTGGTCCCTTTGATGCTAAACCTTCTTTTGTGTTTTCTTTTCTTCCCCTTCTCTTGATGCAGTCTGAGCGAGCACAAGTGATTTCGCAACTAAAGCTTTTGACCGCGGAGGACAAACGATACCGTATGATTATGGATGAGAAGAGAAAAGAAATGAAACCTTTTCAAGAAGCTTTGGGCAAGCTGCGTACTGCAAATAATGATGTGAGAGAGAAAGGCATGGGTTTATGCTCTTCAGAGGGAGAGCTTAATGAACTTGTAAGTCAAGCTGTTCTATTTCTTTAGTTTTCCTATGCCCTGCTTTATCTACACCTGACTCTTTCTTCTGTGCTAATGTAACAGATACAAAGCCTGCATTATCAGATGCAACATGAGAGTCTCACTTTAGTTGAGGAGAAGCAGTTGATGAAGGAGATCAAACGGCTCGAAGGAACAAGAGAAAAGGTTATTGCTAATGCTGCTATGAAAGCAAAAATTCAGGACACTTTAGGTCAGAGGGAAGCTATCCAAGACCAAGTCAAAGTAAGTTTGCATTCTTTCTGCATGATATCTAATTTAATCCTCTGATCTTATTGTGTACCTTCAAATCTTTCTGCTTGATCATATTCTTGCAGTTACTAGGTGGTGACATTGATGGAGCAAGAAAGGAAAAACAAGCAGTCAGGACGAAAATCGGACAACTTGAAGAAGATCTAAAGGCCATTGATGATGAAATAAATTCCTTGCAGGAGGAGCTGACTGCTGTGAATGAGAAGAAGGACAAAGCATTTGAAACTCTCCATGAATTGAAGAAAGCACGTGATGAAGCAGTATGATTCTTTTCATCTAATTGCAACTCTTAAAAAAATTGTTCCAACTTTATTTTGCAGCATACAATTTTAGTTCTTTTCACATACTTGCACTATTATTTTAGTGCTGACATGGTTTACTTTCTGTTATGTTGTTTAGCATGATAAACTATTCTCATTAACTTTTTAAAATATATTTGCAGGTTCCACATGAACATGAATTTATACCTTCGTTCAATTTCTAATATTAATGGTCTAGTATCTGTATTTTTATTCAGTTTGGGAAAACAAATAGGCATATTCTGGAACTTGTAGTTGCTGTAGACAAATAGCAAGCAAAGGCCATGCCAAATTTGCCAAACTGAAAAATCTAGGTTGCCATGGTTGATATGAAATCTCATCCTAGCACATGGTTCTTGATGCCTTCAACTTGGTCTCCTACATAGAATAGTCCATTGCAAGTGTTTTGTCAAGGTAAACTATGTTTCCATTTTTGTGTAGTGTTGTTTTTTTTTCCTTTCCATTTTAGGTCCATGAATCATGTCTTATGAAATCAATAACATCAATCTGCATAAGTGGGTCTATGTAACTCGATATTGCTCTACATCCTTACGCTTTCTAGTTATTCATGTCCCAACGTGAATACATGATTCTGGAGCTGTGCTTTCCTCTCCCCAAATCTGCTATCATGCTTGGTCATGGTTTAAGTTACTAATTCAGCAAGTATCTCAGTTCTTTATCAAGGACCCAAAACCAAGAGTAATTTTTAGCAATCAATAAATCAAGATTTAATGGCATATCAATTTTAGCGACATGTAAATGTTCCATATTCTCATAGCAGTTTCATTCCCTGCCTTCACTATGTTTATGCTTAGTCTATAAAAATAGAACCATTTGTGCAATGGGTTCTTACCTGCTCCATCTCTAGAAGACTAAGATCAAAATTTCTGCCCATTTTTCTAAAAACAAGTGTTATTGGCTTTGTTTGGAGGCTTCAAACTCCATTGCCTGCATCTGTTCACATATTTACATGCATCTAGACAGCTCTTGGATATCCAATAGTGGAAAATCTTATTACTTACAGTAAATATATGGAGAATTATATAAAACATCCAGATGTATAATAGATTCTGTTGGTTGTCTATAATCTGAATCTAAGATTTATGATAAGCTTGATAATTATACCAAAAATAATTCTAGACTTTCTTAATCCAAGACCTCTTTAACCACAAGCCCAAGATGGAGGAAGTACTGTTTGGAGCTAATAAGTAGGTACCTAACTTGGCAATCATCAGTTTTTTGTGTAACCTTGTCTGACTATCCTAACCTATGTTCTTTTTTCTTCATGGTATCTGGCCAACAATTTCTTGTCAATGCAACGGAGGTATTAATGGGATTTTATCATTTAAGAATGAGATATCTTTATTAGAAATACTTTGCAGGCTTTTGCATATGTAATGAATTTGGTCTAGCCTACTGGGTGGATATTGCGATTCTCTAATTATTAATCCTATTGCACCAATAGATTCTGAATTTTTAATCATTATAACAAAAATTTAACTGTTAGTGCACTTTTACATCATTCTCTAGATTCCTTTCTGAATTACTTTTGGTTGCATTTATTTGTAAAAATGGTGCATATTGTCTTACCATTTTTAAGCTGTATCAAGGCTGCAAAGATGGGTGGTCAACATGGTATAGCTGCATAGTTTCTATGCTGCATGAGCCTGATGCTGGTTTTGATACTTCGGTTGCAGAATGCATGTTGCTTCCAAAACCGTTCTCTCTTAAACAGTGCCCGTGATCTTGCTGCAAAGAAGGATATAGCAGCGCTGCAACAGCTTGCTCATGCTGAGGTTAGTCATGAATATATATTTTCTTTTTTCTGATCAATTCAGCCTTGTGTATTAATCTCCTTTTTTTCACATCAGATTGAGAAATTTATGTCACAGTGGAGCAGTGATAAAGCCTTCAGACTTGATTATGAGAAGAGGATATTGCCATTCCTTGACATTCGACAGCTTAGCATGGATGGACGGATGAGGAACCCTGATGAAAAGCCAATTGTTTCCAAGGCGCCACCATCCACAGTACCAGAGACCTTGCCAGCTAAAATGAATGTAAAGCGAGTGGAGGAGGATTTGAACCCTGCTCCGCTACATGATACTGACGCTAGTCACGAGGTACATGATGATGGCAATACTAAATCAATTGAGGTGGCATCAGAAGGAAAGATGAGCAGTCCTATGGACAGTGAGAACATCCCAGCAACTGAGAAATCCCAAAAAGAGTCTTCAAAAGTCGAAGAGATTGATAATGTGAAGTTGAAGGAGACGAAAAGAGACGAGGAGATTGCAAAAGCTAAGTTAGCTTTGGAGAGGAAGAAGAAGCTAGCTGATAAAGCAGCAGCAAAAGCAGCAATCAGATCTCAAAAAGAAGCTGAAAAGAAATTCAAAGCAAGTGTTGGTTATTCCTTTTATTTAGTTTTTCTGCTGAAGAGCTACTTAAATGTCGTATTTTGTCTGCACATTTGAAATCCTTTTATAATTCGTACAGGAGAAGGAGAAGAGAGCTAGGAAGAAGGCGGGGACTACTGCCCCTGCTGAGCAGACTGAAATGGACGTGAAGGTCGTGGAGCCAGAAGAAACTAATGTGAATGTAGATGCCCCAGTTTCTGCAATAAGTAAAGAAAAAGGAAAACCTAGGCATAGAAATCGCTCAAAAGGTCAGACTCCGCTCTCAAGGGTCGTCATTAAAAGGAAGAAATCATATTCATATTGGTTATGGGCTGCTCCAGTGGTAATGGTGGCTCTGGTGCTCGTGTTGTTGGGATACTTCTACTCTTTTGGGAGAAACTGAGCTTAGATTAGTGTATATTCAAGGTGCATGCTAGTTTTGCAGGAAGGGGAACTTTGGTAGACGATCAGCTTATAATACTGTACATCCAGAGAGTGAATACTGTGTAGAAACTTCGTATTGATAGGCCCATGTATCGCTGAGTTTTCATTGAATAGCATGCAGTCCATTTAGTATGTTGTTAAGGTTTATGTAACTTCAAAAATAGTTGTTTAGAATAAAACAATTGCCTGTTGTTGCGAGATCATCGGATATGGATTTTATTTGTTCTTTTATGTTGAATTATCTGACAGAATTCTTCCAACAAGCACTCTCATGGGGTGGATCATCTCGGTTGTTAAATGGAGCACGGTGCTGAATGAATAAATGCTGTCATGTTTAAGGTGAGGTGGTTGTTCCCTCGTTCAAGGCGAGGTTGCTGTTGCTGTTGATTTCTTGGATGTGTACACTCTTTTAACTTGCAATGCATTTATTTTTTCTGTATGGTGCATGCGACAGGTAACAACCAAGTGTTGAAGGGGATCAGTAGCCCTGTATTGTGCTATTGCTTTTCTTCCATCTACAATTTGTTACTTGAATGAGAGGAATTGAGATATGTGACTTCATTCACTCTTATATTTTTTTATGGGGCCTTTTGTCGCTTATTCGTTTTACCTTATTTTTCGTACATGTGAAGCAGTACGCATGAACTGACCGTAAGATAGCTGTCATTCAGCGGAGAAACATATTCAGCGAAATTTACCATTGTTTGTTTGCTTCTATCGTGATGTGCTGGTCCTCGAGGTGGTTTACTGTAGCAGTGGCAACCTTTGGACGGCAGAACTACAGGGAATTAGAAGCTTCAAAGTCTTTCTCGGAGAACGTCGATGGGATTGATGCATGTATTGTAGATGCTGTTCTTCCAATATTGTTGCGGAGCATCGAACCTAGTTGAATTGAGACGGGGGGTCCTGGCGATGCCTGGCGTGCATGGATCCCAATGAAACAACTTAACACGTCCAAGGACTTTGCATCATCAGCTTAGAAGCCGGCCGTACGCCATCACCTCTGGGTACTCGTGTCTCTCCTCCCCATTGTACCCGTGCAGTTGGAAGCATGCAAGCTCAAGCCTAAACACATGCTCATGCACAAAATATCAACTCCAACGACAATAAACAACGCCACATTATGGATGTAATAACTGGCCTCTTTAATCCACCGGCTTTCTCTTGCTATTTCCGAAAGGAATTGTTGGCTGCAGTGGTTTCTATAGAGGCTTCAATCATCAAGCGTGTGTCTTGGTGCACAACATAGGAGCCAGCGGCTGTGATTGGTTGCATCTAAGGCTATGCTGGTGCATGCAATATAGGCAATAATTTCTCCATTTCCAATGAGAGATGCTCTTTTGAAGGGAATGGGAGATTTATTAAATAGTTGGAAATGCTCTGTGAGAGTATTCGCCTCACTAAATAGAGAAGACTAGAAGAATGGTTCAGGCAAGGGGCCTGGCTATTGTTTGGCTGGCGGTCTTGCTCTTTCCAATCTCCTCATCAGCAAAGGGTGTTAATTGAGTAGATAGAAGAGAAGCCTCCATTCCACCTTCCACCAGCAAGGCTTCCCCTTGCCGTTGGGCTCCTTGATGCTTCACTGCTTCCTGGTCAGTTCTTTCTCATGCCTCCACCTTAATGTCTGTGATTATAGCTATGGGATTCGAGAGGCTTTATTTGGGCTGAATCTATCGGCAAACATTGAGAAGACAATGCCTGTCCTTTGGAGATCCTGGTCCAAGGCCAGTGATGGCGAATAAAAATCATATGGGGTGGGCACTATAGACCATCATATAGGGTGGGACTTTTTTTATGCCACATTTTATTTTTCTCGCATTTTAAAGAGGAAACTCGAGAGTCAAATAGAAATTGGACTTCTCCTGTTAATGGAATTTGTTAGTTCCCTGGCTGAAAAAATAAAGAAGAAATAAAATTACATACCCAAGAGAGATTTTTTATGAGGAAAAAGCATTCATATCCTCTTTCTTCTTTATCAAATCTCTATCCATCTTCTTTCTCATCAAGCTATTTTTTTCATCCGTAAGGTCTTCCTCCCGAATTTCTTTCTCATCTTCCAAATTTCATGCACCACATCTC
>NC_025995.2:118947403-119215827 GCF_000442705.2 Elaeis guineensis
ATGACTTTGAAAGAAACAAGATGATGAAGATCTTAGAGAATAATACTAGTAGAGTTGTCATAACAACAGACATGTGGACAGCTTCAACCCAAAAGAAGAGATTTATGGCCGTCACAACGCACTTTATTGATAACTCGTGGACTTTACAAAGCCAACTTTTGAGGTACCAAACTCTTTAATACTTTTTTAGTGCTGTTTTATAATATTTTATACTTATATGATTGTTTTTTATTATGAATTATTAAATTTTTAATAAGTTTATCTATGTGCCTTGTCCACATACCAGTAATGTTCTTGCTAAAGTATTGGTCGATTGTTTATTGGATTGGAATGTGGATGCAAAGTTATCAACAATTACTTTGGATAACTGTTCAACGAATGATGCTTTGATTGGTATTGTGAAAGATAAATTACAAATTGATTACTTGTTGCAATCTGGTTCCATGTTACACATGCGTTGTTGTGCCCATATTTTGAATTTGATTGTCAAAGATGGTTTGGATGTGATAAAAAGTAGTCTTGAGAATATAAGGGATAGTGTAGCATATTGGTCTGCAACTCCTAAAAGAGTTGAAAAGTTTGAAGAAACTGTTAGACAATTACGGATTTTTATAGTAAGAAATTATGTTTGGCTTGTCCAACAATATGGAACTCTACTTATTTGATGCTTCAAACTGCTATTCAATATAAGGGTGTTTTTACTCGATTGAGACAACGTGAATCTCAATATAAGTATTCACCTAGTGAGAATGATTGGGAGTTTGCTCGAAAAATTTGTGAAAAATTGGAAATTTTTTATACTGTTACTGAGTTATTTTAAGGGATAAATTATCCTACTGCCAACTTATATTTTAGAAAAATTTGTCAAATTAAGTTGGCTTTAGGAGAATGGTTGTTTGAAGATGAAGTAATACATGAAATGGCAATGAAGATGCTGGACAAATATGATAAATATTGGGGTGTTGTGCATGAGATAATGGGTGTTGCTTCAATTTTAGACCCAAGATATAAGATGAGTTTGGTTGAGTTTTATTTTGATCAAGTCTTTGAGAAGGAAGAAGCTCCCAAGTATGTTGATAAAATTCGGACATTATTAAATAATTTGCTGAAGAGTTACAAGTCAGGTAACATTTCAAATGCAGAAAATGTTAAAGATAGTGAGGGACAATCAACTATCAAGTCAAAGCTTGATTATGATGATAGTGCTTTACTTTCTTCTATTCAAAGTAAAAAGAAAGCTAAAGTAACAGTTATGACTGAGTTGGACCATTATTTAGAGGATGATGTGTTGTCTTGGTCTGATGATTTTGATATTTTGGTATGGTGGAAGCAAAATGGATTAAAATATCCTACATTACAAACTATTGCTAGAGATATACTTGCTATTCCTGTATCCATAGTTGCTTCTGAATCTGCTTTTAGTACAAGTGGCAGACTTGTGAGTCCTCATCGAAGCCGACTCCATGCAAAAACAATTGAGGCATTGATGTGTGCTCAAAATTGGTTATTAGCTTCTAAAAGAAAAGGTATATTAAATTTAATATTATTTATTATTTTGTGTACTTTTCACTATATTAATATGTTTATCTTATTTTGAATCATTGATAGATGGATCATTAGCTATAAATACTTATGATGATGATGATGATGATGGTCATTTGGATTGTTCAGGTAATAATATTTTACTTTATGATTATTTTTCTTACTTTGTTATATATATTTACTTAATTATATATTAATTTTTTAATTATTTGTTGCAGAGCCTACTATTTGCCTGGAATGATTTGTGGAGTTGCAGCCATTTCATGAAATTATTTGGAAGTTTGGTATTCAAGTTCATTACTTTTTTAGCATTATACTAAATTTTCATGGATGAAATAATGAACTTAATGGTTATGTTAGATTTTGAATGGTAGTTCTATTTCTATGTTGATTTCTATAAATTTGGACTTATAAATTATATTCTATGTTGAATTGATAATTTTGTTTTGATTGATAATATGTAGAAATTTATTTTGGTTGTTTATATATTCTATGTTTAAATGTAATTCTATTTTTATGTTTGATTTCTATAAATTTGAACTCATAAATTATATTTTATATGGAATTGGTGATTCTATTTTTGATTGATAATATGCATAAAATTATTTTTTTTTTTTTTGGGTATAGAATGGATGGGTATGGGTTGGATATGGGGCGGGTATGGGTTGGGTATGGGGAAATGGGTTACTCACGGGTATCTCCGAACCCGTTGGGTATGGGGATGAGTATCTCTTTTCTTACCCGATTGGATATCGGATAGGGTTTGGGTATAGGATATTAAGTTCGGATTTGAGGATGGGTAATACATTATCCGACCCAAATCTTACCCATTGCCATCCCTAGCTCTGGATCCTGTTCTTATTTAACTTATGATTTTCTCTTTAAGATACGAGAAAAAGGAATATGGACCATATGATTTTTGTGCGGCGATTACATACCACTGTTCCAGGACTAAGCGGAAGATGCGGCTCAGAACGTCAGCATCGATCAGGACGTTGTTTAATATATAGATATTTGTAACGTCAAGGACGGCAAGCCTACAGTTAGAATCCGTGTCATGCCTCCTTGAACGATAAACATAACCAAATTTGTCAGGCCTCGCTACAACACCTATGCATTGACCAGTAGAGTCTAATTGCTTTTAGAGGCTCCGAACTCTCGTCTTCTGTACCGTGTTAAACATCAATTATCTGATCTGTAAAGTTGCAAGCACTATTGGCTACAATATCATAAAATTATGATATTTTATATAAAAAATTATAATTTAATTATAAAATTAAATTATGATATTTTATATAAAAAAGTAAAGTTGCAAGCACTATAATTTTTTTAAAAAAATTATGATATTTTATATAAAAAATTATAATTTAATTATAAAATATTATAATCATAAAATATCATAATATATGACTACAAGATATCATAATTTTTTTTAAAAAAATATTATTTAAAATTTTAAATAAAAATATAAATTATAAATATAAAATATATATTAAAAATAATGACCGCACAATCCAATCAGTCAGAGTAGTGTTACCGGATGCGGTGCATAAATAATTTCTCAAAAAAATTTTACTGTCCGCTGCACATACCTTCAATTTAGAGGAATATTTTGTGCATCATGGGCACCGCATGCAGCGTCCATAATGATTGATTTCTGTACGGAACTGTTGAAAAAAAAAAAAAAAGTCCCCCCGCTACGCCCGCCCCGCGCTTGATCCACGGCGGTGCACAAAGTATTTCTCTGGAACTTATTCCTTAAATTTTATGGGTTTAAGTAAAAGAGCCGAAACCAAGGCTGGAGCACGCACGACAGCCTCCCCGACGGCGACCCTTCCATTCTATTATTCTTAACATAGAATATTTCTTTTGACTTTCCAGAGCTCCCCCTCAAAGGTGGGCCCCAGACACCGCCACACACCAGCGCTTTAAACGGCAGCACAAGCAACAATAATATAATAATAGCCATATATATTATTATTATATTAATAACAGCTTTAACTTCCATTTAGTACCGTATTACGTGCGTCCTCGAATGACTCCAAAACTAGATCCCGAAGGAAGGAACTTGAGACGACGCCCAGGAGGAGGGAGGGGGACGGATTCTGCGCCAAACCCCTCCTCCTACCCTGCGCGACGAAGATAGAAAGAGTCTGCCTTCGAGGAGGAGGAGGAGGGGGGGGGTTTCTTGATCTCAATGGGAGGGATCTCTCCTGATGCCTGGCTCCTTCTATGTACGCTTCCCGTAATCTCTTCCCTTTGTATTGAATTATCCGTTTTCTTCTGATTTTTTTTTTTTTTTGAAGCCCAAGATCAGTTGTTTTCTGGGGTGGGATGCCAGACAGAAAGCGTCCCTTTTTTTTTCCCCCGAAATCTTTGATGTTTATTTAAATTATGCGAAAAAAGAGGGATTTTGATGTGATTTCAACGTCGCTGGGGAAAGTTATGGTTGTGGGTTTGCGTCATTGCATCCGATGGGACCCTGGTCTCGTCGCCTTTTCCTAATAAATTTTGGTTCTTGGATTCCCCCTCTCTCGTTTTTTATTATAGGTTTTGTGAAAGGGCCAGCACTGGTGGGGATTTCTTCATCCTTTCCGAGTGGAGCTCTATTTTTTGTTTGATTGTGGATTAATCTGGCGGAGACCGTCGTAGGAGTTCTCTCGTTTGAGGGGTTTGATCGGAATGGGCGCCCAATCCGAGCTTGGATTGTCTCGTTGATGTGGACGGAGCTGCGCTTCCGAAAGCCGTCCTTGGATGTGCTTAAAGGTGTTCTCGGATCCGTGTTCCGCTCCCCCCGGCTTGTCTGAATCAGGGTTTCTGGGTTGCGAGGCTCTACGGCCGGAATTTTATTGGCTCCGCCTTTGATTTCGGGTGTACAATGGAGGAGGAGAGCAGCTCTTGGGTGAGGAGGGCCAAGTTCTCCCACACCGTCTGCCACCGGTTGGATTCTTCTCGGTTGCCGGCGATCCCGCTCTCCAGCCAGGCTGATTGTGATGCGGAGTTGAAGATGAATAGCTCGACTTCGGATTTTCGTAAATTGGCATCGATTTCTTCAATGACCGATCGACTGAATCAGAAGGACTCGATCCAGCATTCTTCTAGCATGCCATCGTTTCCTTTGTCGTCGCAGCCCGACAGCAATCGTGGATTCAAGCCAGCGAGGTCACGTTTAGAGAATTCTAGCTTTTCTTTTCATCCTGATCAAGATTCTAAATGGAGACCAAAGAGTTCGAGTTCAAAGTCTTCCCGTTCCTCCTCTGGTCAAGATCCTAGATTGAAGCTGAAAACTTCCAACTCTTGCGAGGTCTTGGACTCTTCTTCGGTAAGGCTCCAATTAGGTTCTGTTTCTCATAAATCAGGCCCATTATCAGATACTGAAAGGAAACCCAAACCCAAGCAGAGGTCTCTGTCTCCACTTCCAGCTACCATCCTCTCTGATGCCTTCAAAGAAGGTAGGGCTAGTGGGAGGAGATTCTCAACCCCACCACCTAGCAGGAAGGGATCAGATAATAGTATCTTTAGCAAATTGTTCTCGAGAGAAGCCCGTGATCATAATGCTCTCAAATCAAAATCACCTCCCTTGAGTCCTACTCTCGAGCACTTGTCTTCTATGAAAGCTTTGGACGAGCTCAAGAGTAAGAAGGAGAGTCCCTGGGCAAGATATTTTGACCATGGTGGAGGGAGGGTTAATGCTGTGGAGACCACCAATGAGTGGACGGTTGATCTTTCCCAGCTGTACCTTGGGCTTAGATTTGCTTCTGGAGCTCATAGTCGATTGTATCATGGTATTTATCAGGATCAACCTGTTGCAGTGAAGATTATTAGGCAACCTGATGATGATGAAAATGGTGTGATGGCTGCCAGACTGGAGAAACAGTTCACAAGAGAAGTCACCCTTCTGTCTCATCTCCACCACCGAAATGTAATTAAGGTACCTACCATATATCTATCTGTTGATTAATCATGTTGACTCTGCTCATTGTTTTCATCGTGTGTATGTATATATATTTCAGTCAGGATGACCTATTATGCTTTCACCGCTTTGCTCTTCTGATTACAATTGATGAACACACACCGAATTAGTTTGGCTGCATGTTATGTGTTCAAAGAAGTATAATGATCTTCAATTACTGCTTAATTATATACATACATACATATATATTTGTATAATTATATCTTCCTAAAGTGGCCTCCTATATATCGACATAATCAACTGAAGAGCTCCCAGTGAGTGCTTCTGTTGTGCTCTAATGTTTTTTTGGTAAAAAATGTAAGCAATAAGTATGATATTTTTTTTTCTTGACATTTTATTAATATATATGGAGCATTATTTGCTATCTTTATTCAGGACGACTTTGTGGGTGGTTCTTTTTTTGGGTGTATGTGGATGGTTCTTTATTCAGGGGATTTTGGAGTCC
This sequence comes from Elaeis guineensis, assembly GCF_000442705.2. Taxonomy (NCBI): domain Eukaryota; kingdom Viridiplantae; phylum Streptophyta; class Magnoliopsida; order Arecales; family Arecaceae; genus Elaeis; species Elaeis guineensis. The sequence continues at coordinate 118,953,364 of NC_025995.2, forward strand.
TTCACAAATTTCTAATGGATTAATGTAACAAACTGAGGTTGGTTGCAATTCTTTTACCATGTTCTTTAAAATCTTTATCCTGAATTCAAAATGGAATTGCTTTATATGCCGCTAGCAAGATGGATGAGAGCAGATATTATGTACTTGAAAATTCTTATGTTAAAACTATGAATAGGGATAGTTTGTCTCTCAATCTTTTAGTTTTGGAGGAGTAGTGGGGAAGTAATAAAATGGAAATGAAAGCTATTTAATGCAAAGTTGTGAAGAAAAGCTTTGCAACTTTTTATTGTACAAGGCATCCACCGTAATGTGGCAAGTTCTTGGGAAAAGGAAAGTGGAACCACTAGGTGATAGCATATGAAATTTTTCAGACAACACACATAATGTGCAATTAGGTAGACCAGCGCCTTGATAAACTACCATAGCTATATGTGCCAAAAAGCAGCAAAAAAGAAATATTATAACTAAGTTTGGGTTGACTAAGGGCATATGTTTACTGATTTATCATCAAGACTTTTCTGGTATTTTCACAATCTCGTCCAACTGTATTCACTTGAATTTCTACTCTATAAGGCAATGATGTATGCGATGCTCCTGTTTTCCCCTCATGATTATCTCTATTCTGTTGCAGCTTGCAGCAGCATGCAGAAAACCCCCAGTTTTTTGCATAATTACTGAATATCTTTCTCAAGGATCCCTAAGGGCATTCTTACGCAAGCCTGAACACAAATCCCTTCCTCTACAGAAACTTATTGCAATTGCTCTTGATATTGCTCGAGGAATGGAATACGTTCACTCACAAGGAGTTATTCACCGAGACTTGAAACCTGAGAACATTCTTTTTGATGAAGACTTCTGTGTAAAAATTGCTGACTTTGGAATAGCCTGTGAGGAGGCATATTGCGATGTATTGGCTGAGGACCCTGGAACATTTCGTTGGATGGCACCTGAGATGATCAAACACAAACATTATGGAAGGAAAGTAGATGTTTACAGCTTTGGACTGGTATTATGGGATATGATAACAGGTAGAGTCCCGTATGAGGATATGACACCCATCCAAGCTGCTTTTGCAGTGGTTGATAAGGTACGCTTTTCAATTATAGTGGAGGATTTTGCGTTCATTGCCTTCAACCATCTTTATTTATTATTATAATTTATCGATGCATTGATAATCAACATCAATAGTGGGTCTATTGGGGGGAAAATAATCATTTATACATGCTGCATATGATACCTTAATAGATTTGTCCTATATTTTATGAGTCTTTTCATGTGAGAACCAAGATTTTGAGCTATTTATATCGAGATTTCTGCACAAAATACATCAAGCGTTCTGAAAATGGCATACAGCTGATCGCTACATTAAACTACTATAACTGTCATAGTCTCCTATCAGATTATTTCCAAGTAGAAATGTTCTTATTAGCATGTGTTGTGTGTTACATGATAAAGTGGAAATTGTATCAGATGTTATGCTGATTTTCTGCTATTTTTAGCTATTCTCTTGTGGCTTTGCTCTCTATCCATTGGCTTATCTGCAGTATATAGTTTTGGCTGGCTGTCGACAACCTTGATACATGGAGAGCTGTATCTTTCTTTTCTGATTATCTTTTAAGGAAAACCTTTTAGCAGCTTGCTGCCAGAAACAAAGTTTCTAAGTGCCAGAATTTAACCCTTGTTGACGTGTTATGTTTGTCAACACAGTTCCATGAAATAATTGATTTGCTTTTCATAAAGTTCATCTTTCAATCTTGGCTAAGAGGAAAGAAATATGGGAAGTCACCTAAATATTTGTCGGTACGTTTCTAATGCCAAAAAAAATGGACTTTTCAGAACTTGAGACCTGTGATTCCCCCTGACTGCCCAGCAGCCTTACAAGCCTTGATCGAGCAATGCTGGGCACTGCATCCAGAGAAGAGACCTGAGTTTTGGCAGATTGTGAAGGTCTTGGAACAGTTTGAATCGGCTCTCGCTAGAGATGGCACACTGGATCCGATTGCAAACTTGACCAGCCAGGATCATAAGAAGCGGCTTCTTCATTGGATTCTCAAGCTAAAACCTTCGCATGTCGATGGCTCAGGGCAACTGGTGCCCAAATTGTTGTAACTACTCCTAAGTTTTGGTATTCTCTATGTTAAGTTTATTTTTAGAGCCTCACCTGAAAAAGGAGGAGCGACAGACGGATATTTTTGCCGCCTCCCTCATTTTTGTGATCATGTGTGCCTCGCTGCACGTACACTTGCTGCCATGAGTAAACACACGTTTACTGGTGGCAAAGTGACAATACGTTAGTAGCTTGCTTTTTCGTTTCTTTTCTTTTCGTTTCTTTTCTTTTTTTTTTTTTTTTACTTTTTTGCCTTTTTCGCCCCCCTGGTCTCACTCGTTTCTTTTAAAAACCATCTGGAGTGGCCATTATTACTCTGGGGTACGCCGGCTGTTATTTTTTCACTTACTCAAATTGGCTTACTTTCTTTAGGTACTTTTCCAACTAATTATTTTATGTATATACAAAAGTATAAAATCTTGATGATGATTGTAGCACATATGTGAGTGCATGTGCGTCTGTAAGGAGAGAGAGACTCACCGGCTCACCGCACGAGTATATCTCTATTTGGATCCTATCAGATCTAAATTGGATAATGAGGGCTGCACATCGATGATCGGAGCAGTTGAATGTATTCTATTAGTTCCAAATTATTTACATACCAACAATCATGATAATTTTGGATACTTCTAATATGTGATAATGAACCTTAATTGCATAGACCCATGGGGAGTATAAGAGAGGTTAGGCGTCTTGGGGACTAACATGGAGAGCAGTCAACATTGCTTCCATCGTTTTCTCTCTCTTTTAACGTAAAGATCGATGCATGAATGCAAGTTTTCCAAAGATCATTTTCTGTCTTTTTAATGTAAAGATGCATGAATACGAGATCTCAAAGGATCTACTAGCATCTCAGTGCCACCGATGGAGATCAAGCCTGTTGTATCTTGCAAACAAGCTAAGCCTGAAATCTATACTTGTAGGGGTGGCCAGAACTTCTCCAAGGACGGTGCCAGGTTTGTTGCTGTTCCTATTTTATTTTTCTTCTTTTTTTCTATTATGTAGGCATGTTAATACACACTATAATTCATTCTCATACATTTTGTAGCAAGCTAGTACACGTTGCAATATGAACATTCATCTTGATATATGTCACAACATGCTCTTGATTTGTCTTTACCTTTAGATTATAACTGCACTTTTTTATGTGCTTTTCCTAATAATAGTATGGGCAATTAGGGTCCAAGCTTAACTCAAGGCCCGAGCTGAAATGACTTTCCACTTCACCTAAAAAAATGCCCAAGCGAAATTCTTTGTGCATCGTGGGCGGTGTAGAAAATCCGATATGGAGTGCACCATCTCATCCGATTGATTCACGTAATCATCACTTTTCAACACACATTTAATGTCTATAAGTTGATTTTTTCATTTAAAAATTATATGACGAAAATGATCCTATTTTACAAAAATTATAATATTCTATGGTTATATTATGACATTCTGTGTCCATAATATATATAGAATATCATAATTTTTTTCTAAAGAACATAGGTATTTTCGTCATTCAAAATTTTCAAACGAAAAAATCGACCTGCAGGCATTAAATACGCGTTGAAAAGTGGTTAGACAAAAATGTTCTTCTCATATTATGATATCTTAAACCATTTTATAATATCTTGAGCTATATTACACCACAGGATATCATAATTTTTTTCAAAAGGTAGAGATATTTTTGTGATATAAAATTTTTAAATGAAAAGATCGACCTACAGGCATTAAATACGCATTGAAAAGTGATGACTACGTAGACCAATCAGATTAAGTGGTGCACTCCACAGATTTTTTACATCACCCGCGGTGCACAAAGAATTCCTCAAATGCCCAATATAGCTTCGGCCCAAGAAAGCTAGGCCCGTTTCACAATGAATTGTACTCATTTTCAGCCCACTCCCACTAAATAAGCAATTGTCATTTGTTTAATAATAATGGAACAGTTCTGTTTGAACAGTGACTTTTTTCTTACCGTTGCAGTTAGGGGTGAGCAAAAATTAAATCTGAACCAATCAAACTGGTAAAATCAAACCAAACTATAAGTTTGATTTGGTTTAAAATTTTATTCGATTTAGTTTGATTAGTTTTTGATATATAAAAAATAAATTTGGATTAGTTCAGATTTGTCAATAAATAAAATCTTTCTCAAATCGAATGGGACCAGCTTTAATAAAATAATATTATTTTTATTAGGATGTTGTTTATGTTGGAGTACTAATGTATTAAAAAATAAATTTGAATTTATGGTGTTATTTATCAATTTGATTTTGTATTGATTAGCTTTAAACCCTAAGCGACTTACTTACTGGATTGTTTGTTTTTTTTTTAATGTGTTGGAGATCTTTATTTTTATCCTTAATGATGGTGTTTATTTAAAATTTTTTTATTGAGTGACAATATCTTATGTCAATTTAAATTATTTTACTTGATAAATTCTCTTGATGGTATTCTTATGTGAAAAAAAAACAAGTCTTTATGAATCACAAAAAAAAAATAATAATATAAACCGATAAACTAAACCAAATTAGATCATTTAAATCATATTGATTTGGTTTGGTTTCAATCTTCTATTGGTTCGATTTGATTTCTAGAAATGCCAAACCGTTTAGGACTGATTCGACTTAAGTTTGAGCATGAAACCGATCCAAATCAGACCATGCTCACCCCTAGCTGCAGTCCATTTCTATTTGATCACCAACGATTTAACCGGCCGTAGTGACTATCGGCACTAGAGAGGATGGTGGGCGTCTCTAGAAACCGCTCGGGGGCCTCAAATTAGGAGAGGGGTCTGATGCGAGTTGGAGAAAGATGGTGCAAGAGCACACCATGTAGATCTTGCCAGAGTCATCACCAGAGGAGGTAAGGGGACTCATCTGGTGGTTTTCGAAGGTTGAGATCTCGAAGGAGGATCTGAGGGAGATATTAGAGTGCTAAGTGGCCTCAATGGTGGTGGCAAGGAGCCTTGGCCAGAGAGTGGTGACAGAGGTGGTGGTGAAGGAGTTCCGAATGTGAGCTGGGCTGAAAGGGAAGGTGGTGGGATACGATCTTGAGAGGGATTTTCTTCTTTTCAAGTTTAAGGAGGTGGGAGAGAGGGATATAGTCCTCCACCGACTGTGGATGGTCACGAGACAAGTGCTGGTGGTGGAGCCCTAGGGGCTCGATTTTTTCCATTGAAAAGGGCCATCAGATCGGCTCTGATTTGGATCCGATTATCGTGGCTCCTAGTGGAGTTTTGGGGAGAGGCGATGATCCAAAAATACTTCATTGGACAGGGGAGCCTCCTCGCTAGATGATTGCATGGCAGAGCAAAGGAGGCTCGGCTTCACACAGGTTTGCATGAGGGTCGACATCTTCTAGCCGTTGCGATCAAGGATGTAGATCAAGGACTTGGAGGACCCCTTCTGGCAGAGGTTTGTGTACGAGAATCTTGATGGTGTTTGCCACCCATGTGGTTTGGTTATATTTTCTGAAGGAGGTGTGCCTAGTCGGAGGGGGAGGTGGAGTCCCGATGGCTGGTTTGAGCTCAATGATGGAGGCTCAAGGCGAAGGGGTAGAGTTCAAAGCGGTTGTTGATGGGCCATGCATAAGGCCATGGTTGGTAGCTGTCCGACGGTGGCAGTCCTGGTTGGAGGAGCTAAATAGTTTGAGGAAGAAGGAGGTCGAGTCAACCTAGCCCCCTGAGTCCAAGCCAAAGGCAAGTCAAGGGGACTCGGATTGGACTAACTTAATGTCGGGATCCAACAATTGGATCCAGCAAGCCAAGATCGCACAACGGAGCTCGCCCACCCAACCCAAGGCTGGATCAATAGTCGGATTGGGCTCTAAAGGCATTGAGATTGCTATCAGGAGCCTAAGCCCAGGTGCAGTTCGGTCCGCTAATCGGTTTGGCCCTCGGTGCTGGGCTAGGGTATAGGCATGGGCCCATCTGAAGGCGGGTCAATAGGAGCTCTTAGGACGGGCTCATCCTAGCCCAAAAGGGCTTGGCCCCCTGATTTTGATGCAGATCGGATACCTATGAAGTCCAATGGGCGGGTCTGTGAGGCCCTGGTCCTCCTAGAGGCCTGGGCAGAGTCCACAATCGGCATTGGAGGTCCTGGGGCCTTCTTTTCTCTACCAGGATCCCAAGGGAGGGGGGAGGGCACCGGTTCAACCGGAAGACTTGGTATGTGATCTTGGAGCCCAAGTCAAGGAGGGGCATTCTAAGCAAGGGTCGGAGACTCTGAGGGTGCGTGACCCTGTATCTCTCAGGGGAGAGGATCTTGTGCATATGGATGAGGTGGCGAGAGATCAAGATAGTGGCCATGAGGATGCTGTTGTCTAGCTAAGACTGGTCATCCAAGAGGAGGGGAAGGGTCAGGTGGCAATGGACCTGGCAGTAGCTGAGATGGAGGCAGATCTTCAAACCAAGGGGGTATGGGTGCGGACCCCCTTCCCTACTAGTCTATCCTATGAGGATGCTGATTTGGAATATTTGGAGGGAGGGGAAGCCCTCGTTTCGATCAACATTTAGTAGATTGGTCTAACAATATGATCCTGACATTTGTGTCTTGTTCGAGACAACTCTCAAAGATGAGTCTTACCCATGCTAGACGGTGGATTCTAGTGGCATAGAGCACCTACACAATGAAATTCGGGGCCTGTTAGGAGAGATCCTTGTGATGTAGAGGCATGGCTCAATCAGGATGGATGCCTTCAATAGATGCAAGCAGCATGTGGCCTTAATCATCTCAGAGCAAACTGATGGACTTTGGCTTCTATCAAAGGTGTACACGGACACTAAGTACAGAACGCGAAGGATGCTTTCATCTGAGATCTCTAGGATTATGTCGCAGGGTTTGCCCTCCCTTATTGTCAAAAACTTCAATTGCATTGTGAGGTCCCACGAGAAGAAGGGTGGTAGGCAGCATGTGGATAGCATTGACTCTAGAGAGTTCAGAGAGTTTATTGGCAATATGGGCCTGATTGACATTGGCTACTCTGGACCCAGATTCACCTTGTGCAATAATCAACAGTGGTAGCTAGGATTTGGAAGAGAATTAATCGGGTGCTTGCCACCGCTGACTGGATCCAGCACTTTTTGGGACACCAGATTTAATACCTCTCGAGAATTGTATCGGATCATTGTTCGATTCTTATCACCACTGATGGCCTGCACTTGCCTATGGGTCTGTTTATGTTTGAAAGGCTCTAGACCTTCTATCCATAATCATGGGACTTGATTAGGGAGGTATGAAGGATGCTGATTTGTGGGGATGCGAGATATTAGGTGACTCAAAAATTGGAGCTTGCCAGATGTAGACTCCTTCGGTGGAATCGACTTGAGATTGGTGACATCTTTAGATGGATCGAGAGAGTAGAGGCAAATGTTACAAAGTTGCAGATGAGAAAGAATTTGGAGGGGAGCCTCCAGGAGCCTGACTTGAGGGAGCTTTATCACAAGCTCTCAATACACCATTCCTTACTGAGACTACAGGAGATGCTATGGAGGCAAAATTCTAGGATCAGTGGATCAAAGAGGACGATCGAAATATTAGGTTCTTTCACTAATCCATTATAATCCAGAGATCTGACAACCGCATCAGGTAGCTGAGGGAGAGTGATGGCACACCACTGTGGATGACAATGAAGAGATGAGGGGGTAGATCTTTCAGTTCTTCAGATCGAGATGGATGATGTCTTTGGGCGAGGATGTCCCATTCTAGGGGTTCCAGCTCATGACCCCTATCTCCGATCAGGAGAATGAGGTTCTGACTTATCCAGTGATTGCTGAGAAGGTGTGGAGGGTCATATTGTCTCCTAGAGAGGACAAGGCTCTAGGATCGGATGGGTTTTCTCCTCTCTTCTTTTGTCGGTATTGACCTATTATTAGGGGGGAGGTGGTAAAGCCGGTGCAGATGGTCTTCGATTCTAGAGGTCTCCCTGAAGAGTGGAAAAGGACTCTAATCATCCTCATCCCAAAGCATCCCGATGCGTCTATCTCGAGGTACTTCGAATCGATTAGCCTCTGCACCACTCTCGTCAAGGTATGTACCAAGGTCTTGGTCGGACAGCTGAAGCCAATTGTGCCATGCTTGATCAATCTGAAGCAGGATGCTTTTGTCAGCAGCCGTTGTATCACCAATAATATCTTGCTTGTCCATGAGTGCATACATGATCTATGACATGCTCCCATTCGTCGAAGCCTTATGGCGATCAAGCTGGACGTGGAGCGAATTTACGACCAAATGAGTTGGCACTTACTGTGTTAGACATTTTAGGAGTTCGATTTTCAGAATAGATAGATTAGCTAGATCATGGATTGTGTGGAGATCCTGAGCTTTACTATTTTGATCAATGATATCTCGATAGAGTCCTTTCACTCGATGGTCAGACTTCACCAAGGTTGCCTTCTTTCCTCTTACTTATTCATTTTATGTGCTGATGTTCTATCTCGGACGTTGAGGGTGGTCGTTCATGGGTCGGAGATGGTGTCTTATTGATCTGCCCTTGAGGTTCAACTTCTTTCGCACCTCTTCTTTGCAGATAATTACTTTCTAATTGGTTAGACCTTGATCCGAAATATGAGGTCCTTTGCATCCATTGTCGAGACTTATTATCATGCTTCGGGTCAGCGTGTGATCTACAAAAGTCTACAATCATCTTCAACCTCAAGATGAAGATCCAGATGAATCAGGTTATTTGGGACCGCCTGGGGATCGAAGAGCAGATCGAGACGTGGACCAATCCGGGAGGTTCCTATCATTTGTATCTTTGGAGGACCGATTGTAGGTCTATGTAGCAGCAAATTCAGGACCATCTTGAGGGACAGCAAGCCAACACCCTTTTCATGATAGATAAGATGATACTCGTGAGATCAATCTTAAGCTCTATTTTGGTTTATCTCTTGGCAAACACGATTGTATCAAGCTCTTATCTTAGGAGGCTAGAGCAGCTATTTCGAAACTTCCTGTGGGGCTCAAGGCATGATGGTTATGGGCTCCATCTATTGTCATGGGAAGTGGTCTCCCAGCATGAGGGATGGAGATCCGAAGATTATCTCTTTTCATCAGGAGGAAGCTATGATTGTTAGACTTGCTATCAGATTCCTTATCCAGTCGGATTATTTGTGGAGCAGAATGATAAGAGCTTGGTATGAGATGTAGAGTCAGGGATGCAAAGTCCTGATTGGTCGTAGTTGCTCTTTCATTTGGAAGGAGATCTATGTCTACACCACTGTAGATCTGGCCGAGGTTAAATGGCTGATTGGGGATGGAGAGTCAGTGAATGTGAACCAAGATGCTTGAATTTTCAGCTTGCCTTTTGCCCATTGGCCAACCTATGAACATGGAAGTGGACGATCAGGTTCAAGTTTGTAACCTAATCATTGCCGACAGTAAGAGGTGAAGAGCACAAGACATTAATCATCTTTTTGGTGGCCCGCTCACTGATTGAATCTTTACCATCCTGTTCCCATCCACCATAGCTAGGATTTAAGGATGTAGGGCCGATCATGTTGCCCTAAGGTTCCCATGAGGGGTCTGTCTAAGATATGCAGGCCTATGATGAGTAGGAGAATCAAAGCACCTTGCATCTGGAGAGTGGCTACTCATCTCAGGGTGAGACTTTTTTTTTTGAAAGATTGCTTGAGATCGACTTTCAATGTGTACGCTACTTGGAGATAGGGGTATGGAGATTTCGACTTCCTATCCAGTCTGCAGGTTGGAGGATAAGTCAATGGAACATGTTCTGCATTATCTGTGGGTGAGGTTGATTTGAAGGGCCGGTGGTTAGTCATGGGAGGTGAGCAGACCCAATAGATTTTTTTTATTTTTTAGGAGCCCCCTCATTGGGGTATGCTGAGATTAACTTCGACGACAGCATTAGGAAGGGCAGGAATGGTACTGGTTTTGTCATCTGAGATCCGGATATTAGGTTGCTGGCGGTGGGGGTCTCACACCTTTTGAGTCTTATATCCCAGGAGTTGAGCTTCAAGACGCATGGACGGGTATTATCTATACCGGATAGAAGCTTCAAGCGGAGAGAATCTTCATTAAGAGAGATTCTACCATCGTTATTAACTAAATCTGAGACGACACGAAGTAGTTGGAGGCCCATCCACTCCATGATATATAGACTTCCCTGCATGACTTCGTTATGGTATCTGTTCAACATGTTTTCCAGATGTGTTCGTTTTTTATTTTTTGAGATGTACTTACACTAGAGTAGTGTGGTATGAACACCCACTTGTATCAATATAATAATACTAATAATAAGTACAATATTATTATACTAAAAATCTATTATTAAAACATTTTATGTATAAGTGGTAGATTTGGGTGTTATAACAATACTTGATTTACTACTAATATAGTTGAAAGCACCCCCATTTCCATTGATGGAACTCTGGAGTAGAAACCGAAATCCTAGCTCAAAAGCCTTCGTATTTTTCCGCTTCCCATAACCAAAATCACGTTTCAAAACAGTTTGCTATCAGATCTTTCGATCCGCAGCTAGCATTGAGTAAAGGAAAATAAAAAGCAACACATTGTAGAAGGATCAGAATCCTCTTGCTTCAGTATCAAACGCGAGAGTGGATTCTCCATGGACCATGATGACCATCCATGATTGACGTGATAAACGCGATTAAATGGATCCCATGTGACCCATGCATCATGTAGGACCCTCCTATCATGATTATCATGCCAAGCATGAACATTTGTAATTGCAAAGACGTTCCTCTTCAATTTAAGTACCGAAACGGAGAGAATCTGAGCTCATTTGAAGACTACAACCTGAGTTTGAATGCTGGCCCGGAGGGAGTGCATGAGCTGCAAGGCCGCACATCCATTGCACCACTGCCGATGGAGCTTCTTACATGCTTGGCCTAAACATTTCTCTAAATATACAATACAGGTTTAATATCAGATTTTCTAAAACTTGACCAGCAAGTATGATGGAGACCAACATCATGCCAGGTGAAAATATATATATATATATATATATATATATATATATATACACACACATATATTTATTGTTATTATTGAAAAAAATCTTTCAACCAATTCATTCAACTATAAACTCTTTAAATTATCTACAGTTGATGAAACCGTTGTATCCATGACCTCAATTTTATTCGAACATCTTCCTACCGCAAAAGCGCCCAAGAAAATCGAGGACGGTCCACGCCCAATCAGCTACTGTGTTGATGAAATCCTTCAACCAAAACCAAACCGTGAGAAAGGAAAGCGATAAAACAATGACCCTGCAAAATAGAGCTCCAATTAAATTTGACTTGGACGGCTAAGATTCACCTCAAATTAATAAATAATTTCTCCATTACGATTCATGCTAGACATAAAATACAAGGACCTCTATACATGCCCTGACAGCAATCTCATCCGACAGCCAAAAGACCCGCAATTCCCCGATTTATAAAGAAGCCAAAGCGGCTCCTCTTGCTCAACTACACATCAACTGCTTAACTTACAGCAGTCGTTTCTGCAGCTTCTATTGCACAGGTCCACGATTCGAAGTAAAAACTGGGATTGATGACCCACGGCTGGAGGGATAGACTGGAATGGCACCAAAATCACGTGGCTTGGCACCAATTTGGTTACCATCGCCCTGAACTTTCCTAAGTTTTGACTTGTCAAGCCGAGCCCGTCGGAAGACTTCTTGGATCTGGCGGTCATGATCCTTGAGCATCTGATCAACATTACCTGATGGGCGCAGTAGGGGCCCAGAATAGTGGATCTTGTTTCCCTTACTTCCGCAACTCTGCTGCTGTAAACATGATATAACAAATCTTCTAGTCAGGGCTTCACAGGTCATGAATAGAACTTGCAAACAGAAAAATTTAATGCTGCATTTCATGCGGACTTAAAACACAACACACAGAGCAAGCTCAATTGCTTATCCGATTAGAAGGTATGCAGGAGGCTAGCACCTGCTAAGTTAATAAACTAAGCACTTGGAAAGCAGGGAACCACTGACTTTTACAAGTATTAGTGCACTTATAAGAAGAAATGATGCTACCTAGTTCTAGATATAAGACAACAAATCAAGGTCCCACAACATCATCAGGCATGTGGAAAGCGGAAGAATATAAAATTAGATCCACATTTTCAAAAATCTCAGTCTATGAGTCAGTAAGGTCAAAGTCCAGCAAATTTACCTAAAATTAACCAATGTCACAACCTCAAAAAAAATTATGCATCCCATTGAAGAAAAACCTTGCATCAGCATCCATATGAAAAAAAAACAATATATGATGCTTAACATATTATAGCACAATACATCTGCCTGACACTTCTTGGAAATCTTGTGGGTCACAGGATGAGAAACAAATTATTTCAGTTGAAGAGGAAAATGAAATGGTTACAAAAAAAAGAGGAACATGAAACAACCAAGGCATGGTTTGTAACTCAGGCTAAGCTTATTAGTCAATATAAACATTTTTGGAAATCTTATAGCCACAGGCTTGGAACATATTTCAGTTGAAAAGGAACATGAAACAACCAGGCATGGTTTCTAACACACACACACACATGCACGCAACCCCCCCCCCCCCCCCAACCATATGCATTTCTAACTCTGAATGCTTCAACTTATTACTCTATAAACGTCTAAGACCCATGTGTCATTGGAACAGAAACCACTCATCAGCTCACATATACAAATTGGTGGAGCCAATTTGCCTGGATCTCGAGCAAGTGGTGGGCCCATCATCCAAACCAAAGATTGACAAGGCAACAGTGTATTTCGCATAGATGGCCTGATTTTTTTCTGCCTAAGACGCCTATACAAGGAAGATTCACTCATCCTTCTATATCCTATTGAATTCAAATCAAATTTAGATAGATGAAAAAATTGCAATGGCAGTTCAGACAGTCACAACTACTTACGATAGATTGATCCATGTTGCTGCTCCTTTCATCTTCTTTCCCATGATATATTTGATCGTACTTTGTGATAGCATCTGAGGGCTCATTACCAGATTCGGACAGCCTGCCTGCTGGGGCAAGTGCTTTTAATTGTGCACCAATTATTTCACCACCATCATCTGACAAAAGGTTCCTGCTTCCTGCCACTAATCCAGACGAATCTGATATATTAGCAGTTGCAGTAGCCTTACGTATATCATCCTCATTCTTCCGAGCTTTTGACCGTTGACTTTGATGGACCAGAGGCCCAGAATGGGATGACCTGTTAGAGAAATGAGACTGAGAATCCTCGGTTACTTCTAGGACTGGAGTTGGCCGAGGCGGCTCTATTGGAAATCCAGAAACAACCTCCTCCTGACGTGGATTGAACTTCTCACTTCTGCTTTTGATATTGGATTGGCTTTGCTTTTTCTGGGATCAAAGTGAACATTCATATTAAAAAAAAAAAGTGAACATTCATATTAAAAAAAATTAAGTACTCTACAAGTTGTTGAAAAAAATCCCACGGATTATGATCAGCTGTAATTAGTTTCAAAATAAAAATGACAGTTATCAGCATAAAATATATTACACCAACCAAAGAATTCCAGAGTAACATATGCCGCAAAAAAGATCTAAACAGCCAGGCAGTATTAACCATCTAATCTTGGAAATTCAGATATATATTAGGAAAAATACTAGTCTAATGTATATTAGAATTACCTTATTTTAATGATCCACAAAACAAATATCCGCAAGTAATGATTATGCAACATCTAAAGAAGGAGAAGAAATTGGAGTTAAATGAAAAACAGAATATTGTAGCAGGAATCTGCAAAATGATGCTGGACAATTCCAAATCTTAAGTATAGATAACTGATCAATAAAAACCAGCAAAAACAATAACAGGTAAAAAATTGAAGAATGGCAGGCAGGCACTTTGTACAATTTGTGGATAGGCAACAGGTCAGTCACCAGATTGATCCAGAAATCTAGTTGAATATATCTTAGTATTATTCTCTCACTATACGTTCTAAAATATTGTCTCAGTAAGCAAAGAAAACATGATTCCAGGCTTTATAAAGGACCAAAAAAAAAGCAACCCATGTGGATCTACTCCTAGTGCTCAGAAGATATTGTTTGCTGGCTCCAAGCATTGCACAAATTGGTATAGGAATGTATGGCCAGGTTATTTATTGTACCTATATTGTTCACATGTTTATGTTTAGGTGAAGATATATAAGTCTTTTGCAATGTCCATAGGAGCTGCAGGAAAATGTTGGGGGGGGGGGGGGGGGAGGAGTTGTACTAGGATATCTCCTGCACAGATCATGAGGATTTAGCAATTTTATTCACTCATATCAACTTCTCTCTCTTGATTACAACAATTTAACCAGACAGTTTTAAGGTCAAAGTTTCCATAATCATGGACTCAATCAAGTATTAAAATGAAGGAAACAGCTCAGGAGGCAAAAAAAAATGAAGTTGGCAGGCCAAGGGATCTGCAAAGAAAATGTGTAGTACATATTAAACTAAAGAAACTGAATGATAAAGAATGAACATGTGCTAGTGCGAGTGTTGTGTGTGTGTGTGTGTGTGTGTGTGTGTGTGTGTGTGAGTGAGAGAGAGAGAGAGAGAGAGCACTACCTGCAATGATGAGGCTAACTCAGCATTGGCATCAGGTGCAGGAATTGCTCTAGACTCTCTTAGTCCTCTTTTTCAAGGTCAAGTCTATGCACCTTGCCTCCTGCAGCCCCTTGCCTGTAAAAATAGAAATTGGGACCATCAATTTCAACTTTAGTAGAACAAGATTTCAGCTAAGACCTAAAGGAAAACACTTTAAAAGTACACATTCTACAGAGCTAGCTCTAAACTTCTATTCGACACCCAAACAACTGCTTGGGGGAAAGGATAATGCAAAAATATTATCTATTAAACTCTGTCTCTAGGTCGAATCATTAAGAATCATTAAAAGACTACATAAGGGTAATGATAATGCAATGCTGAAAGGCATAAAAATGATTCCTCGCCTCAAATATTTGGCAGGTGATTGCAAATAACAAATATGAGTTATTCTTGGTATGAAAAACTAAATACTGTTGAATCCAAACCAATACCAAGTTACATGTCCTTAAATTCATCATAAATATCCATAAGACCTGAAAAATCAATATGGAATAATCTAAAAACTTAATCTAAAGTTAAAACCACTTGCAGGCAATGATAGAATATGTATATCTTAATTTCATAAATAAGAAATGTTCCAGCAAAATACGTGAGCGTTCCGTATGTATGCATGCATATACACATATGTTTATATTTGTCAATACATTCCCAAAAAAAAAAAAGAAAAGAAAAGAAAAGAAAAAAGTGGACTCAAAGTGAAAATGGTTTTAAAGTTCTCATCCTTCAAGTCATATCAAATCAATATCCTCTTTAGCCAAGGAACTCTATGGGAAGGATCTCCTCTGAAGGGGTTAACCAGGCTTGAATCTTATAGAGGATTGAAAAGATCCAATGATTCCACAGTCCACCAAATGATAGACACCCCAAAATTAACATGCTGTAAAATTAGAATTAGACTCGGTCAATTAAACATCTTTCCTCCAACTTCAGCAGGACTACTAAAAAACAATCTCCCCTAAGGAAACCTACTAAATCTGAAGCATAATCACAACTCCAGTGTTTGAAATTATTCAGAAAGGTTGGAAAAAAATAGCTAATTACAGACAAATTCAAATAAAATTCAGAATATGCCAAAAATATTAAAAAACCCTTGAGTGGAGAAGATGAAGATAGGTCAAAAGTGGGGTTGTTCTCATGGGTCCTTGTCTTTCTAGATTGGAATGGGTGTTCATGAGTATAAAGAGTTGTCGCAATGGCCAGTGGAAGAACAAGAATAATAAAAGATGTAGGAGAAGAATGATGATGGCAAAGAATAATAGGAAAGAAGTGCACAGGAGAGTGGCAGGTGGAACTTGGGAGGACAAGGAGAGAAGAAGAAAGTGAAGTTTGAGGAGAAGAAGAATATAAGGTAAGAGAAAATGGGAGGAGTTTGTGTTTAACTGTTGGTTTTCTTTTTGGAAAAAAAAATATTCAATAACTAATCAAATTCCAAAATCAATGAGGACCCGCTTCCCGTTTCTTGGTGCCATTGCCTACCTTGCTTCAGCACTTTGCTGCTTGGTAACACAAACCACATGGGATTCAAGACAGTGAACAGTGAATTATTCTTGAATTCACCCCCCTCCCCCACCCCCACAAAAAAAAAAAAAAAAAAAAAAAAAACACGTGAATTTATACAAACTTTTCAGTATATCATCAAAGATTCACGAGGGATAAATAACTTGTGAATAATTCAGTAAACTTGCCAAGTATTAATAATTCATAAATTTTTCAAAAATTCTGAGAATTCTGTGACTAGGATCTGAAGATGGTGCCCCACACCCACCATACCTTGCTAACTCCATCATTCTCCAAGCACCATCATTCTACCCAAAACTTCATCCATTTTTCTACTTAAACAAAAATTTATAACTACAGTTCACATTTAATAATATATTATTCTAGCAACATGTGTTTATTATAATAAAATTACAATGAATGCATTAATACATGTCTTTTTAGAGGGAATAGTATATAAGTTGATGTCAACTATAAATATTATTACAATATAGTAACACAATGCGTTATATTATTGATTCATATAATTGTAAATTATAAGTGCACTTTGATCATTATGATATTATGTCATTACCACCTTATAATGTCAACATAACATGACATATTATATTATATTATATTATTGTAGTGTGAGTGATATATCATGATTTCTTTTTACGAAAAGAATTAGGCTACAGGTCAATTCAGATTTATTAAAAGAGAATGCAACTACAAAAGGTTAGCCAAGGCTAACCAGATTGAGGAAACAAGGAGATACAGAAAAAAAGATAAGGAAAATAAGGCAATCTCAATATCATAAGGCATAT
The DNA here is from genome assembly GCF_000442705.2 of Elaeis guineensis. NCBI lineage: Eukaryota > Viridiplantae > Streptophyta > Magnoliopsida > Arecales > Arecaceae > Elaeis > Elaeis guineensis. Next base: position 118,970,355 of record NC_025995.2, read on the forward strand.
CTCTCTCCACATGGTCTCTGAGGAGAACCTTGTCCAGCCTTTTGCAATAAAAACACCATAGTCGGTAATAATATTATCATGACATAGTAATTATAGCAATAATAAATACTTATGACCATATCATTATATAAAATATTAAAATATTTACATATCTCATATATTACTAGATTAAAAATATTATAAGACAACAAAATGATACATTTAGTATTTTTTTTCATATTACATGTTACATAATATTTTTGTAAGAAGTAAATAGGTTGTTAATAATAATATTTACAGATATAATATAATATAACGTAACTATGTTTATACACTGTTGTATAATATTACAACACTAAATCAAACTAATTTTTGTTGTCATAATAACTCTCACCTGCCCAACTAATGTAGCCCTATAGTCTTGTTGTTGTTGGTTGAATTGTTACAACTTACAATTGAGGCAAAATATGTGGATGCAATTACACATTAGATATCTAACCACATGAAACCAAATACTGGAGTTATGGTAGCCGGAACAAAAGCATGTTAAATCACCAGCAACCAAACAATCCCTAAAGAAATAAACCCAAGTAAATTGTGAGAAGCCTCTCAGGCATCAGTTCTGCAAGATGTGCACCATGACAAAGCCTTTACTGTTCAAAGCCTTTGTTAAGAAAAGAATATCTACGTAATTGGCCTTTTGGCCCCATGTCCCCACTCATGCGCGCGCACACACACATGCATGCATGCGCATGCACAGGACACAGATAAGCATGCAAGCACACACACAGACGTACACACACAAACAAGGTGAGAAAACAAAGCCAAAGCTGACTAAATTCTCCTGATCATCCCCACAAGCCGTGGATACGTTAAATGCAAAGAAGGATGAGAAGTTACCACACTCCTCTAGTGCCCTTAAAATCTATGGTTACTCTTAATGCACAACCTACTAAATAACAGGTGTAAAAGGAGGGAGAATTACAGGGCCATGCCAAAGGCCGTTACGAGATCAAAAATACTGAAAGGTGGATCCACCGGTCAAAAGAAGGGTCAAAAAAAAAAAAAATCATCATTGTAGGAATTTTCACCCACCCAATCCACCTCCAAAATCCATTCTTTCACCACTGCATGCAATTGTCCCCAGCTTACTCTCCATCAACCTTACAGATAGACTAGCTATTCTTTTCTTAAATTGGCACAACTGTGCACACCAAAATAAATACTGAGCATATGCAGATATACGAATACCTCTTATAAAATCATCCATATGAGTCTTTAGAAAGTCAATAATGAGCACCTAGGTCGCAAAATAATTTTGTTTAGTAATTCCAAGCAAGAAACTAAGATAAAAAGACTGCAGCAGTAAAGAACTAGAGATACCGACAAAATAAAAATTTATAGGAAAAAAAAATATAAAAGCTTTTTCTAGGGAAACAGCATGTATTCTAAGCTCAAACATATTGTGCAAATAGAAAATGAACAGGTATAGGGCACAAAACCTTCGAGCTTCTTCGTCCCGTCGTTTTGCATCAAATTCTTTGCTTGGAGGATACTTAGGCAAGCTTGAAGGATCACAAGCAAGTGGCTTCATTGTAAAGAACTACAAAATGAAAAGCATAACTAGTCTATCTTGCTTGAAAAAGAAAAGCCACAAAACAAAGTGCCCATAATGCAACAATTTAAGAACAATTAAAATATTAAATGATTTGGTAAGTAGTATTTTATTTTGAATATCACTCTTACCTATTAATAATGGTGAGGTAGGAGAAAAAAAATAAACACAACACATTACACTTGAAATAAAGAAGTGTTTGCACAAATAACATATAAGGAGGAACACCTCAACACCAGAGGAATTCAAAAAAATTTGCAGCTCCTTAACTACATGATTATGATCTAGGTTAGCAATAAAGACAATGATTCAATGAGTGAAAAGGTACAAAAAGCATTTTGCACGCCATATTATTTGGCATGGTATTCTTTGGAAATGGCATCTATTTTTGTGGCACCATTTGGCAGCAGCAGCACCGCAGGCTGGTAAGTCTTTCAGAATGAAAAGAGAGAGCTAATCCGCAAGTTGCGAAACGTGATGTGTTTGAATAATTATCTCGTCCTAGCCTTGATTTTTTCCAGTAAAAGGACTTGCCCTTTTTCCAGAAAAAGGTCACCAAAATGTTCGGCTTCTCTAGTCTATAATCATGAGTGGCTGACTAAAATAGATATCATTATGTTACAAACATGTCAGACAAAAAGATGAGTTGGAAAAAGCCATTCCCTTGGACAAATGATCATTCCTTGTTAGTAGTAGCTAAATAATTCCTTTACACCTTCCTTGGAAACCCACCTTCAATTACATAAGAACAAGTCCTCATCTGAGAGTTTATGGAATTATGCAATAAAAGAACTGTTTGAGTTCATTTACTGATTTGTAATGAGCAAGCTCATATTACATAAAGTATATTTATCTACATATGGCATAGTATTGACTACTGGGACAACTAGTAGGTTTCAATTTCGGGGATTAGACTATGGAGAATAAGCTCAGGAATAGTAAAACCATGACATGGTAATGTACAGCAATAGTAAAGATTCTTATGGAAGATGAGTTGTCTCGTCAATTTACAGGACAGGCATTGTTCTGATCTTTATATTCAACCACTAGCTTCTCCATATAAAACTTTGAACTTAGCCTGGTGTTTTACTACCTAAACAAATATATTGAGAAAGAAAATATAGTAATAATATTACTGGTAAATCTTTGGATCAATATCAAAAAAGATCAACAAGACAGACTCACAAACTGCATCTAAAAACATGTTTGATAGATGAAAAAAACCAAAATTTGATGATCCCCAAAACGAAACAGATCATTAAACTACATACCTCACTCTTAAGGGCAGAAGCAGCAGTTCCACGATCTGCTGGATCTATTGAAAGGAGGTCATCTATTAATGCTAAAGCTGATGGAGGGAAGTCTTTAAATATTTCATCGACACATCTCCTGTAAGGTTGTTGTGGTTTGAAAATGGTCGCATGAGGCAACTTAGATTTCCTCCAATATTCATCAGAAGGTGAACCACAAAGCTTGAATATTTTGTGTAACTGCTCAACCTATAGATACATATTTAAAAAAAAAAAATGTAAATTTAAAGTATCATAATTCTGAAAAAAAGGTAAAATTAGTTAACCACAAACTATCATAATGATGATGATAAAAAATGAAAATAGATGTATGAGCTAGAAAATACAGGATGAAAATACTTATCAGGGATGGATAAATAGATATGTCCTTACTGACTTCTAACTAGAAAAGACAAGATGAATATATAAGCTAGACATTTGAGGTATGCATTTCTCATGACCATCAGACTTTTAATGTACGTTAGGCAAAAAAAAGCTTTTCCCTACAATAATTAAGAAAAAGGAAGTGCCTCTGTTCTTCCTGGCATTATAGGCTTGCCAGCGTATAATTCAGCAAGAATGCAGCCAGTGCTCCACAAATCCACAGCAACCCCATAGTTACTGGCTCCGAGTAAGAGCTCTGGGGGTCTATACCACAGAGTAACTACACGACTTGTCAATGGGTGTCGATAATCAGGATCAAAGAAGCTTGCCAAGCCAAAATCTGCAAGTTTTAAGATGCCACTGTTGTCAATTAAGAGATTGGAACCCTTAATATCTCGATGCAGAACCCCACGACTATGACAATGATCAAGCCCACGTAGCAGCTGTTGCATGTAACATTTTACCTGTAAAATGAAACTAACATGGTATCATGTACATAATTATGTTTCAAAATATCAGAAAATGCATATAATGCCTTACTAAAAGGCTAGAACCTCTTGTAACCATAAGCACTATAAATGCTGCTTCCATAATCTTACTCCAATCAGGAAGGAAAGTAACTGTATACCATAATCAATATCCGGGCATCAAATACCTTTTGCCCATTGAAAGGTGGAAAAGAGAGGAGAGAAAAATAAAAAATTAGCCGCAGTTTTTGAAGAAAAAAAGGAAAGATTATTTTAGCCATCCAAGATACCTGGGGTTCAGTAAACTTGAGTCCAGGGAAAGAAGCAAGCCCAGCAAGATCATGTTCCATGTACTCAAAAACAAGATACAAACTGCAAGACATCCGTGATGTTACTAAGCCCTCCAACTTTATTATATTTGGATGGTCAAGCCTGCGCAAAATGAGGATTTCTCTAGCCATAAACTTTACACTTTCAGGCTCCAGGCTGTCAAATCGCACTTTTTTCAAAGCCACAATTTTGTCATTTTCAAGATCGCGGGCTCTATAAACATTACTATAAGTTCCTTGGCCAATCTGCATAATAAGATGTCATTACAAGACATGTTCTGTAAATCATAACAGTAAAGTTTATAAGGCAGCTAAAATGAGTGGGAATGGTCACAATATACTTCTTTTTTATTGGAAGAAGAGCATCATCCACTGACTTACAGTTTAAAACAGTAATCAGAAAAGAATATTAGAAAAATATTCACAATAAGCAAAACTTTGCATGCACAAGGCATGACTATAAGCTAGTTATATCCATGTTTGCCGTACCACCCCATAACGCTTGGTATGGAGTGTACCATACCATACCAATCTCGTACCAGTATGCTGTCTTGTACCATACCAACACTCGGTATGCTGTCTGTAACTTACCACACCGAACCACATACCAAACTATAATAGGATAGGACTGGTAGGGGGTCTGGTACCGAGACAACAAACCTTGTTTATATCCAATGAAAATGGAGTACACTAGTCATTTTCTATAAAAAATATATTAAAAAAAGATGTCAAGCATTTGAGTAACTTTACAAACAACTTAGTTTAGATTACAGTTATCAATATGTGCTACATAGAATATCCATTTTAATTGCATAAACATTTCAAGAGACAACTAAATTTGATAGAGGATCCTCATAGAGATTATGAATGAAGTTTTCTTACATATGTCAGCATACCATCAACCACTTCAAAAAAAAAAAAGAGAGAATAAAAAGTTAGATCCCAATGTTTAAATATCATTAGCCCTTAAAACTAACTATGATAGGAGATACATATAGAAAAATCTTATTTTAGTTAATGAAGAAGGTAGCATCCTAAAACCAAACATTTGTTGTCATTGTGAACCTTTAAATTTACAAGCTTGAAAATCCAATTCCTTCTAAACTTTCAGATGATGCTCCATGATTTCCACAAAGCAGCATCAGAATCCACTGTTTCGGCTGAAAGCTATGGTTGACATGGCTAAGTCAACAAGGAGGAAAATTTGTGGCTTCTTCTTGAAGGCATCAAGAAGAAACGTACAAGGACAAACTCGAACCACCGCTTGTCCCCCAAAAGATAAAAGAGTTTCCATCAATTCTAATCAACAAATAACCTACCTAAAGGCTGACTCTAACATGTAATGCTTGGTATATATTAGACCTTCTTCCAACAAAATATAGTCTGCCTACAAGTGAGCAAGGTATAATAAACTTAGCAGAAAACTACCATCCAAGCACTTTTACATTCTAATATCACCAAAAAGTTTAAAATGACATGAGCAAGCAGAAAATGAAGTTGGTCAGCTTCTCTATATGCATAATGGACACAGGGCAAAGTTCTCTTCCTACACCACCAATCCATCTAGAAATCCCTTATATCTATGTTAAAAAACACGAGTTCTATATTAAAACTCTTGGACTAACTAAAATATCCTTCTAATTTCCTGAATTGTATCTCAGAAGCCGTGTGATCCCAATCATTTGTTCCCATTAAATATATGTCTACCATCACTTTTTCAACATCCTGATACTCTGTCCTTCATAACCAAATAAACAAAAGCATTGACTTCAGTTCAGACAAAGCCTCACACAATATTCCCTTTATTCTAACCCTAACAACAGATCCATTTTGTTGGCATGGCGGCTCGATCTACCATTGACGCCTCCCAATAACAATTTTAAATGTTTCCAAGTTACGTCTCCAAGGCCTTACATGTACTCAGCTTGTTGACATGGAAAACAGAAAGAAATAGAAAGAATATCCTACCCCAACAGTGAAAAAAATCCACATCTTCCAACTAACTTCCTTCTATCATGCCTTTCCAGCGTTAGGTGTTAGGAGCCTCGGATTTACCCCATTCAAGAAGGCCTGATATGCTAGTTTCACAACCTTCAAACCCCAACAACTCAACACAAAACTCCACTTTGTTTTCATCTAAATAGATCAATATTAAGGCACTCATGCTGAAAGTCACGTGCAACCACACAACTTCCTGCAGTTGCTTAAACCCCTGCATTTAAATTATCCTCCCTCTTGTCAATTCATAAATCCAACTATTTGTTCTCACTATATTTGTAGTAGTAAGACATTATCCCTATTATTTTCCCTCTAGATCCCACAATGCCAACCACCTGCATTCAAATTTAAAAGGTCTATGCTCTAATCCTTCTAACATAATCTAAAGCAACCATTTTGTGACCAATGCTAGGTAAAAGGAACTCAAATAATGCACCATCATGAAGGGTTAATTCCACTTAATAAATGAAGAAAAATAATGGTGTTTCAAGTTTCTGACCTTCGTCCTTCAATTGGCCAAGTAAATAAATACGAGAGCCACAAAAGTTAGATAAACTTTCAAATAAAAGTAGGCACTCATAAATCTTGAAAAAAAAGATCATATAGAAGTAAATCACCACCTCCTATACAACAAATTCTTCCACATTGACTCTCATGGAGACTATTTGAAAGTCAACATATCACGGCCAAAAAAGGAAAAATAAACAGGTCTTCTTTAGAAACTCTCTCAATCAGTCAAAGCAAAAACTTCTTGATACATTCATATTTATCATAAATAACTATTATACCACTGAAAAATCTGAATATTCCATTCCCTTAGTCATCCATCAACCCAATCTCCAAGTCTATTCATCCATCAACCACTAGTCATATGCTTTTTTTTTTTTTCCTTAACACAAACATTGCAATTTTAAAGCCTAAAACCTGTAGATCAGCATCTTAACTATCTTACGTTTCCCATAGCTCCACAACCCACTGCACTTCAAAAAAACACATCAACATTTACCTAATCACCTTAAGACATCCCCTTCCCTACTACAGCATTTCCTTTCCACCACTTTGTTTGATATCAAGGCATTCAAAGCCAAAATTAACAAGTTTCCGATTCCAGTCTCACTTCATATCAAGCTTCTCTAATTGAATCTATCCCTAAGGTCTTGATTGTCTCTTATTCCAAAGTTAAAGACTTTTTTCATATTCTCAATAACAACATTACAATTTCCTGCATCACTTGGGATTTTGCGGTCATACCACCTCATCTGATCTCCATCAAACACCCGTACAAATTTTTATAAAAAAAAACTCTGCATAAATGCACATGTGTGAAAAATCACTAGCTGCATGCTAGTGTCTGCATCAACCCACTAATTAGTCATCCTTCAGACATCTTGACTTCCCAAAAAGCCTTCTCTAAAACCTGGATAGACCCCTAACTTAGCACAAGCAACTTGAGACTTCCATTCCATACCTCTTGCAAAATAGAAGTGACGTAGCTTCTAAGAACAATTAGCACCCCTGAATCTTGTATTAGCATCCTAGTAATTGCCCTCATGATATTTAGAAGCAATTATGATTTTAAACAAAACTTGCTATACTCCAACAAGCGACTTCGACCAAACACTATATCTCCATAATTACAAAAACAACAAGCCCAAACCTGAGTGTCCAAATGCTCCACTTCCCCCCAATAGGGTTGGAAATGGGCTGAGCTGGGCTAGGCTACACCCCTTAACCGAGCCCAGCCCGAAATCTTTTTGGGGCTTCAGGCCAAACTTAGGCCTGAAAATTATTGAAAAATCCAAGCTCCAGCCTGACATAAGCCCAAACCTAGGCCCAACCTAGACCCTTGGACTGGCCCAAATAATTTATTTGGACCAAAAACGTGGCTGGACCAAACTCAATTGAAGTTTAGTCTTTCGATTTTCACTGTAGCAAACCTACTAGGGCACCGCACCCACTCATACTTCGTCAACATCAACCCCTACTTCATCTAGGCCTCTAGTCCCTCCTCCATCTCTCTCGATGATGCCGTCTTTCAAGGCAATTCAGCCACCAATTACTTCAATCCTAGAATCAATTTCACCTACACCAATCTACTCAACTAGATACTGGATTCTGAAATGGCAGCTTTGGCGAAGTTAGAGTTTGGAGGAGTCTGGCTAGCCATCGTTGAGACCAGGTGACCCAATGTCGGCAATCCAGACTAGATTGGGGTGAATATATACAACACAGTGACATACAACTAAAATCTGGCCAAGCAACTCTCGGAGTAGGCAATGGTGGAGACGCCAGCACGATCAGAGGTGGTGATGCTGGTGTTCATCTTCACATTCTACAATGGAACCAGAAACCCAAATTGGGGACGGAGCAGCACTAGGGGCTGCTCTACCCAAACAAGATGAGGGTTTACGAGGTGGACCTCACCGGTTGGAGATCGAAAATGGTGTAAGGTAACTGCCGATGCCGGAGAACAACAAGCCGCACAAGGGAAAGATCCAATGTGTGTTTGGAGAAGGGGAAAAGGGTAAACATGGCGAAGGCGAACTGACAACCAGCTATCGAAGACGATGGACCGGTAGAGGCATGAAACCGTGAAGGCAGATATTCAAAGATTAGAAGATGCCAGACCCCTAGTTAATCGAAGATGTTTAAGGGATTGGGAGTACTCAGGACCTCAAAGTGCCCAATAAACCTAAATTCACAGGCGATTAGGCAAATCCAATCTTCACTAGGCCCTACATCAGTGGGTCTAGTTGGTCAGACCACATCACATGTAAATTTTCTGGGCCAGATCTCGAGACATATATGGAATCAGCTACAAACCTAAATTCAAGCTCAAGCCTGAGCTAGGCCCATGCTAGACCACACAACTACCTGAGCCTAGCTTAAAAAGCATATGAGCTCTAATTTAGCCCAAACCTACTCCAAACTTAGCCAGGCGTAGCCTTAGCCCAACGTGAAGTTTGCTCGGCTTGATGGGCTATGAAATAGCCCCTGCCCACTTCCAACCCTACCCTAATGCCACAAGTCATCCTCATTAGGCCATACCTAAAGAGTAAAAGAAGAAGAAAAGGGATATGGTAATTCAGCCAAAAGACATCATGAATTAGTATAGAAATCTAACAACTCAGCAAAAAATCACCTTCTTAATGAAAAATAAGAAAAGAACAAACAGATCTAAGGTCTAAGAAAAGCAGTAGTAAAGTTCTCTTCCCCAAAAAGAGGGAAAGAACCCTGACCTCAGAAATTCGTATGAAAGTTATAGCAGGCACAGCAATATCAACAAGGTGATTTGCATGGAAAGGCTTCATAACCTAGCAATTAGTGTGAAATACATTGCCCCACCTTAAAAAGAAAAAAGAAGAACTATGCCAATGAATGTTGGATCCTGCATTGAAGATGAAGATTGTCTATTTCTATTAACAAAATTACATCCTATGCACAAGCTCTACTGCGTTCTTAATTCCACCTTAAAGAGACAGCTGCCAGGATCTCCATTCAATTGTACAAAGTTAACCTCCTCCATATGGTAGAGATTTCCCTGTTTGACAAAAAAAGAACCATTAGTAATAATGCCACCACTACCATCTTGATTTTCCTAACAAAAATAGGCAAAGATCCTTGTCAGACATCAACCACCAATAGCACTGCCCTTCCCTAATTTCATAACTCAAGTCACTTGCTTGAAAAACTGCATCTATAATTCTTTTGTCTCAAATGGATCTAACCAAGATGTGAGGACTCATATTCATAAGAGAGAACTTTAAGAATACCACCATCCTCTGCAAATAGACAAATGTTTACCCTCCATAGTAAACTCTTAGAAGAAAATTTCCCTGCTTACTTTTTTCCTAAGCATATAAAAAAAAATTGATGGTATTCATCACCACTCCTTGCCCCAAAAGATAAAATAAAATAAAATCCTTTAGCTTCCCCACTGTATTGATTGGGAAGAATGGGCCCAGGTCACTGAAAACTCACTGAAGGTCAGACGCCACTGTTTGCAATTAGCAAGATCTCATCCAAAATTCAATTCTGCAGTCTATGATCTCCCGTCTTTCCAATTCCCACTGCAGTTCCCTCCAGAAGTAACCGACTATATTTATTTATTTCAGCATGATACTCAAAGATACTAGTTTGCATGACCATTCCGCAAGAAAAGTCCCTCCACCACAGTCCCTTCATCAGTTTTAACAGGAAAAATGATTCAGCTGATATGAAATCCAAATAAAGTAGGCTTGCAGTGAGCGTATTTCAGAAATTTATGAGAGAACCTTAAAAATGTGATCATCCATTTCTTTCAACATCACAACTGGCCACATTCTCCTTAAAAACAGTCCCTCCCCCGTCTTGAAGAAGAACCCAACAAATGCCATAACAAACTTTCTAACTACACACCCTGGAAACTGCTCTTTCCAAAACAAAAATAGGAGAAATCCACCATACAACAAACAAAGAAGAACTACATCAAACAACGCTTGTTCGACCTATCAAGGATCCCCAATTGCTCATCGCTAATTCAACAGAATTATCTGTTCAAATCGAATGGCTTATGACAACCCACTAGTAAGTTCTTGGAATACAACGGCAGTGTGGGATGTTAACCCAAGAAAGTTTGAATTTGGCTACACATTATCAAGTGACAGACTCTAGAGTCACAATTTCTTTTGCAAGAAAATTAATTAGAGGAAAAAGATTGCCGTAATGTTTTTCCTTGTTAAGGGAAGCAAAGGAGCGCCTCCAAAGAAAAGCAAAGCGAAAAGAAAAGAACTCACTTTGTCAAGTTTTTCAAAGGAATCCGCACGGCGTGGCACCCAACCCCGAATGGCCTCTCCGGCCACCGCTGCAAGCCAGGGCGGCCATCCAGCCGCAACCTGCTCACCTTCCATAGCTTTCGGAACACCGCCAGGCACCCTCATGGGATGACCGGAGTAAACCTGCCTCTCCCTCCTCCTCTCACCATCCTGTGCATTAACCCTAATCGGACCACTCATGTGCTTCTTCTCCGCGACCAACACCGCGCCTCCATCTCCCCTAACGGTCACCACCTCCTCCCGCCTCAAAGAAGATACCGTGACCGCCGTTCGCTCCACCGACGACGAGAGCTTCGCCGGCGCCACCGCCAGCACCGGCCCCGAGACAGGATACGGAGCCAACGGCCTCCCCCTCGGGCTCTCCCTGCTGTCCTCAATCGCGGAGGGCTTGCCACAGACGCAGCCCATGGCTTCTACAAGAACGAGAGCGGATAACACCACCGCCCAAATTAAATACAGAAGAACGCCCCCTGCCGCCGCCCGATCGGCGCCCCCGCCACCACCTCGTCCACCGCTGCGTCCATCCGATTCGCGGCGGAGAGAGACGCCGAACCCCCGCCCTTCTATCGAGACGCACGGGGATCAGAACAGCGAGACATGGAACCCTAAAGGCTTTTTCTAGGCTGTTTCCTCTTCTCTTGTCTTTGGATTCCTGGAAGAAGTGGGGATCTGCGACCTCTGCTCCTAGGGCAGCCGAAACCAAGTGACTTTGTGGGAGAATAATAACTTTCCGTTTTTCCCCCGCCTCAGCGGAATAGAGTTCCGAAGGAGAGACAACGAATCTCGTATATTTTCCGTTATTCTGTTCTAATTTTTTTCACTCGAAAGTCTCTCTTCGTAATCGTAGATCCCCTGTTGAATTAACGTGGCCGGTCGTTATTGATAGTCCACTAAGCAAGCGTTCTACATTGTTTTATTTTAACTATTCCACTTGCCCAGTTCAAACCCCCCACCCCCCACCCCACAGGACTCCCGTTAAGTACACGTGTCCCGTTTTTATTCATTTGGATGCTCCTAGTCCACATAATTCAAAATATATATTTTTGGATTTATTGAGTTTTGAATGGCGATAAAAATGGAATGGTCCAGATAACCTTATCCAAAATCTATAACCGCATGGCAGGGACGGGACTTTTCTGTAGGTCATGAGATTTGATTCTACTCTCTGTTTCTAAAGAATAAATTTACTGAAAAAAATATTTAAAATGATATTGGATTCCTCATATCTTGTTTTATGATTAGAATACATTTGTTGTTGGTGTGTGTGGTGCCTTTCTTTGTTGACGTGAATAAAAACTATCTTAGTGCATCAATATTTTTTAGGCAAGGCACTATAAATTTTATAACAAAAATACAATTTAATATTACAAGGCATGTAATGAATGCGTTTTATAATGGGCATATCTAGTATACATACTAAAGCAATGATTCTCAAAGCTATCCATTTGTTTATATTAATAAGGTTGTTAATAGAACTCTTTAATCTGAATTATAAATAGAACTCTTATTTAATACAATTCTTTATCAGAATATAAATAATATTAAATAACAAATTTCTATGAGTAATACCAAATTATATATGGATAATATTATTAATAGAACTCTTTAATTTCAATATTAGGCATGACTCTTATTTCATATTGTTCTTTGTCGAAAAATAAAATGTGTTAAATAAAGAATTTTTCATTAGTATTGCTAAATCAAAATATAGAAAAAAATAATATTATTAGTAATTATATTTGTTTAATATCCGGTGATATTAATAAAAAATATTTTTTATTAATATTAAACCTTGCCCGCATGTCGTTAGATTATACTATATTTTTTATAATTTTTATTTTATTTTAATGATTATGATCTTATCTAAAGTATAAGTACGGTGATCAGTGAACATACTTTGTTTTTTGAAATTAATGAGCATACTATGTTATATTGAAATATGCACTAAATGCAATATTTTATATTGCTTATTAATTATTACATATAGATTGGATCATGATTTTCTTATTTTATGATAATATATTATTTTATCAAATCTATGTATGTATGTACACCATTAGAATTAGAATTTTATATAGTCATAGCATATTATAATACTAATATCAAAAATTAAAAAAATAATTAGATTCTTATATCTTCCTTTGTTATATTTTATTTATGAGGTGGAAAAGAAAAAAAAAAAAAATTGCATTCCATGCACCGCAGGTTATATACTAGTTTGTATATTATATGAATGTCTATCCCATCTCTTCCTAACCCCTCACCCTTTCCCCACTTTTTTTTTTTTTTTCCTTCTTGTTACCTAAAGAAGATGGTATATATAGGTAGTGAGAATGTGAATCTTTATTCACAATAAGTGCCATTTGATCCACTTTGAAATGCATAGACGCATATTTTTCCATATAGTCATCGCAATGTCTTCTCAAAATCTCCATCAACCAAATTGAGCTTTTCTCTTAACCATTCGTAAATAGAATATGCAACAAGGTTTTTTTTTTTTTTTTTTTGCACATGATATTCTTTCACAATGACCAGGTTCAAACCTAGGAGGGAAAATAAATCCTGACGCAGATGCTAATCTAGTCAATTTAAAACAAATATAGTATTTTGATTGCTCCCAGTCCATATGGCCGGTGCTCAGAGTTTTAGAATGTCCTTCCCTCATTGACCTCTGAACAGGGAAAGCGATGTATTGCTTCCCAAAGATTTTCTCACGAGGCCATGGGTGGATTCGCCTGCAGTCCCTTCTGTTTCTTATCCCTGAGATCACGTGCCATGCAATGCTTCCCTTCTATTTGACCTCCAAGCAAATGCATGGAAGCGTGAGTTGTTTTTGGGTCAAGAAAGCAGCAAGGATACCTCTCTATCCATTTGGCGTTCGGACGCCTTCGGACCGGGGGCAGGCAATTGTCCCAGTCCACTTTCTAGTATGAACCGTACTTGGCTGCCGTAATTTTAGACAATAAAGCAGCCAATGGGCGTGCAAACCTATGCTTCCCTTTTTTTTTTTTTTTCTTTCCCGTTGGATGCTTTCTCGTCCATTAATGCCTTCAAACTTTGAGCATAACGTTTGTCGTCTTCTCTACTGAAGTTGGCAGAGGCGACAAGTGGCCGGATGATGCTGGTATAATTTTCGGACGCTATCCGGGTGGGGTTAAGCGCTATCCGGATTATATGTGGTGGTACAAAACAACCTCTACATTAGGGGGTTGATAGACGAAAAGACTGGTATAAGGATAATTAACCTCTCCTTGTGTTTCTTGGTATATTTAAAAAGGAATTGTGACAAGTCAGAAGCTTGTCTGGAAACAGCAAGGCAGAGATTCCCAGAATGAGAGTGCCTCCATATTTTTGCCAGTGTTTTTTTTCCATATTGTTGATGCTCCATACGTTTTCCTTTTCCTATTGCTATGGAAGATACTTCTATCATGGTAGGCCATTCTTATTTATTTATTTTTCGAGGTTTCTCCCATTTAATTAGTGGTCTCCAAGCACACCTCAAGAGCAGGGCTCTTTTGAAATCTACCATGTCCAAACTTCCTTGTCCTCTTCTATTTTTGCATTTAACATTCTACTTGACCGAATGAGGTCAGAGAGGAGTTGGATTTACCAGACGATAGGATTTTGATGTTTTTTTTTTGCACCGAATCCAATTCACTGACTATCCATTAAGCAGCACTGTCGTTGATCCATTTTAATTTGTCCAAATCCTCTCTTGTAAAGGGACGTAAGAATGAAGTCACCTTTTAGCTTGTCAAATGCATTCACAAAATCTAGTTCGGATAGAAACCCCTTTATTAATCTTCCTCTGGTAGTAGGTAACGATCTTAAAGGCAGCCAAAAGGAAGTCTAGGATGCCTCTCTTCCTGATAACGTACTTTGAGTCTGATCATTTTATTGAGCTCTCGGATAATTAGTAGTTAATCCCAAGGCTAACATTTTTCTATGATTTTGAATAAGCTATTCAAGATTTGAACGTCAAAAGGATGCTTGGCTGCTTTATTTCTTGGGGATAAAGGCCAGTAATATTTGGGTGGAAACAAAAAAACATCAAAAACCAAGATCCCACCACCATAAAACTTAGGCTAAGTGAATTTTAAGTTAGACATAAATAGGAGCTAACCCATTAGCTGAAGTGCAAGGATTGCATCTTTCATGTGGAAGAAGGATTCACCTACCTGCATACGAACCGACTGTTGAATCATGCAATAATTGCTTTAAAATATGCACAAGTGGCTGAGAGAGTTTTGGATGTAATATTTGGGTGGAAACAAAAAACATCAAAAACCAAGATCTCACCACCATAAAACTTAGGCTAAGTGAATTTTAAGTTATACATAAATAGGGGCTAACCCATTAGCTAAAGTGCAAGGATTGTATCTTTCGTGCAGAAGAAAGATTCACCTACCTTCATACGAGTCAACTGTTGAATCATGCAATAACCGCTTTAAAGTATGCACGTGGCTGAGAGAGTTTTGGACTTTGGATTACTTTGAAACCTACGTAGGTTGCGCACCAACACATCCCTACAAAAGAAGAACGATCATTCTTTCATGCGAAAAATATAATATAAAATTTTATGTGCATGAATTAAATATGACGTGATTGCAGATTTGGAGATAGTTTAGACTATCCAAGATTTGACTTACATAATCTGAAACCCAGACGATGGTCTTAGAAAATCCAGAAATAATTTTCTTAAGATCTCATTCTTTTATAGATAAATATTATTCAAAAAATTGATCAACTTTTCAATTGATCGATTTATCTATATTCTTATATTTTTTAAAATAGATAAGTTACTTTTTTATGGATAGTATTCATCTATGAAATGAGAAAAAAATTATCTACATCAATTTTTTACAAATATAAAAAAAATATTATAAAAAATATAAATAAATTTTAGTAATTTATCCAGAAAAATGATAATAGATTTCGAAGCTATTTTTTTATACATAAAAAAATATGAATAAATTAATTTTCTATCTAAATATTATCTAAGAAATATTTATCTAAAAATATTTAACAAAAAAATATAAATTTAAAATAATTTTTTTATCCATAAAAAATAGGCCCTGAAGGGTTAAAGTTTCTCGGATTGCATTGTATTTATCAAGGGGAAAAAAAAAAGAAAAAAAATTGTACGAGTCAACAACGAAGGTCTCGAGATCTTGTCGACATCGTTAAGAGCTTGACAAAGTGGTTGTATGTGCCCAATGCTTGTGGTCCCCGCGTGTCTCGCGTAAAAGTAAGTTTAATTCAGACTCAAAAAAAAAAAAAAAGTAAATAACAAAAAATATGACCACAAATGAACCATGTTCACTGAAAACTCGGCCTTCTATGGAACAATTGCTACGCATGCTGAACCTGGTCTGAACAGGAAAAGGCCTGTGCCGACCCACGAGGCCACAAAACTAGAAGCATGTGCTGTTGGACATTTGCTAGTATTATTTGTTCTCATAATAAAGTTTATAGAATTCACTTGTTTGATTAAAGTCCATTAAATTCCTTTTTTTTGGTAAAGAAGTCCATTAAATTCCTTTAATTGGTGCATGAATAATATGGAAGGAATCCGAATGAAATCCATCTATTCATTAGTGTGAAATGAAACTAAAAAATGGTTATTTTTTTAATGCTGTTAGCCAAAAGTCTAATAAAAGAGGCGTAAAGCATCATAAGTTGAGGGTATATTTTTGGAAGATAAATATGCAAACTATTTTTTGTAAGGATACATGATAAAACACTCTTAAAGTACTTACCTAAAAACCATATATTATCCTAGATGCAGACCTATCCTTGACCAACGTGCATTCTAAAATTTTGGCTCAACCAGATTTACTTAAAAATTATCAAAAAATCTCAAAACAAATATAATAGTAAATATACTTATTAGCTGCTGGAGGCATTAAGATCTTTGAGACTATCATTACATTGATAGAAATATGAGTTCTACGGGAAAGATTGATTTATGCCATGCAAAAGTTGAATGTTTCTTACATTCATTTGAGGAAGATTTTTTTTTTATAATTATTCGATGGTTATTGGCTCCACCATTTATTGATGCCAATACCCATCTTTTTTTATATGATTACCGGCGAATGATGCATATTTTGTTTTCTATCGAAATTTTACATATCTACCAGGAAGGTAATAGTATTGTAGATTAGATGATACGTTATAGTGGTTAATCATACTCTATAATATGAGATTCTTCCACACATTCTTCATGTCAATTTTTGGATATTTTATTTTTTGATTTTTTATGGATGTATACATTCTTGTCTTAATTTGTTTTTTTTTCTTTTGATAGAAACTTGTCTTAATTTGTTAATCCATCCTTTATATACCAAAAAAAATACTTATCAGAAGGTTGATGATGGCAAATATAAAAAAGAACTGCTAACATAGAAGATTGAGGGTGGAAAACTATACAACATGATCCTTACATCGGATCATTAATTCCCAAAAAATCTATTTTTTTTCATGAGATTAAAAATCTAATTATTTTTTTCCTAATAAAAACCACTCTCCCATGTCCTTTGGGCTATTGGTATATTGTCAAGTTGGACCAATCAAATTCAGTTACAATCAAAAGAAAAAAAATTTCCAATGATATCATCATGCCGCTTAGATCGTTGAGAAACGAAGAGTAGCCCCTCCTGATAAATCTATATATACCTATTCAATAGAAAGGAGACAGAAAATTTAAACCCTCTTTAAAATTCAAAAAAAAAAAAAAAAAAATCATACGAAATATCCATATTTAAAAAAAAAAATAAAAGTTATTTAGAAAAAATATTTAAAAAAGCTATATATATCTTAAATATGTTAGAGATCACCATGTATAGAAAAATAAATAGTTTAGGAAGTGAGATCTCTTCCTACCAAATTAAGGAAGATGGATCAGACAAAAAAAAAAAATTCAGAAAGCAAAATTCTCCCTGCTAAATTAAAGAAGAGTGCAATAATTTTAAAATTACTCGCAGTTGGAGTATAGTCCGTCCCGCTCTGGTTAGTCTTGGCTAACCGTTTCCTGAAATCCGTCAAACGGGCTGCCGTCATTGCAATGATTTGATGCTTATGAATCCTACACATAGGTTGCCGGTTTCCATATTTTCAGAGTCCTGGCCGGACTCGACTTCCTGCTTCCTCCCTCGGCTCTTCGACAACCTGCAAAGAATCCCCTCCATATAAAATATCACTTTCCTTGGAATTCATCCGCCTTTTATACGCGCGTGTGGCCTGGGGAGAGAGAGAAGGGAGAGATGTCATCGCGGTCAGCAGCGGTGGCGGGGCGATGACGTTGGGGCTACCGGCGCTTCGCTCGGAGATCTACGGCGGCGGCGCTGCATTGCCAATCAAGGCGGTCCGACGCCGTCCGAGGGCGTCAATCTCGGGGTCGCGAGAGAAGGAGGCCAATTTCTTCCGGCGGATCTGGAGGACCCTTTTAGGGAGAGAAGTCGGGCTTTTCTTCCTGCTCTTCGTCTTGGCCGCCGCCTTCTTCTCTTTTGTCTTTCGCCTCAGCGAAGGTTCAAACTTTGGCCCTTTTCATCTCTCCTTTTCCGTCCCTCCTTCTCTCTTCATTGCTTCTTGTCGTTCTTTCTTGGGTCGTTCTTGATTCTTTTATGCGTTTTGTTTCTTTTTAACTCAAAGGTGTAATCTTGGATTCGTATCCATTATCTAGACGCCTCGGTTTGGCCAGTTGATCATGCTTTGAGTTAATACTACTTTGAATATATTGGTTTAACTACATTATTGTTGATTCTTGATCTTTCGTGCGTTTCTTTAACTCAAAGTTGCAATCTTGGAGCTTTTTTTTCCATCATGTTTATCGCTCGGTTTGGCCGGTTGGTCGTGATTTGAGAGCAGGAGTTCTTTGATTATATTACTTGAATTGGGTTATTGTTGATTCTTGATCTTTCTTATGTTTCTTCAACTCAAATTTGTAATCTTGTACGTTCCCGTTAACTTGTTAACTTGATGCCTTGTTTTGATCAGTCGATCATAATTTGAGAGGTAGCAGTACTTTGGTTCTGTTAGTTTGATTGAGTTATTGTTGACTATATAGTTTCATGCGCTTCTTTGACTCAAGATGTAATCTTGGAAGATATCCATTATCTTGAATCTTGATGCCTCAGTTCAACAGTTGATCATGATTTGAACGGGTATTACATTGATTCTATTAGTTTAATTGCATCACTGTCAATTCCTGAGTTTTATGTCTGTCTTTAACTTTCAAAGATGTAATCTTGGAACATACCGATTATCTTGATGCCTTGGTTTGGCCAGTTGATCATGTTTTGTTTGCTTTTCAGTGATGATGGCAATGTTGTGAATGGGGGTATTTTATTTGTATTTTTTTTGCGATCAATGGGAAGTAAGAAAGGTTGCAGCAAATTCACATTTTCCTTTGTAGAATATAATCATGCAACCAGATGTTTATGTTTCATTTGTTCATATAGTTAGAGAAACTATATGTATTGATCACTGTCAAGCATCTGTTTTGGGCCAGTCATTGTGGCTCCCGAAATCTTTATTTCGAAAACCCCCTCCAAAAAAAAGACTTGTTATATATATGGAAAGATTGTTCTGTTCCCAAACAAGAGACCACTATCATATATCTTAAACCCATTTCTAGTAGATTCTCACTTCTTTATCATGGGGGCTTTCTTGCTTGCTGTGACAGGTCAAGTTAGGATGGATATGGAATCCACAGCTCATCAACACCCAGCAAGTAATGAACCTGGGATTCGGCATTCTGGGATATACTGGCAGACAAAGGCAATTCCCTCACCACATCCCTGTGGAAATTTCTCATATCCTCCTCCACCACATGATAAGAAGCGTACTGGCCCACGATGTGAGTTGAACTTGTCTATGATTATACTGCATTTTTTCTTGTCCAAGTTGTGGTAAAGTTTCACTCAAAAAAAAAAAAATTGTTGTAAAAATATATTAAGATTCTGATCGTTTTGTTCATCACCTTTCTTTAGCTTGTCCTGTTTGTTATGTTCCTGTGGAACAAGCAATGAATTCCATGCCAACTTCATCATCAGTATCACCTGTCCTTAAGGATCTAAATTATATCATTGAGGAAAACTCAGTCAAAAAGAATCGAAAGGAGGCTCCACATTTGGTGGACATCCGACTCTGCAGCAGCGGAATGAGTCCTTTGATATAAAAGAGTCAATGACCGTGCATTGTGGGTATGTTTATTTGTATCTTCACTTTTTTCTCTTGCCTAAGTTAATTGGTAAAATACTCTTACCTTAGTTAGAACTTAGAACAGTATGTAGAAACTCTTTTCATTGATACCCAAACTCACTCAACATTTCCTGGCATCGATCAGATTTGTTAAGGGAAAAAACCTGGATGTGGTACTCTGTTTGACATTAATGATGCTGATCTTCTTGAGATGGAGCAATGTCATGGAATAGTTGTTGCCTCAGCTATATTTGGTACCAGTTGTGCAGCAATTTTTTTCTTCTTGATCCTACTCACCTTCTTCTTCATGCTAAATGATATGTTTCCTCTCATGACTATCCTTTTGACCAGGAAATTATGATATAATGCAACATCCCAAAAATATAAGTGAAGCTTCAAAGATGAGTGCATGCTTTTACATGTTTGTGGATGAACGGACTGCGGCCTACATAAACAACTCAACAGAACTGGACAGGACAAAAAGAGTTGGGCTGTGGAGAGTGATTGTTGTCCGGAACCTTCCCTATGTTGATCCAAGGCGTAATGGAAAGGTGCCATCTTCTCATAGTCTTCTTTTATAAGTCAGCTATATAGCCTCCACTCCATAATCACAGAACAAACGTTAGGATAAAGTTGGATAAGTGGTAATGCAAGCTTAAAATACAATTTTACCTTTTTCTGAGCAATTTATCCACATCTTGCCTTTCAATGTTTTTTTTTTTTTTTTAAATTATGAAATTCAACCTTTCTTAATACCCATAGTTCAACTTGCAAGCAGTTCTGTTGATTCTGTCTATTTATATCACTTTTGAGACTATAGTACAAGAAAAACTCAAAACTAAAATAGACTGTCCAAGTTTGTACAGATTGAATTGATATGATTTTGATACGTTTAATCTCATGGATTAAGTTGATACCATCTTGAGCTCATTTATTTCAAAATTAATTGCCTGTTCTCCAATCACCCTAGATGTAGGTTTTCCTCTCCTCCTTATTTTCACCAAAGTCTCATATGTAAATAATGAAGAATGAATCTGAAGTAGTGTATTTAATGCAGGCTCAGCCTAAGGCTGTTTCGTGCAGAAGTTGATATTCTTGCCCAAAGATAATGCATTTTGGTTTCATTGGGAATGTGCAAAATTGGAAATGGTTGCTATACTCTTCTGGATTTTAGAAGTAAATAACTGAAACATGTTGATTGAAACAAAATGTCTTGGTATACTTTAAACCATACTTGCACAAAGAGATCTTTTTATGCAAATATTTGCATGCCATAACCATTGGAAAGGGGAGGATAATGAGTTTAGAGGAAAGAGAAAGGAGGGGAATTATCAGGAAATGAGACATAAAGCGAAAACAGAAAAAATGACTGTCAAAATATAGTAACTATACTTTCATAAAAGCAACAAGGAACTGATTCCATTTAGTTATTTTAGTAGCACCAAGGGGCAACCATTTAAGGAAACATTTTCTTTGAAAAAAAACAAAGACGTATATGTTGAATTTGACTTGATGCAAGGTCTAAAATTTTACTCCAAGACTTATGTTCTAACTTCCACATTTCCACTTTTCTAAAGACTAGCCTGCTTAAAACCAGGCAGCCTGCTTTCTGAATTCATAAAATTGTGACTTAAGTACTATTTCAGAGTATGGAGCTCTAATCTCTTGGATTTTTGTCGAGTAACCAAAGTACACATTTGAGGGAGATGGGAAAAAATTTCTTGCTGCTTATGAATTTACCAGTCTTGGTGTTTGAGATGCGGTTTTGCTAGTAAGTGTGTATTACGACAAGCCTCTAGTGATGCCAAAGGAGATTGTTAATGAATTAGGCTTAATGCTATCGGTCACATTCCTCCTCCATTTGAATAATGTTGCACTTCAAACCTTGAGGAGGTGTCATTTCTTTCAGATGATTGGTCATGCACCCTCTGTTATTCTCTGAAATAAAAGGCACCAATTGAGATAGTGGATCTGGGATATATTTTGGCAAAATTGGATTTTGAGATTGTTAATTTGGTGGATGAACAATTGCAGTATGAAAGCTAGTTTCTTTGTATATGCTACTTTGATATCTTAGTAGAAGTTCATAGTCATTTTTACTTTAAAGAGCTAATGTTTCTTTGTATGTATGCTTTGAGGATTCTTTATTGCTTTAAAAAAGCTTTTATCATCCAATGACTTGCTGATGGATCAATACCTGAAAATTATCATCCTACCTTTTTCATATTAATAAGTTAAATTAACTCTAAATGTATTATACTTATATGTATAATTCTGGTGATACTATTTATGTTTAACAGGTTCCCAAGCTTCTACTTCACAGACTTTTTCCTAATGTACGATATTCAATATGGATTGATGGAAAGCTTGAGCTTGTTGTGGATCCCTATCTTATACTAGAGCGGTAAACTTCATTTGTGCCAAGTTTGATGCTTCATGCATACAATTCAGAACCTATGGTTCAGATATATGCTAAACTTTAACTTGAATATGTAACTCTAGTTATGCATTTTATTTGTCCCTTACAGAAGTATCTTGATTTGTGTCCTTGATGTCGATTGATCTAGTCAAAACACTTTCACAAGTTAGTGTTGTTTTATGTTTTTTTGCTTTAATATTATATTACTGAATTTGGGTTAATCTTGATATGATCTGGCAAGAATAATGTCAGGCCTGTTATCATGCAAAACTCTACATCTCATCCACTCCCTTATTTCTTTATAAAGTTCCTTACTATTCAACACTTCTTATCCTGGACAAACACATGGTGTATGATCTCCTCCATTATATTGTATCTGGGGTGTTAATGCACTTACCACCACCATGACCACAGCACCTGTGTCATACATCTCCATCACTTTTGCCCTCAGTTAGTGTCCATCTTTCCTACATTTATATTGAATGAATTGAGAAGGGATCGGTGTCAACCTAGAAATGTTCATGGAATGCTTGTAGACATGTTTAAAGTTTCATTGAAGCATATATAGGTCTGTTGCAGTTTATTGCAGGCATTTTTAAATTGAGAATTCAATTCAAGTTAATGACTAGATTTAACAGAAAGGGAACATTTCTTGCTACTAGTTGTAATGCACTAGAGTGCAGTACATGCGATGTACATATGCTTTTAATTGTTTAAGATAAACTATGCTCAGCTAAATAAATAATAAATGCCAGACGAAGGATTTGAGCCTTCCACCTTGTGGTTAAAAAGCCACGTGCTCTAACCAACATGGGATGAGAAATAAAGATGGCAAGCAGGATAGAAAAATGTGGGTAGGGAGCCTTGGATGGTTAGATAAACCCTCAAGCATGGTCACATTACAGGATATTATATCGTAAAATATGTGTAGACGCATGGCTGCTAAAGATCTAAGATTTAGGATAAGTTAAATAAACTTGGAACTTATTGCCATTTTTTCTAATGCATAATGTCTCATCTTCACCTCCTGGTAAGAAGTATTCTCCTCCTTTCTTGAAAAGTTATTAGAGTCCAGATATGCTAAGATATCTTTTTTAGTCTTTGAATTCTTTCTTCTTGCTAAATTAAATTTCTCACCTGTTGTTTTTGAAGTTAGCATGAGTGGCTTTGTTACTATGTACTATTCTCCTTTTCTTATTCTCAAATTCCAGCAATTTTAGAAGCCCTTCTACTGTAGAAGCCTATATGGAGTCATTTGATTAGGATATTTTTGGGATCCACTTTTAGATAGTTTTAAAGGATAAGGATTTTTAAGGATGCAGCTCCTTTGAATGTGTTAATGGGGCATGCTTGCATGGGCTTATATTTTTAAGCTTTTGCATCAGTTGCTTGTTTTCGCACTTTGTATACCATATGCCAATTGCATTACTAGCAGAACTCGATAGGATATAACATGAGTTGGCTTTTCAATGATGGAAAGATATAGCAAAAAGAAAAGGGTTGAAATGGTTTAGATAGTTTTAGTAGTGATTAGGACGTTGAGGTAGATTTCTGTGTAAAACCATAAAAGAAAATTAAAAACAAAATTTATTGATGAAGCTTAGAAGATGCTTAGAGCCTTCAGCTTACATGCATAATGTGATGGACAACCAACTGACATGGTATGCTTATGTGTAAAAATGATGGATAACTAAATGCTGGCCAAGGAATTGAAGTGGGATTCTGGGTTCATGGGCCTCCCAGTGAAAAGGATCTTTTGCCTGTCATGGCATGGATGCAGTCTTCCAGAAAGGGTAAAATGAATCTCAATATG
Organism: Elaeis guineensis; assembly: GCF_000442705.2. Classification (NCBI taxonomy): domain Eukaryota; kingdom Viridiplantae; phylum Streptophyta; class Magnoliopsida; order Arecales; family Arecaceae; genus Elaeis; species Elaeis guineensis. Next base: position 118,994,666 of record NC_025995.2, read on the forward strand.
CTAGCAGCTTTATCTCTCATAAGAATTCAATGACTGCATGACTACAAGAATTTTAAAGTCTCAGTAGATCGGAGAAGGCTTTTGATTGTAACTTCTGTTACATGTCATGCCTATATGTGTCGTGCCTGCTAAAAGCCTAAAATAGTCATCGATCATTTGCATGATGAGTTTTACCTCATCATCTTTTTCAATATTAACAATTGATAAATCAGTGTCCTCAAGCTTTATTATTTATTTATTTATTTATGTTTTGCCATGACGTTTTGAGTGCATCAAACCCTGGACATCATTTTTTCTGATGCGCTTCCCTTGTAAGATCCCTCTTTAGCAAGAAAAGAGAGATATCCCCCATCTTTGGACTCAGATTAGGTGTGCACCGGCCAGCTAATGTGCTCAGAGTTGGGTGGATTTATGGATTTTCTTTATATTTCTCATCAAGAAATATGATGACTACTAAGCTTGCTTCTCTTGCAGCACAATCAACAGTATATACATAGGCATCTGCTTCTTTTGATAGTTGCCCTTCAAAAAAAAACATCTGATTGTAATGCTATTCGTTTATTCAAATTGCATTTTATGTCTGTTTGTTGGTTGTATTATCATACTAGTTTGGTTGAGATATGGAACTAAAACTTCTGGATTTATAGTTTGAATATTGTTGTACCATGACCTTAGTAATTATGCAACTTATTACTCCTACAGTTTTCTCAATTTCAATATGCTGACCTGTTTATTTATTTATTTATTCGTTTTAAATAAATTGAGGATGTTATTTCTCTGTTTCAGATTCTTGTGGCGTGAGAATGCCACTTTTGCAATCTCTAGGCATTATAGACGGTTTGATGTTTTTGAGGAAGGAAAGGCTAATAAAGCTGCTAAAAAATATGGTAATGCCTCCATTGATGCACAACTCGAGTTTTATAGAAGAGAGGGTTTGACTCACTATTCTCCAGACAAGCTTCCTATAACAAGTGGTGAGTGCAGGATCATGCTTTGGCATTTTCTTTTCATTTACATCTGATGACTTCTTTCTATGACTTCTGAGGCTTGCAGATGTCCCTGAAGGCTGTGTAATACTCAGAGAACATATCCCCATTACCAACCTCTTCACATGCCTCTGGTTCAATGAAGTTGACCGTTTTACTTCAAGGGATCAACTTAGTTTCAGCACGGTGAGGGACAAAATAATGGCTAAAGTAGATTTGAAGCTCAACATGTTTGATGACTGTCAAAGACGTAACTTTGTTAATCAGGTAGCAACAGTCTTTTTGTTATTTTAGTGAAATTTCATGGTCATTTTCAATCCCAATCTTCAGGTTCTCATCATTCTCTGTAATCCTAGACAATACAATCTGTGTTGTATTGGTAAACTTCTTCCTTTTTATGTGATACATACTAAAAATTGGTGTTTATTTGTTCTTTTCTCTATTTAATTAATTTAATTAATTTATTGTTGGCATGTAAGGTATATCATAAAGATGTGATGCAACAAAAAAGCAGTCATCGTCCACCGGTATCATCTAATGAATCATCTGGTAAGTCACAATCAGACAGGACCACAAGATTTCAACAGAGGAAGCCAGTTGGAAATGGGAGGTATAAGAAACCACGTTCGGGACATCGACACCCCAGCAGCAACACATTGTAGATTGTTCCAATACATTTTTTCATGTTCCAGGGTGCCTAACCACAGATCAAGGTGCATGGCAATTGCACTTCAGCAGGCGTGGAATTGTTATTATCTTATCTTTTTTTTTTTTTTTTTGGTAATAAGCTGATTCAAAATAAACTGCATACAAGCTGATTAAAGGAAAACAGGTTTGTTATTTTTATTTTTTGTTTTCTTTCGCTGGAGGCAGCGAGGTGTGGAAAGGGTGAGAGGATGGAGCTGCAGATGTTAAGGTGGGCGTGCTTAGGCAAACTTGAATTGTCCTCAGCCAGAGGTCATGTAATTTGTACTGCAAAGAAAAATAGTTCTTAGCTCTTTTTGAATATACCACAAACAAACTCCTTCCAAGTATCATATTTTTCCCCATCCTACTTGTTTTTTCTTTTATTATTATGTTCGGTAACAATTTATCCCTTCTGACTTTCACGAAGTCGAGTTACTTTGGCAGATTCATTACCATCAATAGATAAAATGGATGCTTGCAGTTTAACCCACCTATTTTCTTTTAATTTCATTTCCTGGTTCTCAATCTTATAAATAAATCTTACAGCAATTCTTTGTTTTTTTAAGGAGGAAAAAAAAGAGAAATAGAAGTGGATTCTTTTATCAAAATATGTACAGATAATAGAAATTCTTTTAACTCAGGAACGTTCCAGGATGGTGATTCAATTCTGGACTTTTATTATATAGAAAATATACATAGACAATCATCTAGAATTGATCTTAATGATCATTTTTTTCAATTATCGGAGTGACATGGTCTGCATATTTTAAATTTTAATTAAAAAATAGGAGATCGTGTTTTGTGGTTGCATTTGATGGTCTCCTGTCGGTGGTGGTGGTCTCTTTGGAGGGTAGCCCACCCATTAAATTGTTGTGAGCTGGAAGAATGCGGCAAGCCAACCTATAGGTTGGCGATCAAGAGATGGACCAGCAGGTTTGAAAAGAATATACCAATCAATTAAAATATTACACTGCCCTAATGGCTTCTACTAATTGTTATAATGGCAACAAGAATGTATTATCACTATATTACTATGATATAATTAAAATACTGGATAAAGTATTATAGTTCTGGATAGTAGCAACATCAACGACACTAGACACTAGTAGCACACCAAAAAGAGAGAGAGAGAGAGAGAGAGAGAGTTTGGTTTAATTGTGAGACCGATACCATTCTCCGTTCCATTTTCAATTTGCTTGTCATCAAGAAAGGTGAAATCTAAATAGAAGCAATACACTAGATGTGACAGGAAGGTGAAAGAGAAGGTAGGCACTCCCCATCCCATCCTATAAATTATAGCATTAGTTAGCATATCATTGTTTATTACGTATTAAATAAAGGCTTTGATGTGCCCTTGGTTGGACTAGCTTAACTTGAGTAGATCATATTATACACTTATTTGCTGTTAGATGCCAGTTGAGACACTATGCAACAAAACTTTCTTTGTCCTACTATTTCCTACCTGGAACGATTCCTGTGAAGTAGCAAAAGGCCGAAGACATGCATTACAAGATACCATTCGTCTGAGAAAATCTACTTGCAAGCATGTTGCCAGCACCGGCCAAAACCCAAAAGCAAGTCGCAAACTTTTTATACGTATGCCTCATATTCCTGTTGACCATCAGACGTCTCTATGGGAAATGTTGTATATAAGCAGGCTTTCTCTCCAACTATAAAATAAACAGTGAACCATTTGGTACTTTCCTCGGCTTTGCTGAGGTTACAGACCATTCTTTGGGTTTTCATAAGTTAGTTGCTAGATGGACCAGCATGAACAAGGCCAGTCCTTGGATAATACACATCGTTTGAGAGAGAAGAAACTAACCTCATGCACTTCCCCTCACTTATCTGAGGGCATACATATGACTTTCCTCATTGATCTGCGCTCACATCCCTTTCCATTTGTCCTGCATGATCTATCATGTTGATGAGCCTTAACCTCCTAATAAACTTGGGTGGATTATTCCCCCCTTCGTCTATATATATATATAAATGATCCCAACCATCATTGCTGAGTTGGTGTAGTATTCTTTGACATGATTTGGCAAGAAAGGCCCAAAAACAGGTGGGGTGAGCTAGCATGTCTTGATGCTAACATTGCACCAAACTCACTAGATAGAACCTACTCTTTAAACACTTTGCCCTTCTTCACTCTCCTTAAGCAGCAGAATTCATTCCTCATCACAAAAATTCCAAGTTTAACGGTGCCTAAAACCGGAACACTTCGCTTCTCTTCGATTGATCTTCTGGTTCTTTCAGCATAGAGGAAGTGGAGCACTCCTTGTGATGTTGGGCAGCTCTGTGATGTGTTAAGAAACCTTCTACCCATTTGTGTGATCTTGGTTGGATTCCAAAGTTATAAGAGTTTCTGTTCTTTGTCTTTTGGCGTAAAGAAGAAGTTTGTTCTTTCATGGGCAGTCTTTTGGCATTCAAGGAATTCAAAGGTAAAGGATTTGTGCCAGAGAACTTATAGATACCTCCAAGTTTCATCTGTCAGCCTTGCATTACTCTCTCAGGGAATCACATCAACATTCTTTTGGCTACACGGAAGTTGGTTCAAGTGTCTTGTTGGTCCCAGCAGAATGAAGGCAGAGAATGGGGCACTGTATCCTGTTCTTGGCCTCGCTTGCTGTATAGCCTTCATGTGCATGTCCTTTCGGGGTCTGGAATTCCATTCTGGGGAATCCAAAATAAGCTTTGTGAAAAGAAGTGGGACTAACTTCATGATAGATGAGAGAGCATTTTATGTGAATGGCTGGAATTCTTACTGGTTGATGGATCAGGCTGTGGAGGAATTCAGCAGGCCTAGGGTCAGGAAAATGTTTCATACTGCTGCAAAGATGGGTCTCACTGTCTGTAGAACTTGGGCCTTTAATGATGGTGCCCACAATGCCCTGCAGGTTTCTCTCGGTCGTTTCGATGAAAGGGTCTTTAAGGTATCAAATTCAGATCACCTTTCTTTTCCCTTATAATTACAGCGGCATTATAATCACAACAGCATTATCTATTTGGTCTTCCGAAGGAGCATACATCTTATTTCTCTGCAAAACGAAATGAGAACCATCATTTGGAGTTGTTCTCTTTGATCTTTGTAGAAAAAATACCAAAACAAAAACATATTCTTTCTCTGTGGTTTGAATCATGATCTAGTGTAGTTCTGTTCAATGTGTCTTGCATCTATACTAGTGATCATTGTCTTCATGCTGAACTAAGATACTATGCTTTTCATTCATTTTGTTGTGACTTCAATATGTATTTTTTCTCTGTTCATAATTTGCTGCGATTTGTTTCTCTATAATGATAACTGGAAAGATGGCAGGCATTGGATTATGTCATTGTGGAAGCCCGTAAACATGGAATTAGGCTGCTTCTCAGCCTGGTCAATAATTTAGAGCATTATGGTGGGAAGACACAGTATGTTAAATGGGCATGGGAGGAAGGCATTGGATTGAGCTTTTCGAATGATTCCTTCTTCTTTGATCCAACCATTCGCCGCTATTTTAAGATTTACCTGAAGGTAATATTCACTGCTTTAGAAGCTCACTCATTTAAACAGTTCCTCCAGATGGCCATTCTGCTGGTTGTTGGGGATTTATTTCATAAGTTTTCCCAGATTGCTATACTGAAAAACAATGGCAAGTGCCCCTTTTAGCTTCCATTTAAACAAAGCTCGACAACCGGAGTTTCTGGGTTTCAATCTAGTTGTTGTAAAAGTTTATATTTATGATCTGGTTCTTCTTTTCGCAGACTATCTTGGCAAGGAAGAACCACCTGACTGGAATTGAATACAGAGATGATCCCACCATCTTCGCATGGGAGTTGATGAATGAACCACAGTGTATTTCTGATGCATCTGGTGACACTCTCCAGGCAAGCCTGTTCCAAAACCTGCTTTTCAATTTCTATTTTGCCGATGACATTATTAGAAAGATGCAATTCCACATTTTAGTCAGTAATGGAATGAAAAGGGATGATCAAATATGAAACTGATATTCAAGCTATCAGAACTTTTTCAAAACAAATATATATCCTTCAATTGAAGGAAGAAAAGCATTGGCATTACCATTTCCATGCATCTAGATTTTTACTGGTGAAATGCTTATTCTGTTAATATAATTAAGACTGGAAAAGACCATTCTCTATGACCATCGTCAAAGTTGAAATTTTGGCTAGAATTACATTGTAGTAAACATGGTCGATACACATCCAGATGTAGATGATCTTATGTCGCTGTATTGAGAAAAAAGGGGAGATCTAACTCAGCTTCCTAGTTTTGTATATCATTTTGCTGTCAGCATCTACTCATCTAGTAAGGGTAAATCAAAGTGATGAGGATCAATCAATGGATAATCAGGATGATCTCAGTCAATGACTGAACTGTGCATGAATAGGTCTTTGCATTTGAATTAATTAAGTGGTCTTTTTGCCGCAGCCATTCATGATTGGCCAAAGCATAGTAGGATGATGCTGCTAATAACTTTATGGAACATATCTGTCTATCGATGCATTTGTGCATACATAAATAATCAGAACAGACCTGCATATCTAATAATAAGTGCAAAAATATAACAGAGCACTGCAAATTTTCTTTGTAATTTTTCCAGATTGTAGTTAATTTGCAGTTTTAGGCTACTAGGCATTGATCATCCACATTGACTGTTTTTATCCTCCAGTCACATTGTGTTTGCACTTTTGTACAAAAGCAAAGGCTAACTTAACTCTAAATTGTGTTGCATCACAAGGTTTCATTGATCCATTGGCTTTTTCTACACCAAAAAAAAATAAAAAAGTTGACTCATTGGCTGCAAAGAATTGCAGGATTGGATCGAAGAGATGGCAGAATATGTGAAGTCGATTGACAAGAAGCACCTTTTGACAATTGGACTCGAGGGTTTTTATGGCCCTACAAGCCCTCCAGAGAAGCTGAGTATGAATCCTGGAGAATGGTACAAAACTATAGGATCAGATTTCATCCGTAACTCGAAGATCTCAGCCATTGACTTTGCCTCCGTGCACATTTATCCTGACCAATGGTAACAAACAAAATGCTTGAATATTTCTCTTTTTTAGCATTTTGTCATTGATAGGACTTAGCAGTCTGCATTGATGGAGAAAGAATTACTTGTCACAATGAATTTGTTATGCAAATAACTAGATCTAGCTATGAAACTTAACATTTGCATCTTTGATGGGAGGTTTCATATGCTGGGTCTCATTTATTCTTGTCAAAAGTTAAGGCTAGAAAAATCTGTTCTTTTGCAGGTTATTAGAAGCAGCACTTGATGAAAAATTTGAGTACATTTCCAAATGGATGACCTCTCACATTGAAGATGGGGATAGAGAGCTAAAAAAGCCTGTCTTGTTCACTGAATTCGGGCTTTCAAACAGGAACAAGAACTTTGATCACTCACACCGAGAAGCATTCTGCAAGTCTATTTTTGACACCATATATGCATCTGCAAGGATGAATGGGGCTGGGGCAGGTGCCTTCATCTGGCAATTCTTGGTACCAGGCATGGAAGAATACAATGATGATTTTGGATTCATCCCTGGGGAGAGGCCATCAATTGATAGGCTGATAAAGGAGCAGTCATGTCGGCTAATGGCTTTGCAACGCCGGCATGACTTGTCGAGAAGAAGTTCCAAAGGAATATGCTAAAGGAGATCATAGAACTTGAATATCATTTCTTTCCTCTACTTTTCATTTAGACCATTGTTTTGGTGAAAGATGGGGCACTTTCTCATGGTCTGAAATTTGCTTATTGGAGAGCAAACAGTCCTGTGAATTTATTCCTTTGGTTATTGTTCTTTTGACTTCACTCTACTCCTCTGGAAGTGTAGTAGTACGGTTGCACACTTTCAAAAAAAAAAGAAAAAAGAAAAGAAAAGATAGATGTTCTACTTTCATGTATTCCAATTGCCTCAGGTAGGTGTTTATCTATTTGGTCTCTTTCTCTCTCTCTCTGGGGAGGTAAAATGGATAAATTAAACCAAATAAGTGTAAATACATCCATGAGAGTCCACAAACAAAATATTAAACAATTAATGAGGAAGATATGTGGTAGAATCCAACAACATAGTTCCAGTGTGATCAGCTTCATGATACTTGGGCTCTCTTTCAAAATATCATGCTGAAACTCACCTGAAGAGTGTAATGTTGGTATTTTTGCTGAACACGGCTTATGATATCTTATGCACTGTTGTTACACAAGAACTTGTGTGAACTTCACATACTGCTGATATTGGCTCATTTTGTGAAAAGTAAACAGAGATGGGAAAAATAGTGGACTGCAAGACTTGATGATGTCTTTTCAATAGAATCTAGTTTAGAATTATTTGTGAAAAATTCTCTGTGCAGTTGGCATATATCCATTACTTCTCTTCTGAATATTGCAGTGGTCTGTGCAATTAACATGATTGGAGTAGAGATGCAAATGTTCAGAAAGATCTGGAGAGAACCATGTGATAGTTTGCATTGAGTGAGAGAATTCAATTGTTAACTAATTGAGATGGCAAGGACATATTGCAACAAAATTTTGAGATGGCTATGATGAGAATGATTTCTAGGATCCATGTCAACAAAGGTTTAGGAAACTACATGCAAGGACCTAAGTTATCATGAATTAAAGTTTTGAAAAGAAAAGGAGGAGGAAAAACAAACTACACTAGATGACCTCTGTATTCCGTTAAACAATAAGGATGCATATGAAGAACTTCCAAACAGTTGGGACTGCTTGATGATTGTGGCATTGGACCCTTGAGGAGAGAGAACTCGCGGTGATATATCTTGAGAAATCAAAATCTTCTTCTACCAAAAATAAAAAAAATCAAAATCTTCTAATATTTGGATAAACCTTCAGAATTCTATATGAATCTGCAGTGGATTCAATATACGAATCATCCTCTGGGTACATTTGAAATGACCAGTTTGTGATATGTCATCACACCATAAGCAACACAGTCAATGAGGAAAGCCACTGCTTGGACAAGCAGGCATTTTTCTTTAGATGGCACTACAGCATGTAACGTTAAACAAGTAGGCACCTTAACTTCTCAAATCCAATAAGAACAGATGATTTATTGAAACCAAATCCAAATTGTATTAATGTAAGTCCATCGAACCGGATAGGTAATAGATATTATTATATGAGACAGGCAAGCATTGGCTTAATCCAGGACTTACATCACCATCGCATAGAAACTCACATCACATGGCATTTAGAACATGCTTCATTCTTTTTCCAGAGATAGGCTTTCTTTTGCTGCAGTTGCAATTATACTTATTATTTTCTCATTCTTTATTGATCTGGAATATAACTTGTTTCTGAATAGCTGTCTATGCTGTAATTCATCTTCTTTCGGGTTAACTAAAGAATTTCTTGTTTGTTCATCATAGCTACCAACAGTATAGCTTAGTTGTGATAACTCGGCCCGATGGGCCAAAAGCCCACTAAGCCCATAAAAAAAAAAAAAGAGAAAACAGGGAGGAAGACTCCCGATCGGAGTCTTCCCCTTCTCCGGTTCCGATCAGGAATCGGAGTCCTAGGGCCATTAGAAGACCCTAGGACGACCTCTATAAGAACCCCCCTCCTCTCCTCTAAGAGTAGACCCATCAATCACCGATGATCGCCGGAGTTCTTCTCCGATTTTTTCGATTGAAGCCGCGGCCCCTCGACTCGTGCTCGCCGCAATTTCATGCCGGTGGGGGTCATCGGAGGCTGTGGTAAGCCTTCCTTCCTCTTCCTCTCTTCTCTCCCTTCTTTTCCGTGCCTGTGGGCACGATTGCCGACGACAGACGTCGTCAGATTTTGTCGGAAAAGAAAACCCCTGTTCGACCTCTTCTTTTCTCTGATTTTCCGGCACCGACGGTCACCACCGACCGCCGGCTTTGGCCCCTCCAAATTCGAAAAGCTCTCCCCTCGCCGCCGGCCACCGTCATGATCGGGGGTGGCTATGAACAGCCGGTCAAAAGGGAAGGGGACCCCCCCTATTTCGGCCAAAGAAGGCCACGCGAAAAAAAAAAAAGAAAAGAGAAAGAAAAAAGAAAAGAAAAGAAAAAGAAAAGAAAAAGAAAAGAAAAAGAAAAAGAAAAGAAAAGGAAAAAGAAAAAAAAAGAAAAAAAGAAAAAAAAAGAAAAGAAAAGAAAAATATATATTTATATAATAATTATAATAATAAAAAATATAATAATAATAATAATACTAATAATACACATGAAAGAAGTTTCTCTCATCCCTCTCTAAAGTCTTTCTCTCTCTAGAATTGGACTCTTTCTCTCTCTAAAAAAATTTTTCTCTAAGAAGCCCTATGAATCGCCTATTAGGCCATCTTCTCCACTCCTAGGGACCTATGACCTTAAATCGGTTTAGAGCCGAAGGGAGAGATTTATTGGACTGATCATCAAATCGGTCATTTCCTTATATTATGTAATTTTATTAAATATATGAAATAAAATTTATTGATGATTTAATATTTTAAATAGGACTGTTCGATTCTTTTAAGGAAGATTAAAAGGTCCAGGATGATCGAGGTAAGTGGATCTTATGCTCCTTATTTATTTTTAAATGATCATATTTTTATGTAAAGAATTGCTATTGATGAAATCATAATTTTTCATAAAATAAGGATTGGCATATGTGATATGAAAAAGTATGTTTTATTATGAGCATTGATTTCATGAATATGTCTTATGAAAATAGCATGATTATGAAGCATGAATTTCATTGTTTTTCCATCTATGTATATGTATGCTTTAAGAAAAAGATATAATGATTTCAAAGGCTCTCAGATGGCTATGAATGAATCTCTTCGGGAAGATCGACATCCGGAGCTAGCATCCACACGAAACATGGTCCTGCCAGCGGGTATAAAGTTGGCACATAAATTAAGAACTCTGTCGATTAAGAAACATGGCCCTGTCACGGGTATAATAGTGACCTTAGCACGAATATCTGTGAGCAATATTTTGAAACATGACATGAATACATGATGAAAATGATTTACGATTCATAATTGTGAAATATACATGATTTATGCATGCATGATGAGCTTATAACTTATTTTATTATATGTTCTATGAAATATTTATTTTTACAATAATTATTATTTGTTAAATGATGCATTATCATAGAAAACTTATGCTTGATCCGGTAAGGAAGTAGAAGTCTACTTACCGAGCTGGTGTAGCTCATATTCTTTTTGTTTTCTTTTTCATGTACAGAGAAATAAGGCTGGGACTGATGGAAAGAAAATTCAGGCTTGGAGATCAGCAAAGCAAGCTTGAAAATTTTGCATTAGGAATTCAGTTTATGTTTATGGATTGTAGTCATTATGAATTTTAAGACTTGGATTATTTCATCTTTGGATTTAGATGCTCTGAACCAATATTGGTTCGATTATTTGATGAATAATAGAATTGAATCTTTTTATTTGACGGATTTTAGATGATTATGATGAATTGGCTTCGTGTTATCGTGGGCTCCATCCCTCGGTAGCATGACCGTGTTATGTCTCGAATTTGAGGCGTGACATTTTATGGTATCAAAGCTTAGGTTATAATCATTGGAGATATAAATGATATAAATGATTAGGATATGATAGAATAATATCAGAGCTTAGGTTTAAGATCATTGAGATTATAAAGTGATATCAAAACTTTATGTATGATCAATAGGATGTGACCGAGTGGAGCATAATGGATAATATCGTAGCTTAAGATTATGATCATTAAGGACGTGATAGAATGATATAAAGTTTAGGTTATGATCACTAGAGAATATGACTTAAGTGGTATTTGAACTTAAGGTTATCATTATTCGGGATTATGACTTTAGTGATATTTGAACTTGAGGCTAAGATCATGAGAAACATGATAGATATAAAAGAAAGGATTCAATAATTTGATTTCGAATCAATAGGTATTATGATAAAATTTATGCATAAGTGGCATATGATGTCTCTAATAGAATTGACGAGTTATATCTTAGATTTCAATTAGCAAGGTTGACCTGAGTACGAGAAGTGTTGACCCTAAAATGAAGTGGGAGGTATTGATATATTATGTTAGGTATATTTGATGACATTAGAATGCTAAACCTATACGGATAAAGGACATGATAACTTTGCTGATTTTGATGTTAATTTCTTTGCAAAGAAAAGTTGGTTTGAAAGTTGTCTAAATGATTGTAAGGTAAATCGAAGGTTAACTTAAATTAATTCTAGACATATTGGATTCTTGAGGAGTGGTGAAGCTTATGTAATAAGTTCAAACATAGAAGATGGATGAAGATTTAATTTTGATGTGCTATGCCTAAGAGATAGTAATAACAAAGAAATCTTAAATTTTATCCTAAATTGTATATAAAATCTGAAAGTTAGATCTATCTTTGATTGATTTAATATACAAAGATATTTTTATTTTTGATAGACTTAGATAATTTGGTAAGTTGAGATCAGAGTGCGCAGCAAAAGCGTGATGGTCTGAATTGATTAAAAATATTAATCCTTTAAATCAAAAGATATTATGATATACGTTAGTTGTAAATAAGGAAGGATTTTACTGACAATAAATGGATGCTAGAGAGAAAATCTATCTGATCAAAGAAAGACTCAAAGCAGCACAGGATAGACAGAAGAGTTGGGCAGATAGAAAAAGAAGAGAATTGTAATTTCACTTCGGTGATCATATTTTTCTAAAAGTATCACCTACAAAAAGTGTCATGAGGTTTGGGAGACATGGCAAGCTGAGTCCGCGATATATTAGATCTTTTAAAATTTTGAGTCGAGTATGAGATGTTGCTTACGAACTAGCTTTACCACCAGATTTATCCAAAGTGCACAATGTCTTTCATGTTTCACTACTGAGAAAGTTTATACCTGATTCAAATAACGTGATAAAGTATGAGCCATTGCAAGTTCATAAAGATTTAACCTATGAAGAATTTTTCTTCCGAATTATTGATCGAAAAGAGCAAGTTCTAAGACGGTGCATCATTCTGTATGTGAAGATTCACTGGAGTAATCATGAAGAGAGAGAGGCTACATGGGAGCTTGAAGATGATATGAAGACGAGATATCCATACTTATTTGAAAATGAAGGTATGTTAAATTTCGAGGACGAAATTTTTTTAAGGGGGGTAGAATGTGTTAACTCGGCCCGATGGGCCAAAAGCCCACTAAGCCCATAAAAAAAAAAAGAGAGAAAATAAGGAGGAAGACTCTCGATCGGAGTCTTCCCCTTCTTCGGTTTCGATCAGGAATCGAAGTCCTAGGGCCATTAGAAGACCCTAGGATGAGCTCTATAAGAACCCCCCTCCTCTCCTCTAAGAGTAGATCCATCAATCACCGACGATCGTCGGAGTTCTTCTCCGATTTTCCCGATTGAAGCCGCGGCCCCTCGACTCGTGCTGGCCGCGATTTCATGCTGGTGGGGGTCATCGGAGGCTGTGGTAAGCCTTCCTTCCTCTTCCTCTCTTCTCTCCCTTCTTTCCCGTGCCTGTAGGCACGATTGCCGGCGACAGGCGTCGTCGGATTTTGTCGGAAAAAAAAATTCCTGTTCAGCCTCTTTTTTTCTCTGATTTTCTGGCACCGACGGTCACCATCGACCGCCGGCCTTGACCCCTCCAAATTCAAAAAGCTCTCCCCTCGCCGTCGGCCACCATCATGATCGGGGGTGGCTATGAACAGCCGGTCAAAAGGGAAGGGGACCCCCCCTGTTTCGGCCAAAGAAGGCCACGGGAAAAAAAAAAAGAAAAAGAAAAAAGAAAAGGAAAGGAAAAAGAAAAAGAAAAGAAAAAGAAAAGAAAAAGAAAAGGAAAGGAAAAAGAAAAAAAAAAGGAAAAAAAAAAGAAAAGAAAAGAAAAGAAAAATATATATTTATATAATAATTATAATAAAAAAAATATAATAATAATAATAATACTAATAATACACATGAAAGAAGTTTCTCTCATCCCTCTCTAAAGTCTTTCTCTCTCTAGAATCGGACTCTTTCTCTCTCTACTTTCTCTCTCTAAACATTTTCTCTCTCTAAGAAGCCCTATGAATCTCCTATTAGGCCATCTTCTCCACTCCTAGGGACCTATGACCTTAAATCGGTTTAGAGCCGAAGGGAGAGATTTATTGGACTGATCATCAAATCGGTCATTTCCTTATATTATGTAATTTTATTAAATATATGAAATAAAATTTATTGATGATTTAATATTTTAAATAGGACTGTTCGATTCTTTTAAGGAAGATTAAAAGGTCCAGGATGATCGAGGTAAGTGGATCTTATGCTCCTTATTTATTTTTAAATGATCATATTTTTATGTAAAGAATTGCTATTGATGAAATTATAATTTTTCATAAAATAAGGATCGGCATATGTGATATGAAAAAGTATGTTTTATTATGAGCATTGATTTCATGAATATGTCTTATGAAAATAGCATGATTATGAAGTATGAATTTCATTATTTTTCCATCTATGTATATGTATGCTTTAAGAAAAAGATATAATGATTTTAAAGGCTCTCAGATGGCTATGAATGAATCTCTTCGGGAAGATCGACATCCGGAGCTAGCATCCACACGAAATATGATCCTGCCAGCGGGTATAAAGTTGGCACATGAATTAAGAACTCTGTCGATTAAGAAACATGGCCCTGTCACAGGTATAATAGTGACTTTAGCATGAATATTTATGAGCAATATTTTGAAACATGACATGAATACATGATGAAAATGATTTACGATTCATAATTGTGAAATATACATGATTTATGCATGCATGATGAGCTTATAACTTGTTTTATTATATGTTCTATAAAATGTTTATTTTTACAATAATTGTTATTTGTTAAATGATGCATTATCATAGAAAACTTATATTTGATCCGGTAAGGAAGTAGAAGTCTACTTACTGAGCTGGTGTAGCTCATATTCTTTTTATTTTCTTTTTCATGTACAGAGAAATAAGGCTAGGACTGATGGAAAGGGAATCCAGGCTTGAGGATCAGCAAAGCAAGCTTGAAAATTTTGCATTAGAAATTCAGTTTATGTTTATGGATTGTAGTCATTATGAATTTTAAGACTTGAATTATTTCATCTTTGGATTTAGATGCTCTGAACCAATATTGGTTCGATTATTCGATGAATAATAGAATTGAATCTTTTTATTTGATGAATTTTAGATGATTATGATGGATTGGCTTCGTGTTATCGTGGGCTCCATCCCACGGTAGTATGGCCGTGTTATGTTTCGGATTTGGAGCGTAATATTAGTTGGCAGAAATAACAGCTAGGAAATGCAGTAAGAGTGTAAGGTTCTGCAAGCATATGGAGAAGGGAAGAAAACTAGGGGGATTTTTTGTTTTATTAGAGGGATGCACAACAAGTCATAACTTAAATAAATGTTTAGCACGAAGTATATGAGAAAGAGAAGATAGCTTGCCCAAGGGAAGGTGAGGAAGGTGATGATACAGAAGATAAAAATATTTAAGAGTTAACCCCTACTTATGACTTGTTTCTGAATATCTATCTATCTAGTAGTTCATATTATTTCTAGTTGATTAAAGAATTTCTGGTTAATTCTCATATGGCTCAAAAATTTAAAGTAGCCACCAACAATATAGCTAAGTAGCAGAAATAGCAACTGTGAAAAGCATCAAACGTCACATATCATAAATAAATACTTACCGTGGAGGTGACTCCAACATGAGACCTTTAGTAAATTAAGAGTGCTGATACTATATTAGTTAATTAATTGATCCCAAAAGCTTAAATTGCTAAGGAAAAGGTCAAAAATGTATAATAAACTTGACAAATGCTTATAGTGTGCTGATTACGGCATTGTACCCTTCAGCCGACACATCAAATCATATCCATGGGATGAGAAGGAATGCCAAGAAGGCTGCAAATGAAAGGCTGCAATTCCAATGAAAGTCAAGATGTTTTTGTGGCTGACTACGAAGAATAAAATTCACAGGGAAATCAATTTTGCTAAAAAGAGATGAATGATCAGCACAGGACGTTCTTTTTATAATGTAAATGAAGAAACAGTCTCGCATCTCTCCTTCAAATGCCCGTTTGCAAGAAGCTTGATGAATGCTTTGAAAATTTAATTGAAAATCAGAAGATGGCCCTCTTCTTTTAATGAGCTCTGGACATCTTGAAGAAGAAAAAAATATTCTGCACCTTTGAGGAGATGCATTGACCAACTGATGGCTGCCTATTGTTAGAAGGTTTGGAAAGAAGGGAACAGCAAGATCTGCTTAAATAAACCTTCAAATATTTTCTCTGTCTTATAAAAAATTCTATCAAACTACTATTTATGGAAGAATCTATGTACCAAAGCCAATTTGACGGGGCATGAAATCTTTTGAAATTCTCTGAAAAGATTGCTATCCCGTGCTGTAGTCCTCAGAGCTGCACGTATCAGCTGAAGAGTGTCTATCAAAGTTATTACCGCAAGTGATCTCTACTATATTCTCTTTTTTTAATTTTTTATGGTTAGCTGTTGCTTTTATCATTTTACTCTGTTTTACTATTTTATGGATTTTGATTTTATTTTCTTATATTCTATTTTACTATATTCTCTCCTATGTAAAGTAATAAAAGGTGGGTGGCATATTTTTGCTTCCCTTTCACTCCAAAAAAAAAAAAAAAAAAGAGAAAGAATGCCAAGAAGAATCCTGGTGATCACTTTAGATTTAGTTGTTCTTCTCATAAGGATAAACAAGTAGCACCTTCAACTTTACATAAAAACATATAGGATGCATTTGGTTTGCGACTAAAAATTGAAATTGGAACTAGAATCCATATGAATTAGAGTAGGAGTCGGAATGGCCATATTTCTCAATGTGTTTAGCTCATAACTAGAATCAGAATTGGAATTAAAATAAAATTTGATTACCGGATGAGAGTTATGATTAGATTATGGGGTATTATGATATTTTCATTTTTCTCTGGAGTTAAAAATGAAACTCTCTCCAATCAAACAATTGAAATAAGAGTTACACATTCTTATTTCCATTCTAGAGCATAACTCCGTCCAACCAAACATGCCCAGAAATAACTTCTTAAACCAAAGCCATATTATATTCTAATACAAGTCCATTAAATATGAGAGGAAATAGACATTACTCTGCTGAGATAGCCGGACCTTAGCTAACTCCCAGACTTACAGGACCACCACATAAAACGACACACTTACATAACATACCACAACCAAACCCTTAATAAGATGTACCATTATTCCTTCCCTTTGTTACATAGATTTCATTTGCCACAGTTGCAACCAGCGCAGGTGCAGTTGGAGCTGCACTTGCAGTCAGGCTCGGTAGCTGCTGCGACCTCAATGACTTCCTCAAAGTAGCTGCAACAAAATGATGCGACTCAAAAACGTTAGGATTTGATCCAAACAAAAGCCTTTAGAACAGGTCAGGTGCATCGCTGGACACATGGCCTATTACGTTTTTTAGAATAAACTAGGTAAAAAATTTGGGTCTATTCATGAAGCCCAAGGGCTTAAGTTGGCTGTGTGTGAGTTATAGTCTTCAAACCGTTGAGCTCGGTTACACATATGCCGAATCAAATTCCTGTTATTTCTTTTTTAATGTCTGGCATGTAAACCAAGCACTGATAGGCATTGAGAGTGTGCGTGTATGGCACTGCAGGGTGCAATGTACTCGTGGTTGACATCCATCACAGGATGGATGGCTGCACACAGGTGCCAACTATTCACGCGCTGTTTAATAGCCGTCTATATTATGATGGGCACTATCCATGGGTGCACCACATCCTCCAGTGCCACATGCGCACCACAATGGATCTGTGCTCGATCATTGATGGGCATAGAGAGTCATGTGCCATTTATTTATCGATTCTGATTAATCATACCTCCTTTCAGTCTCAGTGATCACAATGCCGAAGCCATTTCCCTTCTTCCTGCAGTCACCAGATAGGTTAATTAGCTTAGTGCACTTTTCTTTTTGAGAACATCTGTAACAGAAGCTACTATCCTAGGTCAGTGGTGTTTATATGTGGGTTTATTTGCCAACGTACCAAACATTAAAGTTACGCCAGTTCCTCTGGACAAGTTAGATCAGAATGGGCAGTAAAGTCTAGTAAATTGCATAAAGGTTAAGGCATATGCAGCATAAAAATAGTATATATCAAATTCTGACATGGTCTGTGGTTTAAGATCTGTTGCATATCATTTTCAAAGAGAGCGAGGACCCTGACAGATAGAGATATGGAAGTTGTTTTCATCACTTTTACCGGCCAAATCGTTATGCTTGGCAAGAGGGCATGAGAACATCAATTAGGAGAGTTAACATGCAAAATTGAAGACTCTAGCTACTTATAAGCTAAAACTGAAAGCTTGAAACATTTGATTATTTTATGAAAAAGTCTTCTAGCTACTAAAATAGTGATGTTCAACATGCGAACATGTTCACCACAATAACCAAGAGTTCAACATGACTAGCAGTAATAAAGAGCACCAGTTCTGCAGCATGACCTCCTGCTCCTAAATATGTGTTATTAGCTAGAGCTTCAATTGTGAGAGACTACTCACGCGCACTGGCTCTTGTCAGCGCAGTCGCAGTTGCCGCAGGTCGACATGGTGAGTTGCTAAAATGGAGAGGGAGGAGAAGATGGCTGCCGACCGGAGAGAAGGTTGGATGAGCTCTGCCTGGGATGAAGGAGGCCTGGGCTCGAGCCATATTTATAGGCGTTTCAAGGATGAGTAACGCGACTTTTGGCTCTACGAATCGCTCGCACTATCGGGATTCGCGACGGGCTCACGTCTCAAGAAAACCATCCAAATGGAATCTCAAAAGGGCGGAGGTTTTCTACGAGCCTCTCATGTCCGCGTTGTTTAGCATATAAATATCCTCGCAATCACAACATACAAACCCTTGTGCAAAGAAACTTCCGTGCTGCCCCGGCTGTCAGACATAACAAAAATTATTGATTGGACCTGCCTCACAATGGACCATCAAAAATTTATTAATTAAAAAAATTAAATACATCATAATGCATTATATATATATATATATATATATGAAATAAAGAGAGAGAGAGAGAATGTATTTAATTTCTTTTCCTTCATTCCAAAAAATGCAGAATAATCAATCAGGTCCAACTAATAATTTTTTTATAAATAAATTACATAAAAAACATACATTGATCTTTTCAATATCAAATTAAACAGATATAAATAGCTATATAATCTCATGGGATGGAAATCATACTTTAACTTTTCATCCGAAAATAACCGATCCCATATGATAAAAATTATTTTTTGATTTTATTAAATATATATATTTTATATGAATTGTATTATTTTTTTGATGTAAAGATATTAATATTTTAAATTTAAAAATATTGATTTCATATCAAATGTATATAAACATGTTGTCATAATTTATGAAAATTAAATTTTTTTAAAATATCTTTTGACTATTTTTTTAAACATAAAATACATGATCACGGCACATGCTGTCACGCCCCGAACCCAACACCCGGGTCGGATACGTGATGGCCGCACACTCCTTAGAGCAAGCCCTAAAGAATATGCAAGGCCAAATTAAATCATTACAATCTCATCAACCATAATATTTAATTTCAATAATAATTCATAAAACTTTGTATAGGTACAAATTAAATTTCTTCAGTTCTCTGATCAGGTACTATAACACTCTATCTATCCATCTGCTCACCCATAAATCTAAGCCATGGCCAATCATGAACATCCTGTATCTCTGAAAGAAAAGAAAGATGAAGGGGTGTGAGCTTTACAGCCCAGTAAGAATTCCCATATCACACTGATATAGTAATATAGTCTGAAAATAAAGAATAGCAATAAAATATAAAATCTCATGTTCAATGTCCAGAATAATGCAAACATTCATAAATTTGCTGTCTTGTCAAAATAGATGCATCATCATATGTTAACAGGTGAAACACTTTTGTTCAACAATTGTTTCATATCTTATCTTTCATTTCTCCTTTCATAATCATATAATTTTAACATTTTCTTTCTGGCTCTGGACTATCCAAGTCTATACCTCAGTCATCATCCGGATCGAATCCACTTTAAAAAGTCTTTCAAGACTGTCCCAGGATGAGCTCCTGGCCGGCTGTCCCACGTACCAAAGCCCGTGAGAGGCTGTCCCAGGCATAAGCTTCTGGCGGGCTGTCCCAGGCATGAGCTCCTGGCCGGCTGATCCACCTGTAAGCCAGTGGGGGCTGTCCCAGGCATAAGCTCCTGGCGGGCTGTCCCAGGCATAAGCTCCTGGCGGGCTGTCCCAGACATAAGCTCCTGGCCCGCTGTTCCACATGACAAGGCTAGTCCATACCATATATCTCTTTCTTTTCATTTAATCATTATGTGTTGATTTCATCAATCAATTCTGTCTTGCATTATGATCAATTCAGATATGTCATATCCATATAATCATGCCATCAATCTCTGATACATATATATTGACATAACATACTCATGCTCAAAATCAAATAACAGTATCTCAGATATAATAAATTCATCGATCTCAAATCCGATAATGCAAAACCAACGATGCAAGACCAATAGTAAAATAGCATATATAATAGTGATCATGTACAGGGATTCTTACCTTTACCGGTGACTGATCCAAACACAGAAATTAATGTTCTTCTTTGATTTATGAATTTCTCTAACAAGATATTCCACTCGATATCATATGCAGACAATCATCTCTTCAAAACCCTGATCAATATAAAGATCACATATATGGAGAAAATTACCGATAATCGACCTGATAACACAAATCTAGGATCTCTCTTAGGATTAACCAAAATTAGGATTTATCTAAGTATCTGGATCCTCCACTGATCCATAAGACTTTTAGAGAGAGAAAATCCATGAAGAGAGAGAAAATTCTAAAGAGAGAAAGTAGAGAGATAAAGTGGAGAGAGAAATCTTCGTATCCTTCCGATGAGGCAATCATGGTCGAGACCATCAGAGGTCCTATCAGGGTGACTTAATATGAATCAAGTGTTACAAATTTTGAATAGGATCGAACTGGGATCAGATCTACCGCACGAATTTCGGAGCAGTCTCAAATCATCTTATTTTCATCCTCAAGTTTATTCTAGGGTTCATGATGCAATCAGAGAGGAAGAAAAGATCCTGGAGAGACAAAATCCGTAAAGAGAGAGAAAAGTCTAGAGAGAAAATATAGAGAGAGAAGATAGAGAGAGGAGAGAGAAAAAAGAGAGAAAGAAGAGAGAAAGGAGAGAGAGGAAAATTCTCTCCTTCTTCTTCTTTTTTTATTTTATTTTATTTTATTTTTATTTTTTTCTCTTTCTCTTTTTCCTTTTTTTTTCTTTTCTTTTTCTTTTTCCTTTTTCTTTTCTTTTTCTTTTTCCTTTTTCTTTTCTTTTTCTTTTCTTCTTCTTCTTCCTTTCTTCTTTTCTTCCCGCGGCCTCCCTTGGCTGAAACAGGGGAGGACCGTGAGGTCCCCCCCTCGGTGGCTCGGGCTCCGGTGGCTTGGCCGGAGATCCGACAACGGCCGACGATGGGGTTCGGCCGGCGGCGAAGAGGAGGACGGCGGCAAAAACAAAGAAAAAAAATCAGAAAACAGGGGATCCGTCCCCTTTCTTCGTGATTTCCGGCCATTGGCCGATCGCCGGCGGTCGAAATTTTCAGGGAAGGAAAAGAGGGAGATGGGGGTTCGGTCTCGGGAATGGGACGCCGCAACCGGCGGCGCCGGTGGCCGGAAAAGAGAGGGAAGAGTTCGGCCGAAACAGAGCAAAAACAGGGTCATTTTATTCATGAATTTTCCGGCGATCCTGACGGCCGGCGAGGGTGCACGAAGCCGTGGAAAAGATGGGAAGGAAGAGAGGAAAGAGGAGAAGGGCTTACCTCCGACTCCGGTGAGGTCTCCGGTGAGTATTTGAGATGAACACGATGAGGACATCCGCGGCTTCAATGAAAAAATTCGAGAAAAATAAAAGAAAAATTTGGTGCTCGTCGTGACCAACCTTAGAGGGAAGGAGAGGGGGTTTTATAGGGTGTAGGGGAGGTCGAATCCGCCTCGGATTCAACCTCTCCATCAGTGATTTGGGTGGAAGAAGACTCCCAGCGGGAGTCTTCTTCATTCTTTTTTTTTTTTTTTTTTTTTTTTTACTTTGGGCTTTTTGGGCTGATTTGGGTCGGGGTGTTACATTCTCCCCCCCTTCAAATAATTTCGTCCTCGAAATTAAGTTATATTGTTGAGATATATTTCAAGGTATACATTCTTCATATCATTCTCAAGCTTACAATAATGTCATATATATTATTAATTTCTCATGATCTTGTTATAACAAAATTATTTGAAATTTTAAACTCATCCCTTCTTATTGATTGCTCAACTTTTTTTTTTTTGAAGAACTGTAACATTTTGGACTTGTATTAATATACCACCTTATTTGTCTAATACATTCCACTCGAAATTCATAATTATCTCAGACTACTCTTGATAGAAAAATAAAGAAAAGTCGAACATTGGACACTCTTCACGACTATCGATTTCTTTCTTCACTTGATTTTCCAACAAATTTTATATATAGACTCTCATCTTAAGAAAAATCTCAATCTTCTATATCAGTTCAAGTAACAACATTAATTTAAAAAAAATATGAGATCTATGTCAGGACATTCTAAGTTTGAACTGATATCAGAACTATCAAGCTGTTAATAAACTTGAGATATCTAAGATTTCTTGACATTATCTACAATGAAGCAACCTACTAACAAAAATTATCCGACTATGATCAGATTAGATCAAAATTATAGTATCCTTTCATTATCAATAAAATCCTTCCTTATTTGCAACTAATATATTCCATCATATTATCTTTTGATTTAAAGGATCAATATTTCTAATCAATTCAGACCATCACGCTTTTGCTGCGCACTCTGATCTCAACTTACCAAATTATATAAGTCTATCAAAGATAAAGATATCCTTATATGTTAGATCAATCCAGGATAGATCTAACCTTCAAATTTCATATAAGACTTAGGGCAAAATTTTAAGTTTCTTTATCTTTACTACCTTCGGGTATAGCATATAAAAATTAAATCTTGATCCACTTTTTATGTTTGAAATCATTGCATAAGTTTCATCTTAATATCTATTGATTCGAAATCTGAATATTGAATCTTCTCTTTTATATCTATTATATTCCTCATGATTATAACCTAAGTTCAGATATCACTAGAATTATAATTCTGAATAATTATAACCTTAAACTCAAATACCACTTAAATCATATTTCCTAGTGATCATAACCTAAACTCTAATATCATTCTATCATACCTTTAATGATCAAAATCTTAAACTCCGATATTATCAATCATACTCTGGTGATTATAATCCCAAAGTTTTGATATCACTTATATGACAATCCCTAGTGACCTTAAACTAGGGCTCTAGTACTGTTCTATCATATCCTAATCACTTGTATCATTGTCTTCGAATAAACGTAACTTAAGTTCTAAGCTCAAATGCCACTCTATAATATTCTGATCACTTATATCATAATCCCTAATGATCATAACTTATGCTCTGATACCATTCTGTCACGCCCCGAACCCAACACCCGGGTCGGATACGTGATGGCCGCACACTCCTTAGAGCAAGCCCTAAAGAATATGCAAGGCCAAATTAAATCATTACAATCTCATCAACCATAATATTTAATTTCAATAATAATTCATAAAACTTTGTATAGGTACAAATTAAATTTCTTCAGTTCTCTGATCAGGTACTATAACACTCTATCTATCCATCTGCTCACCCATAAATCTAAGCCATGGCCAATCATGAACATCCTGTATCTCTGAAAAGAAAAAAAAGATGAAGGGGTGTGAGCTTTACAGCCCAGTAAAAATTCCCATATCACACTGATATAGTAATATAGTCTGAAAATAAAGAATAGCAATAAAATATAAAATCTCATGTTCAATGTCCAGAATAATGCAAACATTCATAAATTTGCTGTCTTGTCAAAATAGATGCATCATCATATGTTAACAGGTGAAACACTTTTGTTCAACAATTGTTTCATATCTTATCTTTCATTTC
Organism: Elaeis guineensis; assembly: GCF_000442705.2. Classification (NCBI taxonomy): domain Eukaryota; kingdom Viridiplantae; phylum Streptophyta; class Magnoliopsida; order Arecales; family Arecaceae; genus Elaeis; species Elaeis guineensis. The sequence continues at coordinate 119,018,442 of NC_025995.2, forward strand.
TCCTTTCATAATCATATGATTTTAACATTTTCTTTCTGGCTCTGGACTATCCAAGTCTATACCTCAGTCATCATCCGGATCGAATCCACTTTAAAAAGTCTTTCAAGACTGTCCCAGGATGAGCTCCTGGCCGGCTGTCCCACGTACCAAAGCCCGTGAGAGGCTGTCCCAGGCATAAGCTCCTGGCGGGCTGTCCCAGGCATGAGCTCCTGGCCGGCTGATCCACCTGTAAGCCAGTGGGGGCTGTCCCAGGCATAAGCTCCTGGCGGGCTGTCCCAGGCATAAGCTCCTGGCCGGCTGTTCCACATGACAAGGCTAGTCCATACCATATATCTCTTTCTTTTCATTTAATCATTATGTGTTGATTTCATCAATCAATTCTGTCTTGCATTATGATCAATTCAGATATGTCATATCCATATAATCATGCCATCAATCTCTGATACATATATATTGACATAACATACTCATGCTCAAAATCAAATAACAGTATCTCAGATATAATAAATTCATCGATCTCAAATCCGATAATGCAAAACCAACGATGCAAGACCAATAGTAAAATAGCATATATAATAGTGATCATGTACAGGGATTCTTACCTTTACCGGTGACTGATCCAAACACAGAAATTAATGTTCTTCTTTGATTTATGAATTTCTCTAACAAGATATTCCACTCGATATCATATGCAGACAATCATCTCTTCATAACCCTGATCAATATAAAGATCACATATATGGAGAAAATTACCGATAATCGACCTGATAACACAAATCTAGGATCTCTCTTAGGATTAACCAAAATTAGGATTTATCTAAGTATCTGGATCCTCCACTGATCCATAAGACTTTTAGAGAGAGAAAATCCATGAAGAAAGAGAAAATTCTAGAGAGAGAAAGTAGAGAGATAAAGTGGAGAGAGAAACCTTCGTATCCTTCCGATGAGGCAATCATGGTCGAGACCATCAGAGGTCCTATCAGGGTGACTTAATATGAATCAAGTGTTACAAATTTTGAATAAGATCGAACTGGGATCAGATCTACCACACGAATTTCGGAGCAATCTCAAATCATCTTATTTTCATCCTCAAGTTTATTCTAGGGTTCATGATGCAATCAGAGAGGAAGAAAAGATCCTGGAGAGACAAAATCCGTAAAGAGAGAGAAAAGTCTAGAGAGAGAAAATATAGAGAGAGAAGATAGAGAGAGGAGAGAGAAAAAAGAGAGAAAGAAGAGAGAAAGGAGAGAGAGGAAAATTCTCTCCTTCTTCTTCTTTTTTTATTTTATTTTATTTTATTTTTATTTTTTTTCTCTTTCTCTTTTTCCTTTTTTTTTCTTTTCTTTTTCTTTTTTCTTTTTCTTTTCTTTTTCTTTTTCCTTTTTCTTTTCTTTTTCTTTTCTTCTTCTTCTTCCTTTCTTCTTTTCTTCCCGCGGCCTCCCTTGGCTGAAACAGGGGAGGACCGTGAGGTCCCCCCCTCGGTGGCTCGGGCTCCGGTGGCTTGGCCGGAGATCCGACAACGGCCGACGATGGGGTTCGGCCGACGGCGAAGAGGAGGACGGCGGCAAAAACAAAGAAAAAAAATCAGAAAACAGGGGATCCGTCCTCTTTCTTCGTGATTTCCGGCCATTGGCCGATCACCGGCGGTCGAAATTTTCAGGGAAGGAAAAGAGGGAGATGGGGGTTCGGTCTCGGGAATGGGACGCCGCAACCGGCGGCGCCGGTGGCCGGAAAAGAGAGGGAAGAGTTCGGCCGAAACAGAGCAAAAACAGGGTCATTTTATTCATGAATTTTCCGGCGATCCTGACGGCCGGCGAGGGTGCACGAAGCCGTGGAAAAGATGGGAAGGAAGAGAGGAAAGAGGAGAAGGGCTTACCTCCGACTCCAGTGAGGTCTCCGGCGAGTATTTGAGATGAACACGATGAGGACATCCGCGGCTTCAATGGAAAAATTCGAGAAAAATAAAAGAAAAATTTGGTGCTCGTCGTGACCAACCTTAGAGGGAAGGAGAGGGGGTTTTATAGGATGTAGGGGAGGTCGAATCCGCCTCGGATTCAACCTCTCCATCAGTGATTTGGGTGGAAGAAGACTCCCAACGGAAGTCTTCTTCATTCTTTTTTTTTTTTTTTTTTTTTTTTTTTTTTTTTTTTTTTTTTTTTTTTTTTTTTTTTTTTACTTTGGGCTTTTTGGGCTGATTTGGGTCGGGGTGTTACACATGCCATTCTTTCATGTACGTACACAGTGATGGTGATTTATGATTTACGGCTAGATGCCCCTCGAGACCTTTTACTCTTTGCCACGCATACAGATTACTTCTGTCCTCGCTAGCCTCCAACATCCTTCTCAAAGAAGGCAAACTTTGTCTCCTTATTATTATTTTTTTATCCATGTAATCCTTCGGGTGGACCCACAACCACCTATGGTGGCCACCCGGCATTTATTCACACGCGCAGCTTTGCGTGTGCCTTTTTGTTTTGTTTTTTTTTTTTTTTAAGAAAAAGCAGGAGGAAAGGATGATTCCCCCCAGAAGTTTATCAAGATATAGAGTTTTTTTTTTTGGGGGGGGGTAAACTATGTATCTAAGAAAAAATGCGAGCCGCACTTCTCAGCGAGCGCGCCTAATGAGATGATAAAGCTCGAAGCAAGAAAGAAACGAGAAAAGGGTAATAAAAATTTTATACTTACATTCTGCTAGTAAAAATATTTTCATTAACCACATCATCTTCACCTTGAAAGATTCCTATTTGACGGCTTAAATTATAATCAAAGTTTTAGAATCTCAAAAGAACCCGCACTTCCACCAGTTGGGACTTTTTGGATTTAATTTACAAACTAGCGGTCAACTCAAAACTTCACGTAGCTGGAAAAGAAGGAATACCTGACCAGATCACTATCAGGGCTCCCTAAAATAGATGTTAGAATTAATTCAAAATAGGAAAATCTATTTGACATAAGTGTAGCCTTATATCTAATGGAAAATAGAAGTGGCTTTTACCTTCACTGCAAAGCGAACTGATGTTCAGACAAATTGCATGCATGCGGACGAAGTTGAACTACGAAAACGGATGATTTACCAGCGAGCGTCTTCAATCAAAGACAATGGTCAATGTCAGAAAGTAATTATTCTACTGATACCACAAGCATATTTTGATGGTGAAAAATCCCAAATGCTGGTTATTAATGTTGGAAATCAACTAAAAACAACTCGCGCTGCCATTCTTTGTTTTACTATTAAAAAAAAAAATGGTAGAAGAGGCCTGTAAAGGAATGGCAATAGATTGATTATGGATTGGACTGGCCAATATATGTAGTCACCCATAATTAAAAACCATATATCCATGCTCACTTCCGGTCAGTTGAGTTGAATCGTATACATGAGATGGATTGAATTGGAGTAATCCAAAATAAAAAATTAATCATATAAATATTATAAAATAATTATAATTTTGAAAGAGAAATTTAGATTAAAATTATATCAAGTTAGATTTGGAGAGGAGCATATCATTACGCATATCTAATTTGATCTCATTTTAAATATTTTATCTAGAATTCGTACACATCCTCGATTCCAAATAAAATCCATCTCAATCGAATCAAATCGAATATCCGATGAATCAGCTATAATTGCCATCTCTAACCTAAATGCATCATGCAATAGGCTACATAAAAGGATAGCCTTCCACCTTGTGTCCTCGCCTTCCAAACCCTATTGCAGACAGGTCTCAAATTCAAATATCCGCAGGCAGGCAGGTCTTCGGTACAAAATTTAACTAATGATTGGTGTTAGGATTTGACGTCTAGAGATTTGATCTACATTGAGCCCACAATAAGATCCACGATAATGAATAGAGTCCAACAAGCCTAAAATCACCTCAAACGGAGTCCGAATGAAGGAGATACGCTTGATTGAAATTGACACGAAGTTCGGAACGACGGAGGACCGACGGTGGGCTGATGGAGCAGCGGTGGCATGGCCGCATGCAGCAACGCGCTACCCGACAGAAGGAGCGCATCCCAGGCTCGGGCGTCAGCGCACGAAGTGCGGCTCAGACGTACGCACACGGGACGCGGCCCAGGCCCAAGCGCACGCGCATGAGCACGGCCCAGGCCCATGCACGCACGCGCGAGATCAGTCGCCCCTAGTATCCCGATCTATGGTGGACCAGGCAATCTACAAATGAGCGCATGGACCGCATGGACCGCATGGGCATTTTTCATGGGTTTCTCACGGTCCACTGTAGACTGAAAGACATTTCTCCTGTGTTTCTCACAGTCTACGGGTTATTCCGTGGATCGAAGGCATGATCGGACGGTGGATTGATCTCCCGATGATGATCCAATGATTGAGAGCTTTTATAATGCATTTTGGGCGTGATCCAACAGGTTGTTTTGATCATTTGATGCAGATCGGATGGCCAGAAGTCCGATCAGGAGTCTGTTTCTGATGTTCCTTGAGTTTTAAGCTTTTATAAGGCCTAGTTCACAAACAAAGAGGCTGTGTGTGCGGCTTTGTATGGGAAAAGATCCAGAGAAAAGAAGCAAAGTGCCAAGAGGAGGAGCAGAGGACTTCACGCAGATTGTTGGACAGCGGACAACGATTGCTTCAGGAATTCAGGAAGATCTTTCTAGAGAAAGTGCTTTTGTGAAGGAGAGTTTTCTGCAAAACAGAAATTGAATGTACGAAGATTAAAGGTGATCTCCTTTTATAATTTTTTCTCTTTTTTCATAGTAAAACTTGCATGCTCCATGGAGACGAGCTCTTTTTTGATTGATCCATGTATCTGATTGTTTCTATTTTATTTCTTCTTACTGCGATGCATCGTATCGAAAAGATCTTAAAAAATGGTGTCCTGATCAGATATCCATCAATGATTGGAGCCCTTGCCTGGAGTGGCTTTGAATAGCATGCTGCCCAACTAATAGCATTTAATGCCAACTTATTTTAAATGGGAAAATAAAACAGTGATATTATTTGATTAACATGGCTGGTCATTACTTAGAATTTTCTCATGCACATTCTAAGCCCATGATGCGCTGAACCCGATTATGTATGACAGGATGTGAGACTTTTTGTTTGGTTAATTTATAGGATTCCAACAACCTCAAGTTTCATTGTCTTTCCAGGCCTCAGACAACCATGATAATTGCTAAATGAGTAAAAACAGGCCTTAAAATCACAGGACACAAGGAGGTCATGGTATAATGATTTCTCATGTGAACATGTGGCATTTCACTAATCACAGAGAACATGTCGAACACCATGTTGAGCAGAATAGTACGACATGCATCATCACATATACTACATATTTGAAGCCCAGCCAGTTTTGCAGGACGTCTTGGGTTCAAATATCCTGATGGCACATATTGTCCACGGTGGTCTGTGCAGGATCAAATATGGACAGATGTAGAAGGCCATCCAGGTGTGCAGTTTGTGCCAGGAAATATGGCATGTCAGGGAGGGCTACCTCCCTTCCGTAGCCAACACTAGCCTGTGAATTGAACTATCCCAAACCAAAGTACCAAAAGGAGTAGATCGGATAGATTTATAATAATTAAACTCCGGCTAAAGCATAAAACAAAAGGGTGCAAAGAAAATTTCGAGAAAAGAAAAGTTCAAAGCATGAAAGAAGTAAGAAAAAAAAAGAAAAGACAAAAGGACCAATCATATTCGTTCCTATACACACAACTAGGTATATCTGTACATTGATATAATGTCACTCCAGATATCATAGCAATGGTTTATGTTGACCTTCCCTTTTCCAGAGCAGATAGCTTCAGAATACTGAATACCTCCTTTCTCTCCTTGGGAAGCCATTTTGACAAGTATATACAGCCTTTCCATGGAAAACTGAAACATCACACAGTGTTCAAGTATATATGATATCAACAAACAAATTGCTGATGCCACAAACTTCTGAGAGAATGTCTTTAACTATATTATGATGCATGTTTTTAAGGTGACTACCTTAGCATCAGACCATCATCCACACCATTATATTTGACAGTATAAATCAGCCCACCTTTACTAGTTGAACTCCTCGTAAGTCTAGCTGATTCTAAAAAAGAGAAATATGGGTGCAACGAAGGTTTGCTATCTTGGTACTAACCCCCTATGCTACCAATCAACAAGATACTTCTCGTACCAAGTATTAATAGAGTATGTACCTCGATGTCAACACTCAATACAAAAGGCATACCGAGTCTTGGTACCCTACCTGACAAGAGGTTCCTTGCTTGCTCTCCGAACATAGTTCTCTTCAATGGCTGATTTATTACTTCGTAAACCTGAGTTTAGGCTATTGTGTGAGTCTAAGGCAAGCATGCCAATGCGTGCTAGGAGAAGTGGTGAGCTAATGCGAATGTACTTGCTGCTATTAGAGGTGCGAAGCGGAGATGAAAGTCACAGTTGTTTGCTCGGCCGACTCATTCCTTTGGTCCTAATCTAGGCATGTGTAACCTTATTCACTCATTCCTAAGGCTTTCAAAGGACAGACGGAGGAAGAAATGACTCAAAAGAAGAAGGGGCAGCCCCAGTTTTGGTATCAGTCCTAGTCCGTCCTATCTAATTAAGTGCTTCGAGAAGGTTGTCTACGCCTTCCATCCAGTACGCACCTATCATTGACGGTCAAAATATCTTGTCTATCTTGGGGTTGTATGTGGAAGTAATGGCCTTGAGATTTGAAATTTTTCAGGTATGATGAAAGAAGTCGTAAAGCAAGGACTGCTTCATTCGCCCTGAAGGGGGTCTCGTCTGAAACAACGGGGGGCCATGTAGCTAAGCGGGCTAGGCAACAGCATACGAGTTAGTGTCTGCGGTTAGCTACTGAAAATCTTTTAACAAGCAAGTAGTGCTTATTGGTTGTTTGAAGACATACTCCGATAAGATAAAAGTGATTACCGAAATGCCTAGTCCTCTTTAAGCATGCAGATGAGTCTTTGGTCTCAACCTCGAAATCTGTTTCCGAATGATATCATTCACCAGACCTCCCGTAGGGACTAATACTCCTCTATGGATGGTAATCGGTAGATAAAAAGATCAACATTAGTCCAAGAGGAGATCACGGGATATGTGTGGAGCATCCTCGGAGTTAGGTGCGGTTCCTCCAATGATCGTAGCACCAAGTACTTCTTAACGAGCTCTAATATGAAAAGATTTATAAGTAAGCATCTCTTGTAAAATATGAGCAAGACCAAATCCCTCTAGAGCCTGTCTTAGTGTCCTAGCTAGCCCCGCCCCCACAAGGGTAGAATTCTTCTCAAACCTTTCATCCTCTTTCTTTGTATTGTTTCCTATCTATCTTTTTAGTGTTAGTGTTGTAAGCCTTGATTTTCAATCCTCTAATCAAGTATGGTACTGTATGTCCCGTACTAGGCAGCATGATCCCATTGGAAACCTTATGTGTGATAATAAAAGGTAAGGATGCATATACTCATCTATATGAATTAGAAAACTGTAAGGTGGCATTTGGTGACCCAAATTAGATCATTGATGATTCTCATCCCAAAGTAACCTAATATGCAATGATCTAAGATTACCGTATGCTATGCTATGTTCTAGTGATTAAAAATTTCTAAGTATCCATGACTAACCCATTTGGTATGCCACAAAAATTCAAGATTACTAACCATGTAATATCAAAAGTACATCTAATATATTTCATATATTTTGCAACTATTAAACTGAATTCTCAAATAAATCATCGAAAAAAAATACACATGAAGATAAATCAAATTGTCAAAACCTATAACTCTGGACCAATTCAACAAGACCAAAAATTAATCAAAACCTATCAAAGTAACTCCAAGGGATTATCAAGTCTTTCTAACTAGAAAAAATTTTGAGGCTAGCAAACTCTAGCTAGAAGAATTTCTTTCCACAAATCAGCATTTTGGAAATATTTTTTTTTTCTGCTGGATCGTGGGGTATTTTTATCCTAAAATTCAGCCCAACTCCACTGCCTTGGATGATCTTGAAAGCCTGTCCTCAAGGATGGGTTTAACATCACTAGGTTGGGTGATAGTGATTTTAATAGTTGGGGTGATTTGGATTAGTGCCATGTAGGATCATTGAGATCCAACTAAATACGGTGATCTCGTCACCTCCAACCATATCACCGTTGATCTTGGGTCATCACACAGTATCAAATGCCACCTAAAGGTTTCATTGACTGATGGGATCACATCCACCCATCATCTACTCCTTTCTCTCAATCTTGTCATGTACGTTGCACAAGCCAATGGTCTGTCTTCTTTACCGTATGATAATGCTAAAGCTTTAAGGGACCTGGACAATCGACTTCTCATCATTAGTAAATGCGAGAGTGCATTTTTAATAATCTATGTATAAATATATATTAAAGAGATCTCGAATTGGACAGAGTACAGCCCATCATCCTCATTTTCTCACGTGCATTGCACATGTTCAGTGCCCTTGTACGAGAAGGGCCAGTTTGGGTAATCATACAAGATACATGTACCACAAAGCTAAAGAGTCAGCAAGAGAACTTTCATGCTTTCGTAGATATAGATTAGTTCACCCATTAGAACCAAAACCTAAAATTCTGCACACTTGTACAACAATGGAATCATGCTGAACCACTGCATAGGATAAGGTACAAGTGTAACACCCGACCCAATTGGGCCTAGAATCAGCCCACGGTTCAAAAAAAAAAAAAAAAAAAAAAAGACTCCCGAAGGGAGTCTTCTTCTCCGATGAATTCCGATCGGAGCAGAGTTCTAAGACTCTTAAAACTCTAGGATCCTCTATGAATAAGCCTCCCCTCTCCCTCTCAAACCTCCACCGGCGATCTTCAAGCGTGATTCCTTCTTTTTTTTTTCCTTGAAAGCCACGGCACCCTCTTCTTGTGTTCGTCGGAAATCGAAGGTCGAAGAGGCCACCGGAGTTCAAGTGAGGGTTCAATCTTTCTTCCTCTCCCTCTTCTCTTTCTCTCCATGATTTTAGACTCCTCGCCGGCCGTCGAGATCGCCGAAAATTCCATGAAACAGGAAACCCCTGTTCGGCCGGAACCCTTTCCTCTCTTTTTCGGCCACCGGCGCCGCCGGTTGCGGCGTCTCATCCCCGAGATCGGACCCTCATCTCTCTATCCCTCTTCCCTGAAGGTCTTGGCCGCCGATGACCGGCCAATGACCGAAAAATAAAAAAAAAGGGGCGGATCCCCTGTTTTTCGAGAAAAAAAAAGGAAAGCTTGCCGGTCGAACTCCGTCGCCGGCCGGCTTCGCATGGTCGGCCATCGTTGCCTGACCTCCGACGAAGCCACCCACCTCGTCAGAGCCTGGGTCACTGGAGGGGGGGACCTCACGGTTTTCCCTTGTTTCAGCCCAAGGGAGGCCGCGGGAAGAAAAGGAAAAAGAAAGAAGAAGAAAGAAGAAAAAGAAAAGAAGAAGGAAAAAGAAAAAAGAAAAGAAAAGAAAAAGAAAAAGAAAAAAAAATAGAAAAAAAAGAAAAAGAGAATTTTCTCTCTCCTCTCTCCTCTCCCTCCTTTTCTCTCTTTCCTCTCTCTACCTTCTCTCTCTAATTTCTCTCTCTATTTTCTCTCTCTAGATTCTCTCTCTAGACCTTTCTCTCTTTTTATGGATTTTATCTCTCTAGAGTCTTTCTCTCTCTCTGATTTCATCATGGACCCTAGGATAAAATTGATATGAAAATAAGATGATCTGAGATTGCTCTGAAATTCGTGCGGTAGATCTGATCCCAGTCCGATCTTATTCGAAATTTGTAACACTTGATTCATATTGAGTCACCCTGATATGATCTCTGATGATCTCGACCATGATTGCCTCATCTGAAGGATACGAAGATTCTCTCGTCACTTTCTCTCTCTACTTTCTCTCTCTAAAATTTTCTCTCTCTTCATGAATTTTCTCTCTAGAAGTCTTATGGATCAGTGGAGGATCCTGATACATAGACAAGTCCTAATTTTGGTTAATCCTAAGAGAGGTCCTCGATCTATGTTATTAGGATCGATTATCGGTAATTTTCTTTATATATGATTTTTATATTTAATCAGAGTTATGAAGAGATGATTGTCTGCATATGATATCGAGTGGATAATTTTGTTAAAAAAATTCATAAATCAAAAAAGAACATTGATTTCTGTGCTTGGATCAGTCATCGGTAAAGGTAAGAATCTCTGTATATGATCATCATTATATATGTTATTTTATCGCTGGTTTTATCTCATTGATTTTGCATCGTTGGATTTGAGATCGATGAATTTGTTATATCTAAGATACTGTTATTTATTTATGTGATTTTGAGCATGAGTATGTTATATCAATACATATATATCAGCGATTGATGGCATGATTATATGGGTATGACATATTTATTACACTGCAAAATTTGAATTGATTAATGAAGTCAAATATTATAATTTCATGAAAATGAAAAGAAAGAGAAATATGCAAAGTTATTAAACCCGGCCCGGGCCTTGACCCGGATAAGGCACCGGGTTAGTGGGTCAGCAGTCTAATCGTCGGGTCAACGGTCGAACCAGCGGGTCAATGCACAAACTATAAAATCCAAAATTTAATAACCTGTTTATATCCAGAAATACAATAATAGTCCTGATAATATATATTCCAATGCTATAAGTATCAAAATACAAATGAAACAAAACTGAAATCCTATAAATACAAATAATTAGACTAAAATATTGATGAATATAAAGATTTAATGGCATAAAGTTATAAATGCATAATAACTAGTAGTTTAAAACATAACCATCCACATCTGCTAGCAAAATGAAAAGTTTTAACAAACAAGTACATAATAATGTACGACATTTCACTTCAATATCTTTTAAAAAAAAAAGTTAAAAGTGATAAACAAGTACACAACATAAAAATTCAAGCTAATGGACTGAAATTTATGTCAATATTTGCAAAAACATCTTCTTGAGTTACAATGTTCTCATCTCCTCCATCTTCTCTCCTATTCGCATCATTTCCATCATTTTCACCATCATCACCATCCAAATCTTCCAAGTTCAATATATCTACAAAATCACAAATTTAACAAAAAGTTAAAAAGAAAAATCATATGTAATAAAATTGTAATAATATTTTATTCATAAACTATATAATAAAATAATTCGCTCACCATTATTATTATTTTTTTGAATAGAACATGATGCCAATTCACGGTGAAAAGTTTCTAATTCCTCACTAGTTAACTCCGATGGCTCATCGACTAATATCCACGCATCATTATCACCAAACAATTCAAAGTCAATAGGATCATAGTTGCGACCCTTGAAATAAAATCTGTATTTAATATTTGTTAGTTTGAAAATTAAATAACAAGAAATAAATACAAGCAATTGGATATCATTCATAATAAAATTATCTTTGTTGTAGTCTCAAATTATAGTGCACAAATACTAGATCATTAAGCCTTTGATGCTCTAACATATTTCTCTTTTTAGAATGAATATGTTCGAAGATGCTCCAATTTCTCTCGCACCCGGACACACTACAAGTTTGGCTTAAAACACGAATAGCTAACTTTTGCAAATTAGGTACATAACTTCCATAGGTGACCCACCATTCATCTAGATACAAAATATTGTATTTGTTAAAATAGAATGTAATTGAAAAAACTTTATATCAATGAAACTAATGAAAGCATAAGAACATAACTAAGGAACAAGCTTACCTGGAGCCAAGCGACTTCGATCATTTATAGCCGATGAGCGTCCAAAGTCATTTTCTGCATTTCTAAATAACCTCATCTCATTAGTTAAGTTCCCCTGCAAGGTTGGATTACCAAATGAATATCTCTCTATGACATCTAAGAATCCAGAAACACTACGAGGATGTTTATCCATAAGTTCTGAGTCATATTGAAAACAGGGATTCAACCAAAACCCAGCTGCATGAAGATTTTGGTGTAATTGCAAATCCCACCGAGAATCAACTATTCTCAAATAAGGTTCAACTACAATCTTTCTCCTTCTAAATCTCTTGATCATTTCATCTCTAGCTTGATGCATAGCATGATACAAATAACCCATTGAAGGTCTATCATCACTGTCAACAATTCTCAAAACTCGAATTAAAGGCTCTATTAGTTTAACAATGATTGCACATTCATTCCAAAAAAGAGAATTAAGCACGTCATCGACGAGCTTTTTTCCTTTACTATCCTTAGCATAAGCTGAAGTTGTCCACTCTCTAGAAGTCACCATTGCTCTTAATGCATCTTTGTGGCCCAATATGCTTTGTAAAGCAATAAAATTGGTAGCAAAACATATAGGTGCCGGACGAATTATCTCCTTTCCATCAATAAATTTTCTCATCAAATATAAAGGATAACAATGAGTTATAAATATATTTTGTGATACCTGCAGCATGGGCTACGGTGTTCTTCACTGAAACTAACTTGCCAATGTCTTGCATGATGAGATTAAGACAATGAGCAGCACAAGGTAACCAAAAAAGTGTAGGAAAGTCTTGCTCCAACTTTTTACCGGCAGCAATATAGTTTGCAGCATTATCAGTCACTACATGAACCACATTTTCAAAACCAACGGACATGACAATTTTTTTGAACAACTTGTACAACATATCAATTGTCTTTGAGGTATCTGAAGCATCCACGCTTTTCAAAAATACGATCCCTCTAGGACAATAAACTAAAAAATTAATCAAAGTTCTCCTACACTGATCTGTCCATCCATCAGCCATGATTGTGCATCCTGTTTTTTTCCATGTGGCACGAAAGCTTTCAACATACTTTTTCACCTCATCAACATTTTTGGTTAATAAATAACCACGAACAGAATGAAAATTTGGAGCTTTGTAACCAGGCCACATACTAGCTATGGCATTTATCATGCACTAATAATACTTAGAGTTGACAGCATTAAATGGCACACATGCATCTATCATCCATTTTGCCACTGCAAGATCACACCTTTCAACTGCTTCTTTGTTTTGCAACAAGCTTTTTATAGTTGGTTGAGCACCAGGAATTGTTCTTGGCATGAAATAATTTCCAATTGTTCCTAGTTGTTTTTCTTTTCCACCTTCTATATTTTTACTTCTTATATTATCCGTAGACTTGTTTGATGAGGGAGGAATTTCTTGTATATCATCATCTTCACCTAATTGCCTATAATATACTTGTTCCTCATGTTCCTTATGCCTTGCACTAAAGGGATTGTAATCTTCACCCATTTCCTTTGTTCTTTTCTTCTTCTCACTAATAGCTTGAATATTTTGTATCATTTGATGGCGAATATCCGCCGGCACCTTGCGACATGGTTCGACTTCTCATTTTACTCCTGCAAGATATTGTTTGAAGCGATTGATCCCACCACCAGCAAATGACTTTCCACAATACAAGCATGCCAACTTCATCCTTTTGGTATTACCACTAAGTTCAGGAGCTTCTCTACAATGATTCCATGCAGGATCACTTTTACCTCTAACCCCAGTTATTTGAGTGGATGAAGTATTACTTGAATCATCCATGGATGGCATACTTCCCTCAACAGAGGCCATTTTGATAATCTGCAAAGAACATTAAATTAAGATATAATTTATAAGTAGAAGATAAAATAAATAAATAACAAGATCAAGTCATCGACATCTTCTTTCATTTCTATCCAAAATTTTTTTTTCCATGATCCTATAGAGTCAAACTCACGATGATCACAGATTACAGAAATAAAAAAAATAATATTTAATATTTACTGTATCAATCAGCATAGCATCATTAAAAAAAAAATTTCTTCATGTTCATGAGTGTTTACTGTACTGTGGTGTCTAGTGTTACTGTGACACTGCAGTCAGTCACACAGTATTTAAAAAAAAAAATTTCACCATGTCCGTAGACAGTCACACACTCACACTGTCACAGCATTTAAAAAAAAAAAATTTTTCGCCATGTCCGCAGTTGTATACGAAGGAGGAGGAGGCAGAAGGGGGAGGAAGGCGGACGGCCATATGGAGGAGGAGGAGGAGGAGGATGCGAAGGGGGGAGGGAGCCGAGCGGAGGAGGCAGAGGGGGGAGTGTACGGAGGAGGAGGAGGAGGCGGAGGGGGGAGGGAACGGAGCAGAGGAGGAGGCCAAGGGGGGAGGGGGTCGAGCGTATGGAGGAGGAGAAGGAGGCGGCGGAGGGGGGAGGGAGCCAAGGGAGGAGGAGGCAGAGGGGGAAGGGGGCAGAAGGGGGAGGGAGTCGAGCGTACGGAGGAAGAGGAGATGGCGGAGGGGGGAAGGAGCCGACGGAGGAGGAGGCAGAGGGGGGAGGGGGTCGAGCGGAGGAAGAGGCAGACGGCAGATTCCCGGACGGCGGAGGAGGAGGCAGAGGGGGAAGGCGGCCGAGCGGAGAAGAAAGAGGCAGAGGGAGGTCAAGAGGGGAGGGGGCGAGCAGAGGAGGGCGGTCGCGGACTCACGGTTGGAGCCTTGGAGGAAGCGGACGGAGGGGCTGATTCATGGGTCCTATTCGCTGCCGGACTCCGGAGATTTGGAAAAAAAAAAGAGTTAGATAACAGATTACTCACCGAAGACGGAGAAGACTCGGTTCTCCTCCTTCGCTGTCGCTGCTGATTTCGTCGCCGAGGGAAGATGGGCTGAGGCTGGGGTTTGAGCTCGGGAACAAAGACAGACGAAGGGACGATGGGAAGTCGAACTGTCGATCTCGAAGATCAGAAGATTTTAACTTTTAATTTTACGGCTCAACCGGGTTAGATCGGATCAGATGGTTCACGGTTCAACCGACCGGTTCATGCAGTTTTAATCGGATTTTAAGCATAAATGATTTAATTAGATAACCGCCCGAGTCTTCTGACCGGATCACCAGGTTTTCGATCCGACCGACCGGGCCGGGCCGGATTTAATAACACTGAAAATATGATTTGGACTGGCCTTATCATGTGGAATAGCTTGCCAGGAGCTTATGCCTGGGATAGCCCCCGCAGGCTTATGTGTGGAAGAATCTGATCCGAGAAAGATAATGAATGATTTGATCCGAGAAAGATCATGGCCACTTTAATCCAAGAAAGATCATGAATATTTCGATCCAAGGAAGATCACAGAAATCGATCCGAATAAAAGATCGTCGCATGATCCTGGTAGTCCAAAGCCAAAGCCAAAAAGAAAAGGATTAAAGATGATGTGATAATAGAAGAAAATGGAAAGATAAGACATGAAACAATCGTTGAATAAAATTATTTTATTTATTTAACATATGATGATGCATCTCTTTTGATAAAACAAATAATTTATAAATATTTGCAGTATTCTGAACAGTGAACATCGACTTTTATGTGTTATTGCTTATCTTTATTTTCAGATTTTATTATTATATTGGTGTGATATGAAAATTCTTACTGGACTGTAAAGCTCACACCCCTTCATCTTTCTTTTCTTCTCAGAGTTACAAGATGTCCATGGTTGGCTATAGTATGGATTTGTGAGTGAGCGGATGCATAGATAGAGTACCGTTGATACCTGATCAGAGGATTGAAGAAATGTTAATTGTAATTGTACAAGGATTTACAAATTATTGTTGAAATAAATTGTTATGGATGTTAAAGTTGTAATGATTTAATTTGGCCTTGCATATTCTTTAGGGCTTGCTCTAAGGAGTGTGCGGCCATCACGTATCCGATCCGGATATTGGATTCAGGGCGTGACAACAAGAGTCCAAGAACCTAAAATTCTGGTCTATATTCTATAAGAGTTCAAAAGAAACAGCAATATAACCTAACATCTGGATAACTAATCAGCAAGAATGCAACTTGAAAGATCTGGATGACAGATAGCATTGCTGTTATCATTTAAGATGGATTTCTGCTTAGTGCAAGAACTAGGAATGTGCTGCTAAATATATGGAAGTCCCTACAATGATGCGGTGTCAGTAATAAATTATGTCCATCCTCATGCAATTCTCACAGTCAGCGGTGCCTAGAGAGAGAGAGAGAAAGACCTACACTGTGAAATGTTTCAGCTGCAAAATCAATAGCATCTTCAGCAAACAAATTGAGCCCTTGCAACACCTGTGGAGGAAGATTATCTGGATAAATCTCACAAAGCATATAGTAGAATCAAGACTACCCATACATGAGAGATTATGGATGGGAGTATAATTTCTAATATTGAATTATTGAAACCACAAGAACAGAATATAGAAACATTAGCATGAAATTGCTAAAAATTATCCTTCCTACCATAATCCAGCATATTAACAGAATAATCTTGATGAGAAACCAATCACATCTTCTAATAACGATAAATTGTTTGACAACAAAAGAAAAGAGAATCCAACCTATAACAGCAATAAAGCCCAAAAAATCTAAAGTACCTATGCTACATACCACTTTCCCCCAAGTTTTGAAGCATGCAGAAAAAATGATGATTTTCATGCATTGGTTGAACATATACACACTGCTAGTTGAGCTCAAAGGCTTTTGGCTTCTTCTAAGAAAGTGCAGTTTTCAGGACATGTTACACAAGCTGAACTCCATGTCAGACAAAGCACCGATCTACATATATGCATACATCAGGAGACTTATAGGAACTTTATTTATTTATTATTGTAAAGTTAGTAACTTTAGTGCCCCACAATTTCAGCTAATGCAAGCTCAAAGACCGCCTTAAAAGATGGAAAAGGAAAAACAGAAAAACAATGATTGAAAAAGAGAAACAGAAACATGTCTGTGTTTTTGAGCATGCTATATTTGAATGCTTTTATGCAAGGTTCACCAAAATGATGCTAGGACCCATACTGGTCCGTGGGTGGCACATATGGTATGGGTCTGTACCATGCCATTCCGTGATATAAGTTTGAAGGATTCTCCCCATCAGAAAAATCTTTTACAACCGTCTTTTCCATTCTAATAAATGTAAATATTCTAAATGATTGAGAATGAACAGCAGCTTTGGGCAAAGGAACCTCCCCTAACATTCATTTAGAGAGGCATGTACTAGCTAGAATCTAAATAATTACTATACATGATTAGGCAGATGATGTTTTCATTTCATTCAAAAACATTTTTAGATAATGATTATAAGATGCTCTATGATATATAACAGAATGTGGGTCTGATGTTGAAGATGACAAAGAATTAAATTATCTCACATTTCAGTCATAAGGTAAAGAGGATAACTTCTATGAAGCTCTAGTACAAAGCAGAGGGATGTATACATTTAGAGATCATGTTAAAAGGCAGAGGTTTAAAATGGAACTTTTGGAAAATTCAACTCAGATTGCTAGACTGTAAAGTGTATTCATGAAGTAAGGTGGTCGGTTAGCATTTCTAGAAGATTGGACATGTGATAAATTTCAAGTGCATGATATTTCATGAAAAGGATTATCTAAAACTTCCCGGGACAAAAAATTTTGGTCATTGTAATTCATTTAGGACGATGCAGAAAAATATGCATTCTCCCCCTATCACCTCCACCACTACTATATAGCATGTGTAAAAAGAAATCTTTAAAAAAGAAGCATATCAAAAACCTAAAACTAGACCACTACTACAACAGTACACAACAGGTAGGAAAGAAACATTCTGTAGTGCTTTCTTTATTTTTTTTTTTCTTGACTAAAAATGGGTTTAATATTTAAAAAAAAGTGACTAGCTTCTTGTATAATTTGCATAATAGTTCTCCACTAGACCTACCACACAAAGACATCCATTGGATAATTATTTTAAAACATTCTGTGAAATGATTTGAAGTACAGAAAAAACTAAATAAAAACAGCACAATGAAACAGAAAACAAGTAAGAGTCACACTCACCTATAGACAAAAAACATGGGAGAGATCAGACTCCTGGGTTTGAGCAGTGGACTTTACCTTGGGACATGGATCATGAGCTTCCTGCAAAATCACAAGGTTGACCAAACTGAAGAGACTGCACCACAGAATGGCTGCAGATATTTTCTGAGAACCCAATTAGTGTCGAACAAATCAAAGAATTAAAGGTAATGAAGCATAATAGAAGAGAGATGGTGGGTGAGAGAGAGAGAGAAAGAGAGTTGTTTCTTGCCCTGGAAAGGATGGAGAAGGGTGAGATCGAGGATTTGAGAGAGGTCTGCTGTTGTTTGCAACAGGTCGATGCCAAGGAATTGAGCCCCGCAGTTTTAGACATATGATTAAGGGAAGAAAATAGAGCATGAAATAGTAAGGGTGAGGTTTGGGAACAACCACGAAAATAGTATCTTCTCAAAAATGCATCTTTATCACAGTAAAACTGCATTCCACTCCATAAGGCATCCTTTCTATTTCACTAGAGATCGAATTGTTCATCCTAAACCATGAGATGAGCGAGCAAGTCGTACCTCTTTCTTTTCTCCTCCCATCACCTCCCCAATTGAGTCACACAAAGGAGTGCATGTCAATAGTTTCACGCTTACCATTTTTTTTCCTTATCGAAGTGTGAAACAATCAACATGCAACCTGCGGTGATGGGAAGGAGAAAGAAGTAAGTTAGATGGGAAAATAACGATGGATGCAGCCATTGTACTAGCAGCTCATTGCTCCATATAGCTTGAAAGGTCCAAATTTGATTGATTCATCATTCATGTATGCTCTTTCTATAATACTGTCATGGGCAACTTCACACTGTCTATCGGCAAGAACCATTATGAAAGCATAAATCAATATTGTAATGCTGAGGGACCAATGGCTATTCACAAGACCCCTATTACTTTTATTTGCCATTGTTAACAAAAGTTTATCCAAAACCAATTTACTTTCTAAAAAAAACATAGAACTGAGAACAAAGAATAGGCAGGAAATAAGATGGGAAACAAAAAGGAGAAAAGTAGCCTTTCCCGAGTCTGAAGAAACATCAAATATGCTTACGCCACACCCCCCCAAACACAAACCCACACAAAAAAAAAAAAGCTCCAGGTAAGAATTACATATTATACTTCCTCCTTCCAGACTCTCAGGTCCTGGTCTTCTACCATCATCTCATTGACTGTAAAATAATCAAAAGGAAAAAAAAAACCTTTACCCTGTCATCATAACCAGAATGCCCCAGATCAGTAGCAGATATAAACTAAATCAAACAATACTTTGTCATGAGAACCACATGTTTTGTTACTAAATAGAAAAACTAGATAGATAGGCATATGATCCGATCAAATCCAATATGAAAATCGAGAAGCCATATAACTTCAAGCTCATGAATCTTGCTTAAATATGATACCAAATGATTTGTATTCCATGATGAGGTCGACATTTATACAGGTGTCTGGCACAACTCTCTATCTAGATGCTACAAGAATGATTTTGCATCCAATTATCTATTAACACCTACATGCATGATTTGTTCAGTATGTAATCGAAATGATTTGTTTCACAAAAAAGACATGCATATCAGTTTAGAAAAAATAAGCTAAATAAAATTTATTACTAACCATATAATAAAGTTACTGAACATACCTAAATAAATATCTTTAGAAAAAGCACAAGATGTTCCAACACTATTAGGTGAGCATTGCGGGGTGGCACTATAGGCTTAAGCACAAGATCATTGAGACAATTAAGTTAGTTCTATCAGCAATTCAGAATTTTCCGCTTTAAGTACTACATTCAACACATGAATAACATACTGCTAAGCAATTTCTTCTCCTTGATGACTTTCAGCCATGTCTTCTATAATTTTGGAGATATCTGCTGATGCCTGTGATATGGAAACACGTTAGATACACATATTTGACTCAACGATAAAGCCACACGTGCCCCACATATCGGTCTCTCATTTTTTTTAAAGCCAGACCTGAAATTCATGAATTGCTCAGTCTGAAAAATAACATTTTCAGAGGAAGAATATTCATTACCTATCACTAATTGATAGCCAAAAATTAATCTAAATGCATCTTACCAAGTAGATGAACCTTGATGCATCCAAATAGAGCATATGACACAACAAACAACAACATAACTAAGTTAAACATTAGCTACTAAAATAACAGAAAGAACCAAAGTCTTATATGAATTCAAAATTTCAAAGTGAATATTGTAACTAGTTATCAAGATGAAGCAGCTTATAAACTAGAATTTTAAGAATAAAATGTGGTTGTAAGCAACTATGACCCGGCATCTGATAAGTGCACTTGTATTGCAGCAGTACTTGACAAGGAGAAGATCAGAGGAATCTTATTTGGGCAAAAAATCTCTTTCAAAGTTGTAGAGCAAGAATCATGGCATCTAACAATATAGCAAATAGCATTTGGTCCAATCATTTAGCATTTCGATATCACAAAAGAAGGCAAGCATGCATTATAATTCATGCAGAGATTAGTACAAAGCAAAAGGAAATAAGGTAATGGAAAACTATTTTTTTTAGTATAATATAAAAGGACATAATTAGGGTGCAAACGATGAAAAACATACTTCGCCATTTCTATGACTCTTCTTCCTATAGGATTCAACTCCAACACAAGAAACGCCAGCTTAAATTATCAGGTGGGACAAATCTATATGCATGGTAAATAAGAAATAATTAGAATAATGCATGCAAATCAAGGATTCCAAAGTTAAGTAAAATAAATCAACATGTGAAGACATCAAAACTGATCAAACCTGTATGGAGATATAATGTCATTAGCAGAAGCTTATGTAATCCAACGCGGATGGGATCCAAAGCAATATGACCATCTGCAGAGTTGGAAGAAAACAGAGCTGGTAATTAAACAATTGCAACCAAATCCAAACAAATACAAGGCAACATTCAAGCAGAAGCATGTTAAATCTTATACACCTTAACATCTGAAGCTTTCCTTTACAAGCTCATATGGGCCTATAAAAAATACATATATGAAAAAAACGCTTCAAATTACTTGAAACTGAATAAAATCAAAAGGGTTTAAACAATTACTGTTCCTCATAACTCATAAGCCATTAAACCAAAGATCAGGGAAAAGAAAGAGAAGGAC
Organism: Elaeis guineensis; assembly: GCF_000442705.2. NCBI lineage: Eukaryota > Viridiplantae > Streptophyta > Magnoliopsida > Arecales > Arecaceae > Elaeis > Elaeis guineensis. The sequence continues at coordinate 119,039,361 of NC_025995.2, forward strand.
AGCGCAATAAATAATTCCATTCAAACACCCAACATTTTCACCAGAGACATGAATATAATGGGGCATAGAAATTTGCAAAGAACGGGAAAGAAAGAAAGAACACACAAAAAATAATTCCATTCAAGCATTCAAACATTTACATCACCAAATGCACAATCAAACAGATGATTGAATCTTTCATGTGAAATAAGAAAATTTTCAAGCACATAAAAGCACAAAAGGAAGAAAGAAATAAAGGAAACATAATACAATGGTTGTATTCAAACGTTCCAATGTCAAATTTCGTGCAACACACAAGTAAAGCAGCAGGACATCAAATCTTTCACAACAAATAAGAAATCTCTCAAACACATAAAAGAAACAAAGGAAGAAAGAAACAAAGTGACCGCAACAAAATAATTAAGCACACAGGTTAAATAGCAGACGACCAAATCTTTGATAAGAAATAAGAAAATCATCAAGTACAGAGAAGAAAGAAAGGAGGAAAGAAGCCCGAAAACACAAATTCTATATCTGTTTGAACTTTCTTTCTTCTTTCTTTTGTGCATGAAATATGTCTTCCAACAGTGAAATAGCTAAACACATCCGCGAAACAGAACAACATCCAATCTTTCACAAGAAAAAAACAATTCCAGTCAAGGTAACAAGACTGCTCATTCCAACACTGAAATCATCCAATACATATGCAAAACAGAACAAGAATATATGACTAGAACCAATAAATTTATCCGGCACGGAAAAGAAAGCTAAAGAAAGAAAGAAACTGCAACAAAATAATTTCATTCGAGCGTTCCAACATCAAAATCACCCAACAAATCGGTAAAAATAACCCAAAGACGGCATCTACCACAAGAAAAGAAAAAGAAGTATCAGCAAGAATGTCAAAGAGGGAGAACCATGAGTTCGCTCACTAATGCAAGAACGCGGCTCGATCCTGGATGCAAGAACATCCGAAAATCGCACGCGCAACTGTAGGAGAAGTTGGCGAGGCCGAGCGCCTGGTTGCGCGTGTTCACCGTGACCATCGCACCGGTCACCAACGAAAGGGACCGTACTCTAATCTCCGATCTCTCCGCCATCGGAGGTGGAGGAGGAGAAATGAGGCTAGGGTTCCGTTCAAGAAAGGGTGGAGGCGGGAAATGGGGAGAGCGGGAAAAAGAAAGTCGGTGGTGGCACGGCCGACGTTGGGCGGGTATAGAGAGAGAGACAGACAGGCAGAGAGAGAGAGAGGTTGCACAGGTGTCTTGCACGAAGGCCGCATACGAATAACGGTTTAGATAAAAGAGAGGTTAATTAATTTCCTAAAGCAAACAAAGGGTTTGGATTATGAAAATGATGGATAAGGTTAGCATCCAGGAACTGGTATTTTGATGGGTTTCATCATGCGTACACATTAAAACTACTCCAAAATAGGAAACAACTAATAAAAATTTTAGAAATTATTTCGTTCATTTATCACTTCAAGTCATCCAAAGGTTGATTTTGAAAAATTTAGCTAGCTCCCGGTGGAATCTTGACTAAATTCTGATTTTTTTTTTTTTTCCCTTTAAGTATAGTCCTACAGTTCCCTTAAAATCTATCGTAAACTCCGGAAAGCAGGCTTTTAATCTAAGTCTTTTGCCTGACTGGAAAAAATTTCTAGAAAACTGGTGGACATCTTTGATCATGAGACCCAGAACCAAATCCATGTGCGTGTGACATAATTGATAAGACTGTCTTCATTGACTTAAAATTCTATTATAACCAGTGCAATACTTAATAAATGGTTTACAAACTAATTACTCCGAAAACATCTTCTTCTATTATCATGGAACGGTATTCTTTATTTGGATGGTTGAATCGAAATCTTTTCCACTCTATATACTTGTAGACAATCCTATTTTCAACAGCATTCTCGAGTCAGTTCTTACTTTGAGATAAAAATGGAAAATAGAGATCTCTACCGGCCAGAAGCAAAAAATTTTGTCACTACATACAAATTATTAAACAAACAATCGGCAGGTGGGTACCACATCCATCCAGCCATGCTTTCTCTAAGCATGAGATGGACACAAAGAGGGAAAGTCCAGGGGAGCATAACCTCGATTGACTAACAAATTACATCAAGATCAAACTCAACATCCATATTGATTGCATCGTCAAAGAGCCCTGCACCCAAATAATTGCAGCCCACAGCCCACACTCCCTGGCCTGACTGCAATGCAAGGCTGTTTCCCAACATCTTTACTACCGTTGCACTCAGCTGAGTGCCCATGCCTGCACTCTTTCATGACCCTACCTGCGGTTTTGCATGGGAGAAATTATTTTCTACGCCACGTGGCCGCCACCAATCGCAATTGCAGCACGGAGATGTGCACTTGATGAATGGGGTCTACGAGTGGTTGTGATTGATGTTTATGCAAAGCCATGTGGTGAATGCAAGAGACCACGATACATGCTCCACATAGTCGGTGCACATTAGATGAATAAGGTCCATAGGAACATGCGGTTGTGATTGGTGTTATGTACGGTCATGCGGTGATCACAGCATTGTGCTCCACCTAGCTCCATCATGGTCGGGGCTAAGATTTTAAAGCCGATTTCGGAGGACATCTTAATGGGGACTGTTTCATCATTCATGGTTCCATTCACCAATATGTAGGCTGTGGGTAGGGTCCGCTGTATGGCAGCACGGTGCCATTCCCTGAGCCTTCTTAATTTCTGTAGCCGAGGTTAGAGAGGGGTGGGTTGGGCTCGTGCCCCTCGTGCAGCCCATAACCGGGTGTCCAGGCGCGAAGGGCGGTCCCCAGGTCTGCACCGAACTCAAGAGACCGTCCCACCTACCAATAACTCCCCACGGCAGCCTCTCTAACAACCAAATATGCCATCCCTTTCCTCCATTGACAATGCTGGGTGTGCTCTCTAACAACTCATTTGCAAACAGGAACGGCGCAATTGGTCAGTGCACAATAAATATGAATTGCCTGCCACGAATTGACCTTGATCTCAACTCCCTGCAGAGCTTATAAAACTACAAAGCTAGCGTTGTTTCAATGAAAAAGATTGAAGTTGGAATCGGCCAGTGAGCTCCAATTTTTTACCGCAGATTTCACAGGATCCTACAAGCTTCTTGTGAAGGAGATAAAGTACGTGCACTAGAGGGCATTGTTCTAGATTTGGCCTCCTCATGACTCATCGGTAGATTCAGTGGAGTGGAGGCCACTGATACTTTTGGTGAGTGGCCAAGATCACGGAAAAGCTTTCGCATTAATTCTCTCGATGTCACCAAAAAAAAAAAAAAAAAAAGAGTCCTTGTTAGGAGGATGTTGGTGGCATCGCAAGGGCCAAAACCATGACTTAGGAAGGCTTTAGGTGCGGTTGCAGTGACCTTAGGGACTGTACAATTTTAACAGGGCATGATAGTGAATCAAAAATGGTCCCCCTACTGCTTTCAGTCCGTGAAAATACACAGTTAGCTTTGTGGAACTTCATCAGGACATGACCCAATTCGCCAACGTTATGCGCATGACTTTGGCCCCCCTGAGGTCGAATCGCCATCCAAGAAGATGATTGAAGATGACCACTGTACCTTTCCCTTCATTAAAAAACAAGAATTGAATCAATGCAAAATAAGTAACCCAAGATAGTGGACTTGATTTAGCACATTGTCAAATAAAATACTTATGGGACCCTAATTATCTAGAAATGCGTAGAGAAGATCGTTCCCTCCATATGCAAAGAGTATTTGAATACTTCAACGCTAAACAAATCTTTTTTTGATGGAAATTGGAGGGAGCAAGGAGCTTCCCCCTTATTTATTAATTTAATAGGAAAGAATAATTTACATGAACGAAGGAGAGAAGGGAGTAGTAGTACAACCAAGAGAGAGAGAAGAACATTATCACAAAAGTGCATAGTAGGAGCTCAGTGGGGTGCCGGTGGCATCAAAGATTTAAGCTTGCTCCAGAGTGCAGATGGCAGTCTTTCCCTTTTCTAAAATAGAACAGCTCCAACAATTGGCAAATATGAAGAATTTTTTTGGTAAGTCATAGAAAAACTTTGATTTTTTTCAAGAATTGCCGCTCTCCAAATGACTTTATGGTGAGAGCATCTAAGCCCACCATTATTAAAAAATCCACAAAAAGAGTCGGCAAGGAAAGAACCATTTGGGATGAATTTTCATGCCGACACATCAGCAAGATGAGATGGTCTAAAGAGATCGAGGATGCCCTCCAGCTAATTTTTCTCATGCCAAGACAATGGACCTCTCTGACTTGCCAAGAAAGAGATCTCCAACGATGTCATTGGTATATTCGGCTAGAAGGTGCTAACATATGAGTCTTCAAATCCATAAATCTTCTTAAAATTGGATGTTCTTCCCACTCCCTAGCTCGAAGGCGACGTAGTTTCAGAAGGCCGGCCCCAGCTTGCTTGCTAATGCCCTTCCAACATTGCACAAGTCTTCAGTCCAAGAAGACGATTGAAGATGACAACCGTACCAAAAAACAAAAATTGAATAGATGCGAAGTCCCTAAACCAAGATAATGGACTTGTTAGCAAATCATCGCATAAAATCCTTATGGGCCCCTAATTAGCTGGAAACGTATAGACAAGATGGCTCTCTCCTTACGTAAAGAGTATTTGAATTCTCCAGCGCGGTTATATTTATTTAATTGGTACAAAGATCAGCGAAATTAGAAGGAATTAGAATATCAGAATGAACTAAGTCAGAGGAAGCCAAATGAGCTCTCTGTCTAGAAAAGACATGGGGTCCTCTATCTATCAACTTAGGTGTAGGAAGAATAAGGAAAAGGTGATGATGCTTAATCGTCCATCCCCAATCCATCATAAGGTTCGGTTCTCCAAATAATTGAGACAATTAAGTCCCCTTTGGTCTGGGTGGGTAAAGGGGTAATTGTGGGGTCAAAATATAAAGAGAGATCATGAGCATGGTTGTGGGGAGCAAAAGGTGAAAAATGCCAAAAGGTAAATTTAATGAAGAGGAAAAGGGGGCCTCATTGTACCAGGGTCCAGGGGAAGGGGTGGGCCTGGGCAAAAGCTGGTTTTATTGGGAAATGATGGGAGGACTGGCCGGTTGCGGGTCGCTTTGATGGCGCACGCTTCCACCCCTCTCGCTACTAAAACCCTCCCTCCTCTGTACCTTCTCCTCCCACCTCCACTCCTCTCCTCTTCCTGATTGCCTTTCCCTCTCTTCCTCCAGGGATTTTTCTCTTTCTCTCGTCACCAACCAGAGAAAAGCTTATATCTTACCGAAAAAGAGAGAAGCTTATAGCAACTCATGTGTGCTCCTCCCTAAAGGCAAATTGGATCCCTCATTGCCTTCTTTTTCTTCTTTTCTTTCTTTTGTGAATACAAGCTCCACTTCCTATCAGCCCAGCTGATAAATGAGCCCTTTCTGTTTCCTCCCCCCAATAAAATAAACACACCCATGTAGCCACTCTTCTTCTCTCCTCCACTGAAAGAAATTAGCATCTCTCTCTCTCTCTCTCTCACATATGCACAAGCTATCTATCCATGCACTCAAGCCTCCAATGTCCTCTACTTCCAAAACAAGAAATATCCACCAACCAAGGCAAGAAGCACCGAAGCTTTCATCTCTAAGACAAATGAATATCCTTCATTTACCTAATTGCTAGCTTCTTCCCCACCCCGTTCAACACCAACACCAAAAGGTTCCCGATTTTATCCGAACTTCTCCCACTAGATAACATACAAACCCACAAAAGAGCTCGCTTTTTGACACCAATGGCCGATCACCACAACACCTCGGAGCCCGAAAGCAGTGCCAATTCCATGTCATCCCTCTCCTCTCCTTACTCCTCCTCCTCCTCCTCCCTCTCCCACACCACTCAGAATCCACTGCCGGAGACTTTGAAGGGCATTCCCAACCCCTCTCCCGAGTCCAACAAGGGCGGTGGCGGGAAGCGCGTGCGGGACAGTAGCAGGCATCCGGTGTACCGCGGGGTCCGCATGCGTAACTGGGGGAAGTGGGTGTCCGAGATTCGGGAGCCCCGCAAGAAGTCGCGCATCTGGCTGGGGACCTTCCCGACGCCGGAAATGGCGGCGCGAGCCCACGACGTCGCCGCCCTCAGCATCAAGGGCGCTTCCGCCATCCTCAACTTCCCCGAGCTCGCCGGCTCCCTCCCCCGCCCGGCCACCCTCTCCCCGCGCGACGTCCAGGCGGCCGCAGCCAAGGCGGCCGCCATGGACCCCACCGTCATGACGGAGGAGGCGACCGAGGCCCTGGCTTCGCCGGCGACCCCCGAGGAGCTGGGGGAGATCGTGGAGCTGCCCCGCCTCGATGGTTCCTTCCTCGACTCGGCCGACTCGGGGGGCGAGTTCGTGTACCACGACTCGGTCAACTCGTGGGCCGACCCGCTCCCGTGGGCGGCGGAGGGCGCCGACGAGTATGGGTTCTCCTTGGATCAGACGTGGGGGCCGTCGGACGGATTGGTTCCGACCAGCTTTGAAGCTCTATTGTGGAATTACTAGATGGTAGAGAGCCAGCTCCAAGAGCTTTGCAATCTCTCTCTCTCTCTTCCGGCATATTATACCGTATGTTTTATGTACCATATGGCCGTACATCATACCAATCATTTCCTCTCCTTCCCATGGGCTACATTGGTGCGGTGTACAGCCACATTGGCGCACTCGGTTAGGATATAATTTCTCCGTTCTTTCCTTGCAATGACCCTTTTATTTTTAATGGGGATGAGAGGGTTTTTTATACATAATTCACTCTTCTCCTCTTTTATGTTTCTTTTTTTTTCTTTTTTTTTTGTAATTTTTCCTTTTAGTTTTTCATCTTAATCAAATTGGGCCTGATGTGGTAAATACCGCTGTCTCTCACGATTGCAATCAATTGTATAGCATCTTGCTAAGGAGTGGCATGGTAATTGAGGTATTTGATTTGTGTGATTATGCGTATTCTTCCTCTTATTTATTTTTTTTTCTTATTTAGATCTCATCATGAATTGACTCCTTCCTCTCCACCCCTTCTCTCTCTGTGGCACCGTCCTGATGCAACTTTCCAAATTCTGTCAATAATTTTAATCAATTTTGTAAATTTTAGAAAACATGTGTTCATTATTGTAGACAGCATGTGTTAAAAATATTTGCAAGAAAACAACAGCAACATCTAATCATGCTATCGAGATCATGTACACGTATTCTCATGTATCTAGCAATCCATTTTAGACAACACGAATGTACAAAGTATCAATCAAAATTTCATTTTTCTTGAAACAATGGATTTTATACTTTCAGGATTCGGCTAATCTATGTGTAATCTCAGATCCATACCTTCTCATCGTAATGAAATTCTTGTTGAAGTATCCTTTAGGACAAAATGACCATGAATTTGATTTTTATTTTAGTCTCTCCTGGCTGTGCAGGAGAGAATCTTGAGGCAGCTTTCTCATAGTTATTGAAGGAATTCTCGAGAAAGCACAAGGCCAAAATGTTTTAGACGTATCAAATGACAGTTGTTGGGTTAATAAGATAGATTAGCACGGTACAAAGCGTGGAGTGATATCAGACAACAACTCCATTGACCTTTCAAGCATAAATGCTTTATGGTATCGCTGCAATTAACTGCAATACCTTAAATACTTCATGGGTTTGTATCAACTTCAAAGGGCTTGTGGATTTTTTTTTCTTTTTTCTTTTTTGGTATAGAAGGAGGGTTAGCCCATAGAAAATTACATTCTCACAAAGCAAATCCTTTGGACATTAGCTACAAAAAAAACTACTGCAGTGACCAAAGAATTTAATCACCAGCCTGCAAGTTGACATCAAACTCCTATACATGCTTAGATATCCAATCAACCACAAGGTTAGCTTCGCGATGTATACGAGTTCCTATAAAAATGGTAAAAGTCCCTTTTTACTGCTGGGTATCCATGAGAAATTGCTTTCTTGCACATTTAGAAGAAGAAAGATTATTAATCTAGCCTATGACTTTGCTTGAAGAAAGATTATTAATCTAGCCAATGACTTTGCTTTCTTGCACATTTAGAAGAAGAAAGATTATTAATTTAGCCTATGACTTTGTTGAATCATCTTCAAGCCAAACCTGCTCTGCATGAAAATGGAGTACAGCCTCTTGAAGACCGACCTAAACCCTCACAAGCTCAGCCATTGGCACTGTGCACGCATTCAGCCTTACTCTAATTACTTTCAACAAGATACCCTATGTATCTCTCAAAATAAAAGCAAATGTGCCCTGATTGATGATTGGATAAAGAGTCATCAAAATTAACATTTATGACACATAGAGGATGAGATATCCAATGAACAAATATGGGAAATGACAATGAGAAAAACTGTTAGAAAACATACATACCTCAATTTCCTAACCATGGTAAAAGGATTGGATGTGGTAACAGTGAAAGAAGATCAGTAGAATAACATAAAATAGACCTAGCCACCTAAACCAGGCTAAGACCGTCCCGTTCAAACAACCTTTAATGCCTGCCCTTCCACATCAACTAGAGAGCATACAAGATTAATGCGTTGGTACCCCTCTCTACCATAGCATTGGTTAACAAATTAACCAGCGTCGGCAAAAGATGTAGGCACTGGTACATGTTGCAAAGATGTTGGCTTGTCGATTTTTATTGACTAACGGAAGAATACCATAATTGAAGGTACACAAAGTTCCAAGGAGACGGGATCGACATATTTTCTTTACAATTTAACTTTCTTTTTGAACTTGTTTTTCTTAGGCCTAGTTTGAAAATGAGATAGTTAATTTAGAGATAAGTTGCAAATATTCTCTATGACATATAAGTTCGAGAAGGATGAGATGGGATAATCTTTTTCCCAATAAATCATGTTGTTCTCCATTTCATGATTACATTTTCTATCATAGTACAAGTGATATAAGAAGGAGCATTGTTCCATTAAAATAAGAAAGTTCCCATCCTTCTATGGCTATTTTTTGCTAACTAGCTATTTTGGTCATTCATAATTCTACATGCATGGTATTTTAGATAACACAAGTACTGGGTTATCTTTAAATTAGCCAGTCCATCAAGGATCGGTGGTTCTAGATTATTATTACTATTATTTATTTATTTATCTTTTATATTATAATAATAAAACATAATGAGTGCCTTATTTCAAACTTTTTTTGTGTACTTTGTTGTTGTTCACTATATTTCATCTCTATACTTCCTGATCTATACCTTCTTATATAGCAGTTTTCAGTGTCCAGTGTTGTAATGAGAGTCTGGTGTATGCTTTGGGGTAATTTTGTATGCTGCTGTTATGTTATATTTAAGCAGCATCAGGGTTTCTTAGGGTTGTATTTACTTCTGTTAATTATCAATAGTGCCTATTTCTATCCCCCCCCCCCCCCCAAAAAAAAAAAAAAAAAAAAACTTGCCCTCTGCTAATTGTTGTCAAAAAGGAAAAAGATTTTAAAAAATTAAAATCTCGAGCCAATCGCTCGCCAGCCACCCATGCGAACAATTTCTATTGCAAAATGACAAAACCACCCTTGAATGGCTCCACCGCTGTGCCTCGAGCGGCTTTCAAGAGTACGGCGCTGCTGCAATCGTCAAACGAATGAGACGCGAGGGGGTATATCGGTCATTTGGCGTCGCCGGGGGCCCTGCCCACCAGCGGCAGCTTTCCCGTCGTTGTCGACTCGGTGTCCCAGGGCTCGAACGAAAAAACAAAGTGGGAGGAATTCCCCCCTCCCTCCTCTTTTTAACCCCACGGGACAAAACAACAGTTCCCTTTTATCAACACTTCAACAGTCCCCTCCTTGCCTCACGTGCCTTTGTGTTGCCACTTTGTATTGCCACTCGTGTGCAGAGCGTAAACAAATTGATGGTCAGTATTTGCATCATGACATCTGATAGCTAGTGTTCATCAATTTTGCCGTTCCAAAGATGTGAATTGTTTCTCTCATCACAAACACCTCCTGATAGAAACAAATTTGTCTCTTATTTATTCCCACATAGTCAATTATTTGGAAAAACCCAACTAATTGACATGGGTGACTGAAGAAAGATCGAACTTACGACAACATTCACCTACGATACCGTCTCATCTAATCTGGATCCATCCTGGTCCATACAAGTGGCTAATTGAACAGGATATGAATAAGGCATAACATGTACTAGAAGTAGCTGGGTCTTATGACAGTCCACGTTCCTATTTGATGGTTCACCATTATTTAATGCATCTCACCTGTATGGATGGTCGGAAAATTGCCAAGATTGTCAACAGAGATGAACATATAAAAGGAGCTGCTAAAGTGAAACAAAGGACAGCCACTCCCCTAATTTCTTTTTCCCACTATAGCAAGAGTTTAGGTTGTATCTCTCTCGTGAAAGAATGATTGATCCTACTTCACGATGTCAGCAGTTGAATCGTACTTTGTACAGTCTTCAAAGCACGACAGACTTCTTTCATCCATAGGATAAATCACAAAACTGACATCATACTTGAAAGCGATGCAAAATGCGATCTAATAATTGAGGTCACAAAAAAAAAAAACCAATCATTCTTTCTCACGAAAGATACAACCCAAACCCATCTAGCAATGCCTATACCTGCACTAGTCTGAGATAAAGGGGTTCTAATAAGCACCATGCATGGCAGTATGGGGATGGTAATGTGGCAGCTATAACCATGTATGTGTTTGTAGATGGAAGCATGATTTCTTGATTTGTTTAGTGTTTCTGGCAGGAACGAGCATGCACAGGACAAGGCTTTCTGCTATCCAGAGAATCTCTGGATCAATTTGGTTTTGTTTGCTTCCTTGTGGATGAAAGCAACAGGATGGTGCTGATGAACCATGGGTTCCACGTTTCATGATTTAGGGGACCGTAGATGTGTTTATGCATATTTTTTTGATCAAGTCACTCAAGAATCAGCCGGAAAAATAGGAAGGTCACAAAGGATTTGTCAGTTAGACAAATACAACCTGCATGATATTAAATGAATATATACTGGCCATCGCTGTACGTTAAAAATGACTTTACCATATTTAGCATGATATGTTACCTACTAATTGTGGGTTAGGCATTTCACAATGAGAACTGTGGGAAGTAAATTAGGCCTTGAAGAGTGAACTCGTCACGATATCGTTGTATGAGATATATATTTAAAACTTCATTAGGGATAAATAATTCTTTTCTATTTCATGGTAGTGATATATTCTTTTGGATTTTTCATCATTGGTCAGACCACCTCAGTACCATCGAGATTTGACGGACCAAAAATCACTTCCAATATCCGCATCCAAACCGTCAAGATCAGACATCCATCGTAATTCAAACTCAGGTCATTTGCATGGAAGCCAATTCCGCCAAACCACTCCCTCAGTGGTAGTTCGCTTCTTCTATAATATGGATCCACTAACTCCAACTAATTGATTATTTTTGTTCACATGATCCATAACATTATTTCAAATAAAAAAAAAAAACTCTTTTTCCCCGACAAATATAGTGGAAGCATTCCATGTTTCTTTGCACACCACAAATTCTAATTCAGATTCATGCATCATATGAGAAATCAAACTCTGTCGCCATCTTATAACTGCTCTACTACAAGGAAATGCACCCACCTCCAATCTTTTTATAAGTTTTTTTCCTTTCCAATAATGATCCTAGCCAACTGTTGTATAAATACTGGGCATTCGCTCAGGACGGTGTAAGATATAAAAGTTTACCCCTCAGAAGAACTGTTATATCTGATGTAGACTCCAAAGAGACTGCCCTACCAAAGTTCTGTGGAAGAAAATGAAAGCCATAAGCTCGAGTGCTATTATTTCAATGAAACGTGACATGGAAATTGATTTCCAACGTCTCAAAAACGAAAGACCAACAGAAGTACGGAATTCCAAAAGCCAATAACACGTTAGTGATGCAAACAAATATCATCTCAAGTACGTACGGGATCATAAAGTCTACTGAAATTATATAGATCCATCTCAAGTCCATTGCAACCCAAGTTAAAAAGACATGTTCATTGGTTTCAACTTTCTAGTGTCAACCTGTCATGTTAGACTACAAATCAGGGCATTTGCAAATGGTTTACGTAAGACGACCATTTTTCTTCTGAGAAAATTCTTTCTTTTGTGATGGTTTCTAAGGCGATATATCACTGTATTTTAAACTAATATTTACGTATCAGTGGTGGAAGGTCAAATCGTGGATGCCCAGTAGCAATCATTGGACACGCCTTGTCCAGTTGTTTGGCCTATCACGTACCAGCCGATCAAAATCACAGTGATGCCGGCTGGCAAAGCATTAACAATAGATATATCTGGACTGCATCAACATAGCTGGGTAGGAGTATATTTAGACAACTATATATTAGGATTGAAATGATCGAAACGTCCTTGCCCTAAATGGTCAGGAATTATTTATTTCATATCAACCTGACGTTTTAGATGTATTCGTTTCCTTATCGGCTATCTTTTAAGTTTTAATATTCTTTCAGTTATATCATGGCAATTTGAAAAGGGAATTCAACTGGATTTCTTGCATCTTCAGGAGCTACTCTCTCGGATATTGTTGTATCAGTACACAAGAGTATACGTTGTTTTGCTCCACACAGGGAAAATGAGAAAAAGTTCAAAGATATATGTCATATTATTCTAATAAATTGATTAGAGCATAAAATAGAAAAAATTATTTCCTACAGCATGTGCACCAATAACCATATGCCCATCACTTATCTTGTCTCATTTCATGGGTCCTATTTATTATATGTTCATCTCAATGATTGGACCACAAAAACAAAACGAGGTGGTTGGCATAACTGATGGTCATATGTATGCGGTGTTGCAGGATATTATGTTTCACAATCATGGATCAGGGGCTGTTACACTTCTTTTTTGGGTATGATAGAGCATTGATGCAAATTTAATATAAATATAATAAAAAAAATTAAAAAAATATATCACAAAATAGCATAGAAGAATTTACTGTATTGGTTCACAAAAATCTTCTGATATACTCCATTACATAAGAGGGCACCTAGCCCATAGCACTATCAGCTTTCTAATAGATGGTGTAGGTTCCCATCAATTGTTATATATCAAAAAGTGTTCGTCAAATCGATGGTCAGATAAAGTTAGGTCGGAAAAACGGTAGAAGAAGGCATGAAAGAAAAAAACGAGCTCAGAGTCCAAATGTAAGGCAACCCTGTCTTTGATTCTTCACTCTTGGATGCACCGCCATTTCTCTAGAATATCCCCACATCCAATCAATCACAGTAATTGAGTTCTCCTCGGTCACAAATCTATCTACTCTTAATCTTATTTTGACAACAATAATATCGTTCAGATCATCTGTAGCTCCACTCTTGAAATAGTATCGCTGAAGAAGTTGCTCCTATCTACTGCAATAAATTTAAAATTAGGACCTTGAATCATAAATTCCGGTCCACCTCTGTTACTTCTCACGTACTGTTATCTATGTTGACCTTGAAAAAATTCATGGCGCTCCTAACTAATAAACACCAAATGAATTGCTAGACGAGCGGCCAGGGTGCAGCTACACTATTCATCAGTGCTATATGTCACATCAAAAGTACTGTGTACAAACAAATGCTATATGTTTTCCTGACATCACCGTCGAAAAGCACCCAGAAGTCGTGTTTGCCATCCGGAGCTGCGGTGTCTGGATGCATCGTCCATTTTTTTGAGTGGATGCATAGTCCTTAACTGTGGTTCCAGCCACCAACGCATTCAAGGGACGTCAGAGATGACGAATGCTAAACCTAGTCTTGATAAATTATTAGAAATTTTGGTTGCATTTGAGAGCTTCACCAGTCTCCGTCACCTTGGAAGCATACATATACTTTCATGCAAGAGCTGTAAAGAGCAACATGGACCCCATTCCCCAACTCCAACCGGCTAACTTTAATAAGAGCCTTGAAAGTAGAGAGGAAGGGTGGCTCACGTGTTACAGTAGTTTTCTCTGTTTTTTCTAAAGAAAAATCACATGCTACATTGTCTGTCTCTCAGAGGAAGGTGAGGTATGGTTCCGGAACAAGTGACGATATATATTGCCAGACATCAAAACAATAAGATTGTATCATGGCGGAAGATATTTCTTGATACCATTTGCCAAGTCGACAAAATTGTACCATTTATTTGAAGTCTATTCAGGCATGTTTTTTATCAGTATATATTCAGTCTTTAATGAAACACTCTCGATTTGGCCGTATATCTTTGATCGATCTTATGTGATGTCTATTCGGCTTCAGCTCTTAATTACCGGAGCAAGAATTGTGGTGTAAATATAGGGTATAATACTTGATACCAACAATTTGAAACAATTCTCTTTGTAGCGCTTAAAAAAAGGATAATTTCCACCAATCCAAGTAAAAATTTCTCTAGTAGTTGGGTATATATTATAATTTGGCTAATACAAGAATCAACCTCTTCTCATCATCTATGTGGCCAAGAATAAGCATGTGTGAGTAGTGCATCCATCAGCCCCACTCGAAGAGCATCAAATTTCATTCATAAACGACTACAAACCAAATCGTACTTCTTGAGAAACTAATAAAATTTTCCAATACCGGACAACTCAACCTCATCACCTTAATTTGCATGACTGGATGCAGGCATTCATAGTCCCTGATAGCTACCACAAGTTGCACCATATCCAGCATCCGGTTGCATTGCTGACGACAAACTCAATTGTAGTCTTGATGGCACGATTGTACCCCAAAACTATGAGAAATCGTCCCACCACCTGCGTCGTTATAACGTCCAAAACTTTCCAACACCAAGACATGGGAGGTCACGCTGAGACACACAAATCGTGGAGGTCGGTGGCAGGACAACTCACACACCACTGGCCGGAGGCCAGCTAGGGGTCGTCTTGACCAGTTACTGAGAAGCTAGCCGACAAGGGAGGGGTCGGAACTTGGGAGGGACTTCCGGCTCGGGTACGACCCCTGCAGAGTTGGACGTCAATAAAGCGGGTTCGTGCAATTAATGCAATCCAGGCGCATTCCCAGCAACATCCACGGTGCCCTTCGTCCGTGGTCCTCTCGTCCGATTGGACAACTCATCTAGGTGCCCCTCTTTTCCTTTCCCCAAAGGGCCTTGGCTCAGGAAAAGGTCGCACGGCTTAGGGCCCCCCCCTGAAGGAACTTTTGGCAGAAAGCTAGCCATGCCGGTGCATTATCACCTGCTACTACGACTGTTAATTTTTACAGACCCAACTCCGCTTGCATGTTTGTTTTTGTTTGTTGCTATCCCATCCCTAAATAGCTCCACCAATTAAAGATAGTTGTTTGAGATATATTTGATAATTCTCATCATTTGAGCCATTGGGGAAGCTTGTTGATGATCATGATTCAATATTTTAATAAAATTAATGGTACAACAATCGATCGGTTGCTAATGATCATCTTTTTTGGCTTCGCTGGTATGTCACCGCTTGTCTGAGATTGTTATCGAAAATAATGAGATTGATGTTGTTGGTAGAGTCTTGCCCATGCTAAGCAAGTCACCGTTGTCAACATCTCTTCATGAAGTGATGAGAATTAATAGATGATCTATGCCTTTTTCTTCCCCTTTCATATTGTCACTTGGATTTGTGGGGCAATTCATTATTGTCCAAATGCTTGTCACATTGATAAATAATATTTTTTTTTCTTAGGTACACTTTTAACAATTTTGAAATGTTAGCATATTAAGATTTTTTTTTGTCTCGAGGGGTGGGGGTGCAATAACCTACCCATTTGTGAGACAAACCCTAGCCACAATATATTTTATTTTAATTTGAACCAAAATTAGACGAACTAGGTTTGTTGGATTGTGATAACTTACACTTTGGAGCCAAACCCTAGCCCCAAATATTTTATTTTAATTTGAACTAAAATTAAATGGATTAGGCTCGCATTGAAAAATATGAGTCCTTTCAAATAAAAGCTTGGATACAGATCTAGAAGTACTTTGATATAACCCTAAAATATTTTAAAATTAGTGCATTATATATGTTAGTTTTTAATATATAATTTAATTCAAAATTTTGAGATTTTAGAATTCCTCATTTAATATTTATCTAAACATAAATCTACTAACTAGATATAAAACCTTGTCTTACAATCCCAAATAACTTGATTTCCTAAACAGATATAATTTAATTTTTTTATTGATATCTCTTTAATTCTCTTCACTTATAATTCTACAAAAACTGTATAGATACATCTTTAAATGTTTCTCATGCAGCATTTTAAAAAGAAGCATAGAGATATTTTCTCTTCTCATAAGACATCCCTAAAGGATACTTTATAAATGACTATATATTTAGGAGACTCCTATAAATGAAAAGATTCATTCTCATGAAAAGACACATCCGGACCTAATGCTCGATGAATAAATGAATTATGTGAAGGAATGCATCCAACAAAATGATGCTTAAGCATCTAATCATGCTCGCTTTTTTATATCTACAAATAGCAAAAAATATCGTACTTAATTTTCATTCATTGGAACAACATCCCTTCTATCTAAATAAGATCATGTAGAAGAGATTGAGAGTAAACTCAAATAAAACTATTAAGCATTTGAGAAGAAGATTGAGAGAGATTGCTTCAATCAATTTTGCCGATTTTCAATGTATCCGGATTTTTCTTTCTTAGAGTGCACTTCAAGTTAAAGAAAAATATAAAGTGATTCATTGTTTCTTGAAAATAGATTGCCAGCAATTGTTTATATTTCGGTGTATAGAATTCTACTCTAAAGAAAGTATTTTCTTTAGCATGCCTCCAACTGGATAACATCAAAACTTAATTTATTTATTAATCACTATATGCAGAAAGTCATTAATTAAATATTAAAGATAAAATAATAAAATTTTATAAAAAAAGATTTATAACATTTAGGAGAAAGATCTCCAACAGTATATTTCATAATCATCTTATAGTTCTAAAAGTTTAGTTTAATACTAACTTTACTAAATCAAAATTAATTATTTCAGATATTGGTTATATAATGCATTGTAGTTCACCAAATGTTTTGTGGAATTGTTTGTTAATAATTTTTATGTGCTGTTTAATCGTTATTTCCTTGTATGTCCTTTCTTTCTTTTTTTTTTTTTATTTTCCAAGAGAAGCTTTGGCAAAGTCCCATCAGATTTATCAGGATAATGCAATTGGGTAACCATTCCATACATGTTTGTTATTGTTCTTTTAGGATAACTTTTGACTAGATTTGACTCAAAAATCCTATGGATATTTCAGCACACACATATAGGATACGCTCAATCTGAATAGAAATAAATCAGGTCTTCATTCATAGGATACGCTCAATCTGAATAGAAATAAATCAGGTCTTCATTCCTTTTCTTTTAGATTTTACTATAGACATACCAATCTCCTATCCAATCAATTACCTGCTCCTAACCTCAACCATGCATCTATCTTACAACTACGGACCGTTCAAAAGTTACAAGGTACCGAAGCTAATTAAGCCCTACACACCAATGTATATTCACATCAACCTGCCAATCAGATGCTCCGAAACTAACCTATATATCATCCATTAAATTTTTAAAATGGACACAAAACCAAGTTTTCCTACGTGAATTTCTGGCAGATGGAAATCCGGGGATGCTAATCGAGTGTATTAAATTTCTGAATAATTTATGTATGATTGTAGAGGTGTAATGACTATGGTTCTCCATAATCATTCGGTGCATGGTGGTAGTCATTCATCTCCATGATGATAATAATGAGCATCAACGAGGATACACTTGAAATGTAAAGTTGATGGTAAATTTATGAATTTGAATTAGATAATTCTCTAAAATTTATCGGAGATGGTATTATCTGTGGGATAGACCATACACATTCTTATCCAGTCAAGGAATAATCAAAGAAGAAGAATTTGAATGGAGTTCAAAAAATAGACCATATTGTAGGCCTGGCACAAGGTAGATCAAGAACCTTCAAATGAAAAAACTTTTTTTTTGGTGCATCAAATGAAAAAAACTTGATCTGTCAATGATAATTGCGGCAAGTGGTAGCCTTCTCCACCATTTTGTTAAGGAAAAGTTTATAATTATCATAGCCAGGAATGTTTTCCAAGACATGGTACTTCTGTGGTTTGGTACACCTCATGATGCCAATCCAAAGGCAATGGCTATAACTCATACCGGCCGAGTGACCTTTGGGGTGATATTTTTGAGTTTTTTAAGGATTTTTCAACCACTTAGACAAAAGGGAGCCATGACTAAAATGTAATCTTGATTCCTCTTTTTGCGGGTAGATGACCAAATATCAATCCCAGATTCCCATGCCCTAATCTCATGAAAGCTACAATTTTGCAAGAAAATTGTTTAAGAATATACCATTAATTTCCTCCCCCTTGGAGGATCGCATTTATCCCGACATGGAAACGCTTTCTTTAGCCTCGGCATGTGGTATCGCCGAGAAAACTTTAATGGCGATAGAATATGATAAGTCCACCATTTCTACTCTTTGTAATCCATGATCATCACTAACCACAGACAACTTTCGCCTCCCCCGGCTTCAGTGCTGTCCCCTGATGTTGCTTGTCTCCCTCTCAACGTCCTCACGCAAAGACCAAGAGTTAAAAACTTTTACTAGGAGATATATATACGCCAGCCATTTCTTCGTGAGAAAGTGCAAAAACAAGGGATTCCCTTCCCACAAGCTAAAGATTGACCACTTCTCCACCCACAAGAAAGCGTATGCATGCACATATATATATATAATTCCACCCAAATCTTCGTTGGTCCCCAAAGATCTTGCATCACCATCTCATAAGCCGTCAACTCGGTTGGTGATGCTAAGAAGATAAGCAGAG
The DNA here is from genome assembly GCF_000442705.2 of Elaeis guineensis. Lineage (NCBI taxonomy): Eukaryota > Viridiplantae > Streptophyta > Magnoliopsida > Arecales > Arecaceae > Elaeis > Elaeis guineensis. Next base: position 119,058,175 of record NC_025995.2, read on the forward strand.
CCCACATGTTCCCCAGCAGCTCTCTCTCTCTCTCTCTCTCTCTCACACACACACACACACACACGCACGCACGCACGCTCACACACGCTCACTCTCTCTCTTAGTCTCTCGGTCAAGGCAACTTTACATGGATATCCAAGAGTTTGCCCACATCATTGGACTAATGACGTACAGACCTTTCCCCAGTCCTAGGAAAAATTGGAAAGAGAAGGTGATGTGCGGGTTATAAGAAGGGTGATGGCCGTAGGAATGCTTCTGAAAACCCACGTCTTTTAACTTTGATTGCTATTTCGTGTTTAGTCCCAATTGTTAAATTTTTAAAAAAAATTTTCTCCTGCATTGCACGTAGGTAGGCCCTTTTTGTGTACAATTACACATCTTTCTATACAAACCAAATTTATTTTGTATACTCTTATGCAAAGGATAGAGGTTAATCATAAAAACGCCATTGAAATCAATGGTTGGAAATAAATTTTTTTTTTTTTTTTGGTTAGGAGAGACCAAATATAAAATTAGAAAGATGACATCAAATTCCTTATTTTTTTTCTACATTCTTCATTTTTTTGTTTCCTCTTTTCTAACAAAATGAAAATTGTAAAAGATTGAGAAAGAGGTATGTACAAACAAAGTTGCATGCAATACATATAAATTTTCATGCAAGTTTTGCAGATGACAAAATTAGCCATATTGCACAAAGACAACTCCATGAGAGTTAATTAGTGAATTAGACCCACTTATTTAGTGCATGGCAACGGAAAGAGGTTCTCAACTTAGGAGTTAATGTCTTCAAATATTACAACAAAGATAGATGCATACAAAAATTAATCAATAGTCAAAAATATTCCGGCATTCTGCGTCTAATCATGCAAATCTCAGCTTTCCTTTATCAATCTATGCATAGTTTCTTCTGCAAATCACAATCATTCTAATAAAAAAAATGCTTTCCGATGCTAATGATATCATTCCAAGTGCATTGGTGGACCTCATCCGTCTAATAATTTCTTCTACGATCTAATTCATGCTTGCAGTGCTCACTGCTTTGGTGGCGGTGATGGGATCTCCCGGCTGTCCTTCCTTACGGTTTGAGTGGACGTCAAGGGTCGCTATCTCGGTGGGGACAGATCGGTACCAAGCATGGCGCTCTTTTTTTTTTTTTTTTTCGAAAAAAAAAAAAACATCGCGCTCCCGAAAGCGACTGTCGGCATCCCATTCTCCTCACACGTGTCCATCTGATCCTGCTATTCCGCTTTTGGCAACCTTTGAAGATTTCAAGCTGTAAAAGTAATTGGAAAGGGACAGCCACCCCTGACACGTGTTGGTATCCCCAGGAGAAACGTTTTAACAAATTAGTTCCTGTGGGTTCAACTTACGGCGGCCGTTTTGACGGAAAGTATTCTTTTATTCTTGCAACAATATATACAATATAATTTTTAAATATACATTAGCTTGCACCGCGCATTCTTATTAATGCAATCGTGGGACTTGATAATCGTAATTCAAAATAATTTTTTTTAAAAAAAATAAAAAAATTTAAATAAATTCTTCATTTTTAAATTAAAAGTAATTTTTTATTTAAAATAAATTAAAAATAATTCTTCATTTCTAATTGAAATGATCATTGTATCCTTATATTCTTGTACGGTTTTACAACAAGATAGTATTATTTTACAATAATACAGTACTGATTTATAATAAAACAGTACTGTCTTCTAATATCGCAGTATTATTTTATAATACGTAATGCAGTACTGATTTATAATAAGACAGTACTGTTTTATAATATCTTAATATTATTTTATAATACGACAGTACTGTTTTATAATAAAACAGTACTATTTTATAATAGTATTATATAATAATAAAATAATATTATTTTATAATAAAGCAATATTGTATTATAATAAGGAAGTACTGTTTTGTAATATCCTTATATCATAATAAGGTAGTATTGTTTTACACTAAGACAATATACTTTATAATAAGACAGTACTATTTTCTAATATCACAATGTTGTTTTAGTGCTGATTTATAACTGTCGAAGTAATTTGATCATTTATGTCAATTAGAGAGTTGCTTTTAAGTGAAATTCAACTGGAGAAATACTTTTAAGTTTAAATTCAAACAGAGAGTTTTCACTAGTTTATCCTTAAAAGAACATGGCACATATAATGTCATATACACACACATATACAGATGATTTGTATTTTTGCAGAAACATTCTCTAAATATTTATGAATTATAGCAAAAAGTTTGGTAGGGTGTCTTATGTCATAGCCTTAAAGAAGTGGAATATAATATACCATTGGTATGGAGTATCCATTAAAATTTTGTGTATATGTTATATAATGTATTTTCTATCGATTGTAATTAATTGTTATATACTTAGTTTGTCAAACTTTTCAAACCTTAACAGTAAGATAATTGACCAAGCAATTACAATGTGTTTATATCCATCTATTTAATCTCGTATGTTGTGGAATCAGGCTTCTCAAATACTTATCTACAACTATACTATAAACGCTTCACCAAAAAAAAAAAAACTACCATCATAAGGGATCACTGGAGTGCATCTTTACTCGTTGAGTTCGACTATTTGACTTCCCTTTCGCCTTCGGCACACTTTATCACTTCGTTTCCCTCTAAGTACGTGCATGACATATGCCGAATACTAACAAGAATATATGATAGAATAAAGTAGGACAAGATGATATGATTGATAGCAAATGTAGATGTAACCAATATTATTATTTTAATTTTTACAATGCATGAAAATTGAAGAAAACAAATATAGAATATCAGCAAATAAAAAGTATTTGGAGCTCCATTCCATTAACTAATTGGCATGATAAGTTTATTGATCAGTTGGAATAAGAAACTTAAAATTGAATAGATGGTCCTTTTTTCCTTTTGAGGAAAAGATTGAGAGATCCATCTATGCTATAAGCATCCAAGTCTAGACTATCGAGGATGCACCATCCAAAAACGTACAGATCATTTTCATCTACCATATGGGTAAGTAGGCAATAGGATTTAGAATCAAACTCTTGGAGAATTTGGCAAAAAAAAAAAAAAAATCATGGCTATTATGATCAAAGATTAAGGAACGGTACCAATGTTGGAAACTTATAGAACCAACTAGTTTTTACTAAGGAAAAAAAAAAAAAGAAACAGTGACCTATAAGTATTAGGTCATTTGTACTCGAAGAATAATAACATTGATTTTTTATTTCAAGAAGAATAATATCATTGCTTTTACCAAAAAATAAAGAAGTATAATTTCATTGTTGCAGATCATATAGAAGTTCCTCCCACGTCTCATGTTCAATTAGCTGGATCTTTACTTATACCGAAGCAAAAAAACAAGCCAATACAATAAATAATTGGGGATGAAAAGTCTCCACATCTCTCTTGTTATTCGCCCCACCTCCGAAAACAGACATCTCTCTTATTCAACAAAAGAAGAATAATATCATTGTGCAAAAGAAGAACAATATCATTTGTGTGGTTTCTCTTTCGATATAACTATCAGACTTTGTCATTCTTCTTTCTAGGCAATATAGTTTTGCTTCTCTTTGGCCCCCAACAAATCTCCAACACACACACACACACACAAAAAGAGACATCTCTCTTATTCAAGACATAGACGAGTCCAATAAAATATTTGAATCCAACAAATAGAATATATTATGTTCAAGGATAGAGCTAGCCTACATAATCGGAAATTGTTTTTAAAACTAAAGCTTTCATTATGCAGATCCTGCATTGTTTTTTGTATTTTATGATGGCACAAGCGTGCTAAATATCTTTATCATGAAAATAAAACATACACTAAACTCTTTGCTCCGTTTAGGTCACCAATCATATCCAATGTCGATGGTGACATGAATTGATTTGTTCTCGTCTTTCAAAAAAAAAAAGATTTATTCTATCCCTTGGAGATATTGCTACGATTCTCCATGATAAAATGCCACTTTGAATGATAATACTAGGGTAATATCATAGCATTTGTTTAGACAGGAGACTATTCTGATCGTCGTGTTAATCAGAACTTACAATCAGATGATTGTTTGCATCTGCAGTATTAAACTAATTGAGATAGTGCGCTAGATCCACTTGATTGTACTTGAGCATTATGCTAAGTCCCCACTATATACTAATTATGGAAAGAATAATGCTGATTTTAATCAATCTTAACCGCCATATATATATATATATATATATATATATATAAGCATGTCTGAAATGTTTATTCCTCTCTGCCAAAGGTGGCCTTGCATATGCATCAAAGTTTCTGATATATCAACCAATATGATAATACTGAATAGAACTTTTTAACAATTTTTTATAATTTATATTTATTATAAATTATAAACTCTAAATTATTTAAATTAAATTTTTCATATGGTAGTAAATCATTGTTTTATCATTTCAGCTGATTTCGATAAGTTGCTTGCTATAATATCAAAGAAAATATCATAAAAATCTCATTATACTTCAGCAGATATAATTTTAGCATATTTTTTTGTTCTTAGAAAAAATAAATAGATATCTTGCTTATAATATACTCAACCAATCTTGCTGTATACAAAGAGAGTTTTTGTGCACTACTTTGCGGTGCAGCAAAATACACCGTCCCATCTAATTGGACCACATAGCTATCACTTTTCAACACATATTTAATACTGTAGTTCTATTTTTTCATTTAAAAATTTTAAATGATAAAAATACTTCTCTTCTCTTAAAAAAATTATGACATTCTGTGATTATATTATGACATCTTGCGATCAAATTATGACTTCCTGCATAATAGTAAGTTATAATTTTGCCATATGATGTCATAAAGATGGAAGGATATTTTCATCATTTAAAAATTTTATAAATTTTCAATAACGAAAATACCCTCCATCTTTATGACTTTGAAGAAAAATTATGACTTTCTGTTGTGTAGGAAGTCATAATTTGACTGTAGATGTCATAATATGACCATAAATTATCATAATTTTTTTAAAAGATGAGAGACATTTTCGTCATTCAAAATTTTAAATGAAAAAATAAAATTACAGGTATTAAATGCAAATTAGAAAGCAATGGCTACGTGACCCAATAAAATGGTGGGATGGTGTATTTTTACTGCACCACGTGCGGTGCACAAAGAATTACTCATATACAAATGGCTTTGTTGGACTTCTTAAAAATTAAAAAAAAATCCTAATGAAATACTATAAGCTACAAGAAACCAAAATAGATGTTGCCTAAAATAAGATGTCCTACAAACCAATTTTTTTTTATATTTATATTCTCAATTTTTTCTTATCAAGCATGCATGGGCAAAAATCTAGTGTCTTCATTTTAACAACCTTCACAAACAAACTATGATTTGATCAAATGTCACTTACTTTGCATCTTTGGCAAATTATGGACTTATGCTTGGATCCAAATACTCCTAAGGAAACAGTTGCAGGAAGGAGAGCATAAAAAATGGTGCCTACTAAAGTAATTAAGATTGGTATTAATTATCCGAGTTCAAGTCCTCTCTCTTATCTGATTCTAGCCTAACTCTACACGGGACGAACTTGAATAAATTCGATCGAATTTAGACTCAGATCTGATCAGGTCAAAATTAGACAATGGATGTCCTATATTGATGATTCAAACTATTGGATATGATTTACTATTTCAAAACTGTTTGCATCCTAAAATCATATGATTTGAAGATCTCTAATCTATGCATCAAGTGATTAAAAAATATATTTAATTCAATTTTATTTAGATTATCTAATTTTTGACTATTTGATGCATAGGCTAAAGATCTCCGAATCATATGATTTTTTGTGTGCAAGTGGTTTTGAAATGGTAGATTATATTCAATGGTTTGAATCATTAATGTAGAATCTTTATTATAGAATTTTGATCTGATCGAATCTGAGTCTAAATCTGATTGATCCAATTCTATTATGACTCTTTCTCTCTCTATATGTGTGTGTATATAAACTGTATGGACACGATAATATGATGCATGACACGACGGAGGACGCAAATTGCTGAAATCTAAATTTCTCATTAGAAATCCTGTGTCCTATCAACGTGGTCCATTATATGGTTATATGTTAATATTTAAATGGACCCATTTATTGCCGTAGTGGGGGAATCAAATTTGTATTAAAATATTATTGATCATTACTATCAGAAGAGAAGAAAGGGACCGGATATGTTCTCGGATTCTTCTGATTCTATGATTACTTGACTGTTGAAAGAGAAATAAAGAAACAATTAATGGCCTCTTTATTTTTTTTAGATGAAAGAAGTTATCCAGGGGATCTTGAGGTCATCATGCCAACAAGAATCATGCTTCTTAAAAGGGAGGGCAGAAACCGAGCTAATCCATGGTTCTTTGAGCAAGATGTAACGTAGGCAAAGGCTGTTTCAAGCAAAGGGTGGTGGTGGTGTTCTTCTTGTAGATACATATATATTTTGGTTGTTTTGTGCTTCGCATCAAGCTCAACCATTCTACAAACGGCAACAACAACAATAACAGGGCCATCCACTTCAACCATTTTGAAGGAACAATAATATTAAAAAGAAAGAGCCCATCTCGACATCATTAAGCAAGAGCAAACATATCATGTCAGGCAATTGACATGCAGGCTAATCCACAAGTGACACTTGGATTGTGATTGTACAATTGCGCAATGGCTATCATCTTAGCCTTTGCAAAGTAATATTCCAGTCAAATCTCCTTTCTGAAACATCTTTGTCAAAGTATCTGATGACAATGAGATCCGGATCCGAAGATCTATAGGTAACATTTTATTTAAGCAAGTGCAACGTTGAAAGATGGTGGAGTAGCAAAAGGTCCATCTTCACAGCAAATAGAGTATATATATTCTTCAACATCTTGCTCCCACAGAGGTGCATGCTTTAGATCATGTCGACATCGTCCCAATCAACCATAAGAGCAGACCACAATCAGTATGACTGCTAACCGTTGCTATTCAATAGAGCAAGGCTGTCTCACTTTCCACTACTTTTCAAAGCCTAAGGAATGGTACGAGTCCCTAGGATTTGAAAATTTAGATCTCCTAGCTTCTTAGCTAGCTATTCTCTTGTCTTCAGGTGGGTGCACCGCCAATGGAAGTCGTATACAAGGCTCGATCAAAGATTCTTATGGAACTGTAGCTTCCAAATTTTGAAGGTTTTAAAAATCTCACCGTTGCCTCCGTGTTAAACACTTGAGCTTTCCACTGACCAGAAATATAAAAAGAATAGAGTCAAACAAGAAGTAGCTGGGATCGTTAAATCCAATAAATTTACTTTTCACTGATATTGACCTTTAATCCAAGTTGAGAGCCAAGTCTCAGCTCTTAGACTAACAATGTGATATCTTTCTCCTTGTTTTTCAAGAAGATTTCTTTATCCTTTTTGTACTGGGTAGATTAATCATCTTTCTTGCTTGTCATGTTCCATTTGTCATTAGTTTTTCTACAAGGTCCTCGAATCGAACATTTTATTTTCTGCAATAAATTGTCCTAAAAAAATACAATATGCAACAAAAAAAAAATAATAATAAAGGAAAATAATTGCTTAATTCTTGATTGCTAAAAAAAAAAGGCAGAACTAGAATGTATGATGTGAAATTGTAGCCTTTCACATATGCCTCAGTGTATACCTGCACAAGGTAATGTGACATCATTTGGTTGCATAGCCTTATCTCTAGATGCCCTAGAAAATGACGAAGGAATGGCAGCGGGCAAGCAACCAGCCAATAGATATGGGCTTTTTTTATTGGTATAGGGCAGCCAAATGAATCCAATAGCCCCAAAGAGTCGTGGATGAAGCCCTTTATAGAGAGTATTTTTTATTGGTATAGGGCAGCCAAATCCAATGGCCCCAAATAGTCGTGCCCTTTATAGAAAGTAAGGACGGGCGTGGCCCTGTTAAGACCACACAACCAACGTGTCGTTATTCAGCCAATCACTACTCAATATTTTAGTTAATGATAATAAAACAATATTCGCAACAAACATTGCACCAATAATAATAATAATAATAAGAAACGCCCATCTGGCGTACGGCTCAAGGCTTTTTATACTATATCGTGGTATAGCGGCCGTACGGTGGACAGAAAGTATACATGTGGTGAAAGCGTGTATCATCATATAGATCTCAGAATTATCCGTAGATAGGAGGAGTCTAGAAGAAACGCGTGGGCCCAATCGAACGATCGGGTCGACCACACCTATCGAGGTGGGCGCGTCAACTCGGATGAGGACCCTCGGCGGAGGGGGACCTCGCGCACTCGAGGAATTCCAAGCTGCCAAGATTAGGTAAGGTTCCTCATGGCCCTAGAGCCTAGGGTAGGGTATGGGCCCCCTCCCTCATCTCCATGCCACGGAAATGCAGAGATGACGACGACATGGATGATGCTTCCACGCAAGCATCCTCTCGACTCCGATATCTTCAAGGCCAAAAACATCAATAACAAAGATAAATTCGTCCGGTAAGTTAGGGCCCTTGGTATTGCTTTTTTTTTTTGTTTCCAGAAACCAGAATGCTCGGTAGTAAAAAAATAATGAACGACCGATCGGACCAAACTTTTTCGTTATTTCAAATTGTTGGTAAATGTTTTGGAACTTCCGAATGATAAAAAAGGTTTATCATGTTCAAAAATAGTGGAAAATAAAAGCAAACTGGCCGCTAATATCTCAAAAAAAAAAAAAAAAAACACAGAAACAAGAATGGCTCGAAGCATATCTAGTTATTTTATTGACAATTTAATTTGAAAATAATCTTCCGACATGCTTTGCCTTTTTAAGAAGCGACCAAAGATTTTATGCTGGACTCTTAAATGGTGCCATACTTGAATAACTACCGTACAGGTAAATCGCTCTTTCTTTCAACAACCTTGATAACATACAGTAGTTCATGGCTGATCAAATGAAAATTGGTTCATAGAATTATTGGCGGTTAGGCACAAAAAGTTTCGGCCAGCTGGTAAAATTATTGGATTGGGATTCTCTCCATCCTGTCTTGAACAGGAGAGAGCGCATGCATCTTCCAAGCACAAGAGTCCATGATCAGTGTGATGGTCGTGATTAAATGAGCCTAGCATGGTACATGAGCCCCATCAAATGTTGTAGACCCCATGCAAACACCATCATCGAGCAAATCATAGACGGCTATGCTCGGAAGACAAGCTCTCTCCAGTGACCTTGGACCGGAGAGGATCCAAATCTAAAGCTAGTGGTGGACAGGTACGTGCAGTCGCGGACGATAGAAAACAACAATTTTGCCGATGAGCGTCTTCCTTAGCCACTGCCTGTGGTGGAAGCACCTTTTCGGTCGACTGCAGTAGCCTAATCCCACGGGGATCCCCTAGATTTAGCAAACTGTATGTGAAATGATTAAAAGACACGGTCATAGCCGGAATACTTCCTTGTGGAAGCGCATATGTACGTCCCTAGAGACATGCAAGACTTCAATGCCTGTGATTTCTCACCTCTGCTTCAGGCTTGAAAGATGCAAAGATGCTTCCTTCTTTACTATGACAAGATCAAAGTTAGAACCATGCTACTTGAATTGTAGTTCACACGGGTTTTAAGGGATATGCAACACGATGAAGGATGTAGAGCTTAATTGATGGCACCCATGCTTCAGGAAAAGAATGAAACACGAGAAAATTTAGCGACCTTATTCCCATCAAAATCTGATAACTTTATCCCATTAAATAGAATAGCCATATACCTGAAAAGAGAAAATACATCAATGTCTTTTTTTTTTTAACGTCATGCAAAATTTCATCCAGAAAGGTACTTCAATCCCAATTCTCCACAACCGTGAAGCAAATTAATATCTCATTGAAGGTTGGTAAACAACTTCAAAACACATGGCAAGCAGTTTATGCCAATATCTCACGTACTAATTGGCAAGCTAACAAGCCTATCACCGTAGATTTGATGGCTCATATTAAGGAAGGCCCATCTTGGCTCAGATCAAATGTAGATGCATGTCGGATCCGATTGGATAGATGAGAGAGATCAAATCTGATCGGATAAAAAATTCATCATATAAATATTATGAAATAATTATATATCAAAATAAAAATAATTATATATCAAAAATAAGAGATTTACATTAAACTTATATTGGGTTAGATTTGGAGACGTGACAAATCACGACCCATATCTGAGCTAAACCTATTTTAAATATTTTTTTAAAAAATTCATGCCTGTCTCAAGTTCTAATCAAGTCAAGTAAAAACCATCCTAATCGGATTAGATGGACCGGTCGAAATTATCATCACTAACTTGTACAAGCATGAGCATCGAAAGCACTTTATGTCAAGATCTCACATACTAATCGGAAAGCTAACAAGCCTACCACCATTGGCTTGACGACTTGTATAGGCATGGGCAACAACTTATTACAACCTAGCGACAAGCACACGCTCTACAACCTGAACTCACAACTCTTGTTGTAGAATAAACACCCTCTCTTCTCTAAACAAAAGATTTGCTTATAAGCTCCACTCAGCAGGAAGCGTAGAATTTTATTTTTGAATTACTTGCACAAGAGCTTCATCATCCTCAAGACAGGATACAAAAGAAGACTAAGGTCTAGATGAATGAATTGCCTATGACTTGTACTTAGGAGGTCACCGGCTTTTACTTGAATCGCTAGAAGAACAAGAGTTTCATCACCTTCAAGACACCATATGAACAAGAGTAAAAGCAAAGGCACGAAATTTTGTGAGTCAAGCAACCAAGGGTGGTTTCTAACCCACCGAGCATTCACATCGTATAGATAAGTTCTTACAAGTGTGTTCATAATTTCACAAATATTAAGAATAAAAAGATAACATAAGGAAAAGGACACGACAAAATGTACGGACAAGTGTGAACAAAAGGGAAAATTTGCACAACATTTAATAAAAACTCAAAAAGAATAATTCTACTAACTCAATAAAATTTATAAGATGCAGAGTCTGCTACATTGTGTTTGAACCAGCATTTTGAATTGCAGCAAAATAGGCTATACCCAATTTTTACGGATGGATGACAATTTTTTTAATTGTCAACAATTGCTAGAATAGGGGGGAGAAAAGAGTTCATGCAGAAAATATTGTGCTTTGCAAATTATGATATCTACCATAACTGCATATTCATGTAAAATCACTCATATTCCCTCTAGAAAAAGAGTTACAAAAATTTTGAAGGCATGACAAATATATAGAATATGACAATCCACTTTGCAACCGAGCGAACATCCCAAACTTTCAGGATATTCAGAGCTATACATGCACAGTTAATTCAAGACCCAAAAAATTGTAGTAAGTGCTTGTCTAAGTTTAATCTAAAAGAAGATGTCAATCCCTCTTGACTTGATTTTAGTGTTCTAAAAAAATAAAGCTGAATGGTTGAATTAACAATATACACTTGTCTGGCTCTTCAATACATCTCTTCAAATCTTCATACTGGTATATTTCTTTAGAAATTCAGTTGGATGCATGTCATAAGGTAAAGCATGTTATATCCAAATTATACTGAATATTTATACTCCAAAATAATGATAGCATAATGAAAAGAAGCAAGAACAAAACATATTTTCATTTTTTCCAATACACGATGTCCCACCCATGCTTTTCCTTCAATATGCAATAGGTTTATATATTTGTCATGAATGAACTAGCACTAAGAATCTAATGCCATGATGTCAAGTAATTATATAAAAATGGCATATTATCCTATTTCTACACCAAGTTGAAAAGACGACACTATAAGACAAAACTACAAGCTCATGTAGACACTGTTCAACTAGTCCAAAGAAAAAAAGTACAGAAGAGCCATGACACGATTGAGAAAAACCAAGAACCCACAAGATCACTTGATAGGAATCAAAAGATCTTCTTTTTGAAGGAAAAAAACAATAAAGAAGGAAACATGTCAAGCCTCCATTTCTGCTAAATGACATATATAGGGCAGTTCTAAGTGTTGAAATTGATGATTGGTGCATGAACATTACATGATTATGCTCTAACAATATCCATGAACTGTCACAGCTACAGCCAACAATACGATCCGGCTTCATGAACAATATTATCGTCCATCCAACTACCACACCAAGTGCTTGCATCTCGACAATATAGTATGCCAAAGCTCAATATTCATTAACCAGAGAGCAGAGCTAGAAAAATTTATAGAAACTATTATAATAAAACTGAGACCCAAATAACATCCATGAAGCAAATTCCAATCTGATTCAATGATGCATTCCAGCTTATCATAGGAAATGAAAGATAAAAAGCAAAGCGAAGAGTAAATCTACTACTACAATTTCCACTGCATGTAAAATATGCACATGCCAAATAAATGCTTACCATATACATGCCATGTATACAAAAGCCAACCCCCAATTTTTGTGCAGGGCTTGGCACACATGACAAATGGACTACACTTCACACATTCATGGAAATAAGCATAACATCAATGCAGGGGTAGAATTACCCGCTTCCAACAAGTTCCAGACTAAAAGTCTGAATTAACAATATATCATGGTGATAGAAAACAGAAAAGACTTCTTACAAAGATGTTCATGCATGTGGAGTGATATGCTACAGTCTCACAACGTTGGAACAGCACTGCTCAGATTTTCAGTACCACCAACCATGCAAAAACATCGAATTTGTAAGTCCTCTTCATAACCATAACCTTAATGACACAAAATCCAGTAGCTGCATCATTGATCATTCTACAGCAGATAGAACTTGAATTGTGCCGAAAATCATCCAATTAACTTGCAACCGTATAAAAGCGCAGACATAATAAATATAAAAGATCATGACAATTCAAAAGCAAAATAAAAGGAAAAAAGAAAAACAAATAGACCTCAAGGTGCAGGCATCGAACCACCAACACAAGTCAGTGGATCGGCCTCTCAGAACCAATCTATCCTGCACATCTGACTAAGCTTCTCCTGCACTGAAGATGACATCCAGCCCTTTAGCGCCCTGTCCAACCCCACATACCTCAAAGACCGGCATTCCAGAACCGTATGCTCAACATCATCAGCAGAGATATTACAACAAGAAACTAACACCAGGATCTCCAATGACCCGTGGCCTGAGAATGATCGGATCCCCTCACCAGTGATCAGTTCGCAACCTGTCACATTCAACTTCACCAGATTCCTGCAGTTGCGAGCCACAGCAAAGAGCGTCACATCTGATAGATTAATGAGCCATGAGAAATCCAATCTCGTGAGACTATGAACTGCAGAAACGGCAACACCACCTACATCAGTAATTGCTGGGCCACACTCTGCCAGACTCAATTCCTGCAAACAAGACATCTCCGACAACATACAGACACCAGCATCTGTAATCTGATCGCATTCAGAGAGATCCAGTTTCCTTAGAGTTCTCGAGGACGATCCAATCGCCAAATAAGACAAGCCCGAATCTGTGACCAAGGCACATCCTTGGAGGCACAAGACTGTCAACGAGCTCAGCGTCCTAATCGCGCAGATCGCCTCATTGGTGATGCTATCACACCATGACAAATCAAGAACTGATAAATTCCTGGCATTCCTTGCTAGGGCAACAACACCAACATCTCCGATTCCTTTTCTCCTTCTTAGCGCGACATTCATCAGCCGCGGGCACCCGGCAGCGACGGCACGCAACCCATTATCGCTGACATCATCCAATGCCAAGTCCTCGAATTCTCGAACCACCGTGAGGTTTAGATGGACATTCAGGTTAAGGGTTCGGAGGTTGGGGCACGTTCTTGCCAAGATCTCAAGGCTGAAATCAGGAATTCTCTTGCCGGTCTCGAGGGTTACCAGATTCGGGAACCTTGGGAGGAAAGAAGGCATGGTTGCAGGTTCGAGGACTCGAAGATAAGTGCGGGTGAGGCCCTCCACCCTCGTCCACTGCTTCGAGACCTCCGAACAAGATTTGCGGTCTGTCCTATCGGTGATCCTCTTCATCACCAGCCCTAGCACGTCGTCCCCCAGCCTCTCCATCAATAAAACCTCACTCTTGAAACCCCAGGATAATGGAACAGTGGAGAAAGATCGAAACCTTGAGGTTTCCCCACCCCCCGAAACACCTCGATCTGATCTAGGGTTGAAGAATTCACGGGGCGAGGGAGCGAGCCAAGCCGTTAGTTTCGGGATCTTTCAGACCACGACATGTTTATGAGCGAAACCGCCGGCTTGGTTTCGGGATGCTCCATAGATGGACCGTACCTTGGGCGGTCCGACCTCCCAAGGTGGACCCGGGCTGAAACTGACCCGGCCCGCCTTTTGAAAGGCCCATCTGTTCGTAGAAAGTAGCGAGCCATTTTTCCCACCTTTTAATCTATTTTTCTTCCTTAATCCAGAGTAGGAAAACGAAGCAGTCCAAAACTTCAACTTGACGTCACATGACACATTCTGTTACAATAAAATACTTGTCGAAATTATTATAATTTACATTTCGGAACCTTTGCATAAGAAAGAAGTCCTAGGGAGGGAGCCAGTGCTTTTGATTTGTGACAAAAGAAAGCATTAGTAATTTGTTATTGTATTCATATTATCACAACCCCTCGATGGTTTAATCAATTCAATTGTGGAATAAGCGAGCATGCATTGTTTTGTTTTTTTTTAAATGTAGGTGTTAAAACATCGGCTTGTTTGCAGAAGTACGAAATGTACACAAGTAAGGTTGCCTCACAGAAGTTAGTGCCATAACTTTCTACACAAGAAAAACCATTTCCGTAACTTGGTTGCCCTGTTGAAAAGAGAAATTATAGATCAGAATTTTTGATAGCCAACTCAGATTCTTCATCTATCACCCTAGGTTGCACCAAAAAGAAGTGAAGGATCATTTACATATTCTCAGCTGATAGAATCCATCCATTAGCTGATATAAAGAAAATGGCAGATGCACAAAGGGATGGAATTTCTCCAAAATGAGACCTCTGCTGGGCTCAGACTATCCAGTTTCATCAAAACAATAGACAGACAGCTAAATGAAATGCAGCTATGATTTTATTAAATCCATCAGAGTTTGGGAAACGTGGGGCATTGAGAACATCGCAACTAACAATGATACCAAGCAGTTCAACTTTATAACAATGTGTATGTCCTTCTATATTGAAATCCATTGAGCAGCCCTCTTTATCATTTTGCTAAAATGACTTTCAAGCCTCTAGAACCAACAGTTCCCTCAAATTTTTTATGCGATTATGCTCAGATCAGCAGGCTACCACTAAATCTTCCAAGATGAACTACATGTTTCATTTGCACTAGAAATAACATGCTACTTGGGAGATTGTCTTTACCAATAGGTTTCAGAAAAGTCAAGTCTCCATTATTAACACATCGAGCAATTCTACGAAGTTTACCTTCATCACTGTTTCTGGCCTTCAACATGCAGCACGGAAAGATCACCAAAAATACTTCATATCATCTCCCATTAGTCAGTAGGCTTCCTACTCTGTGACATGTTGAAAGAACCAACTTAATAAACCAGTGTAATTTAGTAGGTTGCAACTACAAAGTCCAGGTAGTGTTTGACACAATGACTCAGCAATTTTCGTCCCACACGTTGACCAGCAAGCAATTGAACTCGACAGAGTCAAATAATGCATCACCTACCGCCAAGACAATTTGTTATGGTAAGAGACGTTCTTGAGTTTCTCAGCACTCCAAGTTTTTTATTTCTAGGTATTTCTGTGCAAATTTAGAAACATAAAGGTACATTAAGCCTGCATCAACATAATGTGTGGATTTTTATTGCTAAGTGTCCTCAAAGCACATAGATCTTAAAATATACTTTAAAGACCTTACCTGTACATGGTGGCTTTGAGAATAGATGTAAGCTCAATGAATGCATATAATCAGATAAAGTACTTCCTTTTCAAGCTCAATGAATGCATATAATCAGATAAAGTTCTCCCTTTTAAAGCACAACATTATACTGGATCCATCATCCTCAAGATTGCATACATGCTAGTGAATCAACTAAAGTTACTAAGTATGGCCTAAACCATAATTAGCAAGAGGTTATGTGCAACCAGTAATTTTAACATTTATTTCCAACATGATGAAGCTTTGTGATTTTATTGCTGATTGAATTTTTAGATTTTGTTGTTTTGGATTATCTCCATACCGCTTCTAATTTGATGACAGCATTCTGACATTTTGTTTGTTGCATGTGGCTAATTCTGTCAGTGTCATGAAATTTTCACTTACATATACCAGCTTTTTGTGTGTGTGTGTGTTGTAGGATAAGTACATTATACATTCCTTGTATAGAAACATCCACGAGCAAAACTGAGCAATGGAAGCGAAGTCCCATAGTGTAACCCCAGTAGATGTTTTTCTCTTATGAACTTCATAGGAACTTTTCTACAAATATCTTTTTCCTTCTCCAGTTCTTATGGAATGCCGTTATTTAAAATACATCAAATTGTATTAACAATAAAAAGTTTCTGATTTACTAAATCAATCTGTGATATATTCTCATAACTGGAATCCCCCATCTCCAAAGTCACCATACTAGGAATTTTAATATGGATCTAGAATAAAGAAATCCATGAAAACAAAGATAATGCAGGTAAAAGAACATGATGAAACAAGCAGTTGCACTAATAATAAGTTGGGCTATTATGACCATATACGGTACCAAAGGCATCACTATGGTGAAGAAAGCTGTAACGCTTCCTACTTCAAAAAGTTGTACACCGGGAATTATAGCACAAATTATAGGACTGAATAACTTGTAGAAAAATAACAAAGATAAATATGTTGTAACTAGTTACCAGATGTTCTACAATTTTATAGATCGCAGGCTAGAACAAAAGGTGCCTTATGAATTCAGACAACAGCATATCACATGAAAACTTAGAATTGATTTTTTTTTTTTTTTTTGAAGAATGAAATTGTCTTTGTTTTAAATCCTAATGCCCCGCCAAGAACAAGACATCAGAAAATTTTTTTAAAAAACAAGGACAAGAAAAATACTAAAATCATATGATATATGACAAATAAGATGGCAAGTGAAACTGAAATAAGTATAAATGCACCTAATAAGATGAAACTATAAAATCGCACATCTGAAAAATAGTGCCAAAATCAAAAGGCTTGGATGAAAATCTAGTTGCTATGCACTTGCAACTGCTCTTCATGGACCTTGACAACGTGCTAGACTGGTGAACAGAAGCCATACATCCCAATTATTTCTATGATGTTAAGCAATAAGCCTTATTTCCTCCTTTCCCGATAACTTCATGATCTTTGTTATTATTTACTGAATAAGTATGTTGCAGTCTATGCAATGGAGAAATACTTTTGAATAAAAGATCAACTAACTAGTGTTTAAAACCGATAAAATCAGCAAAAACTGATAAACCAGTGCATGCAATCCTAAATCAGCAACCTTGCTGATTGATTTTTTTTTGCCAGATCTAAATAAATTATGAATAACAAAAAGCATATTAGACTGCAGGTTAACTTTTATAGACTTCAGGGAAAGTCACAAAATTCTGTTGCTTCAGGAGATGGCAGCCAGGGCAAACGGCATTAAGCCTTAATCGTAGGCAATGCAATGTGTTCATTCTGAGTTTGCCGGTCGACAGAGCAAGAAGCATCTACTTTGCAATGAATCCTGAAAGGGAACTGACCAAATATTAAAATAATACATGAATACCACCCAAGAGCATCAAACTACCTTGACAAGCTCAAATTTTATGACTACAGAAAAAATCCAGACAAGCTGTTCGTTAACTGCCAGAATAAAACCTCGGGACCCCCGAAGCTACTTCAAAGCTCAAATTACCATTTGGAGGTAGCCAAACAAATAGTCTGTGCTGCCACATGCATTACAAGATGGTCGAAAGCTTCTAGTAAGATAGCAGTGATTATATTTTATATTCCAAAAGTAGATTATTGCTGAAGAAGCTTTAGCAATGCAACCTTTATGTTTTATCTCTAATTCATGGCTGAATGTATATTTCTCCATCTTCTAAGAATTATAAGAAGTTTGTGTTTGGTCCTGCAACAAGAATTTTTCATTAAGGTGAATCTGACTAGCTCTCCACTAGCTTGGCAAGCAATGTTGTATGTCACCTTCTTGTATGGACGACAGCCAACTAGTATGCAATATTTGAACAAGTAAACCAATACATCCTAGATTTAATCATGGAGCTGCTTTATCCACAATATTGTAGGTCAATGAGAAAACTGATGGGATTTTGACAAAATAGAGACATAACAAAGGTTCCTAGTCGAAGGCTCAGGGCTCAAGATAATTGCTAGAAGTTAGCTAAAATATGTGATGTGTGATAATTTTAATAGCAAGGCCTTGGTTAAAGACACTAAGGAACATGAGTTCTCAAAATTTGTTGAATGACACCAGTGATGTAGGAGGAAAGAAAACAAATTACAAGATGGACTCATGCTAAAGAAGGAAGAGTTTATGGTGTTGATATTTGCGAAGCCCAATTGTTTATAATCTGAGCTACAGAAAATATCCTTTCAAACATATACTTAGTCATCTAGGTGGATGTAATATATGATTCTTAATGTAACATAACATGTTGTAGGAGGATATCAGCATAGCATAGCTTAGCTTCCAAAATGACAAATAGGTCTAATTTATAGTTTTATTAGTTTTGTCCACTGCAATGCACATGAGGGAAATTGAAAATATAAACATGTGAAGATGAATTTTCTAAATGTCAGTAGTTGCATTACACTCGTGTGTTGACAATAGTCGATCATCAGAGTTGTTAGCATAGAAATTTTTGTTTTTTATACTAAATACTCCAAGAATCAAATACATTATGAAAAATGGTTGACCCGATCAAAGCAACCATCATTAGTGAAAGATATGCATGCATTATCCTACCCAAAAAAAAAAAGGAAATAGGTTAAATTGGTAACATTTTGTCACTCATTTATTGTTCCCATGATTACAATCTGGCACATTGCTCCTCCGTGTTGTAAATCATTCTAGAGTTCATAGACACCTTTCACATAAGAAGGTTTCAAAGGCTTAAGTCCCATTATTGAAGCCAAGGATTTGAGTACTAGTACCAGTAACCATACGACAACCTTATTGGTATGGTATTGATGCAGGCCGAGATCAAAATGTGCCCAAGAACAAATTATCAGGGCCCAAAAAGCTTCTGATGGTGACATTGCACCTGAGAACCCTACCAACAATGCACCATCCACCATTAGAAGGCATCTGATAGTAGCAGCCTACTGTCCGAAGGATTCACACCTCCAAATCCCAGGCAAATGATGGTACTCCTCCTCACCATCAGATCATCTGAAGGCAATTGAAAGGCAACTAACTGCAGATAGATCACCATTGCTCCTAGAAGGCCAAGCAACGAGATTACTTAGTCTAGTTAGCTTAGGAGTTGTTTTTCTTATTCCTTACGGACTCTTGGGGTACCTAGATATTCCGGGCATTGTAGGAAACCCCATAGCCTATAAATATGCCCTCTTGTACTTAGCTTTGAATGTTGAAAAATTATTAAAGCTTCTTTTATGGGTACACTTTGGTGTTCTCTTTCAACATGGAAAACTCTGCACAACCCTCACGGATTCTATTTCTAGGAATCAGCAAAGCAGCTAGTTGGTGGAGTCCTTAGTCATGGAGCATCTCGAAGGCGTTAGTTGGATGAGCACTTAGCGACAATGAGGCCTTCTTCGTAGCAAGAAGCTGCTGGTCATCCTTTCTTGTAATTTCTTTCTTAGCATTATGCCCTTAGCCTTTAGTTTTCAAATTGATAATTGCTTTCAATTATATTTACTTTTATTGCATAACCTGCTTTAGTCTTTTGCTGGTACTCTGAAGTTTGCACTAGGCCCCTACCCTGCATCAGGTACATTATGGGTTGGCAAAGTATGACACCATATTGACACATGATGCAACTATCGGTGACGACATACAGAAGTGCATACAATGTGTCCGGTATCACACTCACACAAGGGGCATGCCTAAACTGGTAGCTTACTGGTACATTATGGTACAATTTATACACGCAGTCACTTCTTTTTTTTGGTAAAAAATGCATGCAGTCACTTAAACCCTGGATTACAATAACTACACCAACTAATGCTCATTCTATCTCCTATTTTGAAGTTTCATTACAGTAAATGCTAAATATTTTATGAATAATAAATAGCTAATCAACTATTACCAGAATATACCCTGTTAACCTATCTCAAAGATAAGCCGAACAATCAACCACCTCCTCTCTATATTTTTGGAATTAAACAAGCAATTAAAAACAACATCCATGAGATTCCACCATACTAAATTCAGACATTTCCAATTTAAACACATATATTAATATTGCTACTCGAATGTTTGAGAACAACTCACTTTGACAACGACATCACTAGAAATCTGTAGATGCATGAATATGCCTTCATCTCAAATCTTCCCATTTAATACAGCATCAAGAAACTGCCTGCAAAATCAATCGAGGGTTTGAAAGCATATCCCAAGAAAAGAAGCCATGGTAGTGGCCACTGGATTTAGAATCTAGATGTCCTGAATGTGTTCATATTCAGGCACTAGCAGACGAGGAGCCTAACAAAGAGAATCTGGTCAAGGTTCTCTATACGATCATCATTGTCATCATTTTGTTCCATACAATCCATACTGGTGCGGACACCAGAGCCATCAAAAATCGGCAACATAATTTAAGTTCGATTTGGATCGAAGAAGCCTCATTAAATTGATTCTACTTCAGTTATTTATTTTCAGTCAATAAATTTTAATGCATTTGGCTTTGGGTCCATAGGGCCATACTTGGATTTGTCCACGTCACCTTTGGAGCCACCACTCTCCACATGCCAAGAGAAGAATATGCATGCCAGCATATGCCGTGCTCATGCCAAGTTGTGTCAAGCATCAAGCACCCACATGAAATTCCATTTCTTCCTTAGAATTCCTTAAGAGTTCTTGGCTACTTACTTATTTTGTTGAAGGCTGATTTCTTTCCTATGGTAGATTATAATGCTTTACTTTTTTGTGGAGGGTTGATTTCTTCCTTGTAAAAATAAGAGATTCCTAAACAAATAGGACCCTTAGAGTCCTATATAAATCCTTGTATCTTTCATGAAAGAAAACAATGAATGATTTTACAAACTCCACAAATACTTGTGTCAATCGCTCCGAGAGGGAGAGGGTGTGAGACCCAAAATCGCCCCACAAGGGGAGGGTGTGAGGCCCACTTTCTATCCTATTCCTTCTACTTAAGATTCAGTGTTTCTGCGACTATGATCGACTCCACCAACTACCCACGCAAGCCTATTCCGTCAAGAGAAGATCTATCTCCTCCAGAATTTTCATCTGCCGTGCTGAGAGAATGAGTGATTTCTTATTCTACAGATCATATGCTGTCAAGGACCTTCGTTCCTTAACAGTTGATCTTTGATTATTATTATTATTTTTTTTTATCCGATGTTGGTAAAGACCTAGTTCTTTATCGATGGATCTGTTTGGTTAAAAGATTAAGAGCCCTAATCAGAGTAGTTTCTTAACTACCACGATCCGGATTCTTATCATCTTCTTGGATTTTCTCACGGGTTTAATGTTTTATTTTCTCTCGTTCCATTCTTATTTCTTTTTTTTGCATCTACTCGTGAGCATGTTTAATTTCTGCTATCTGTTTATGAAATTTTCTATTACTAATTGTTTACTGATCTCTCGAATGGCATTCGTCTGTATCATTTAGATTGATCTCGCTTTAGTCTCGTATCAATCAATCACGCCTCCTGAGCAGAGTATAGGCAACTATACTGTCTGTCCTGGGAATAATGAGCCCCTGGCCGGACGTGATTTGTTGTTGATGAACAGAAGAGAGCTTGATTATTAGGATTGATTTTCTTTTTAGAATTGTCCCGCATCAATTTGGTATCAGAGCAGGTTGATTAGGGCTTTAGTTTAAATTCAGCAATTTAAATTTTTGCAAGTTAAATTTTCGCACTCTAAATTTCGTACTTTACTTTCAAGCATTTTAATTTTATTGCACCTTATTTCTGCATTTTAGAGTTGCATGACCACTAGATCAGGTACCTGGTACCAACATCCTACTTCCCCACCCAACACCAATATGGATCCCAATATAGCAGCCATCATTAATGCTCTGACTGAAAAGTTTGATGATATGAAAAATTTTATGAAAGCCATGGATGAGAGAATAGTGGTATTAGAAGAAGCTAGGCAGAAACAACCTGAACCTGAGTCTCTCCGACTACCTATAGGACAAAGAGGTAGGAATCTAGAACTTGATCGACCTATAGGGGCACGTCCGCACCATAACCAGTTCGATCAAGATGAGCATATTCTTAGGAATGTGAAAGTCGAAGCCCCAAGTTTTGATGGTTGTCTAGATCCGAGAGAGTACCTAGATTGGGAATCAGGTATGGACCACCATTTTGGATGGTATGAAATGTCTGAAGCAAGGAGAGTTAGATTTGCTAGGATGAAATTGATGAGGCAAGCCCGACTTTATTGGGAAAGTGTAGAGCGTCTTCTCAATCAGAGAAGACAAGATCCGATAGAAACCTGGGATGAGATGAAAGAAAAACTCAGAGAGAAGTACCTCCCCACCTCTTACCAACAAAGACTTTTAGATCAATGGCAGAGGCTTACTCAAGGGAATAGATCAGTCACCGAGTATATCATGAGATTTGATGAATACCTCATGAGATGTGGAGTAGCCGAAGATAGAGTTGTTACCTTATCTCGATTTAGAGCTGGATTACGAGAGGATATTCAGCGTGAGCTCTTTCTGCGAGAGGTAACCACGTTGGAACAAGCTTATCAACTTGCCTTAGATTTTGAAAGATTTTCTAGATATTCAACTCCCCGTCGTCCTGAACCCATCCGAGTAACCCCTTCTGGATCGAGACCTAATATTAATCAAACTCCTAGTAACAGACCTCCACTTACAAATCCTATTGGGAGAAAAGAAGATAAAGGAAAAGGAGCTATAGGAGAGTTATCAAAAGGAAGTAGTTCTCGATCTCATTGCTTCAAGTGCCATGGTTACGGTCACTTTGCTGCACAATGCCCCAACCGATCATTATTCGTAGAAGAATTAGAAGGAGAAACTCTAGAAAATATTGAGGAGGAAGTTTATGAAGCTGATCCAGATTTAGCCGAGCAATTTGAGAGTACTGAGGACATCCTAGGTTATGCCACACCTGAGTCAGACCTTAGGCTTGGAGTCGTTAGGTATGTCCTAGCCCAAACTAAGGAAAGTGAAGACTGGCGTAGGACCTCTATTTTCCATACCTTCATAAAATTTGGCGATAAAATTTGTAAGGTGATCATTGATAGCGGTAGCTGTATCAACGCCATCTCCACCGACACGGTTAAGCGATTAGGATTAACTCCTATAGATCATCCTAGTCCATACCGTGTGTCTTGGATTGATTCCTCCTCTATTCCCATCAAATTTAGATGTCGTGTGCCCATCCAGCTTCATTCCTATCAGGATCATGTGTGGTGCGATGTCTTACCCATGGAAGTCGGAAGTATCATATTAGGTCGGCCTTGGCTATTCGACAATGATGTTACGATTTATGGCCGTACCAACTCCTGCAGCTTTACTCATCAGGGTAAGAAGATCACGATTAATCCTTCCCCACCTAAGGCTACTAATAGAAAGATAGGCGATGGACCAAAAGAAAATCTTAAGAAGAAAAGCCTCAATCTGATAGGTGCTAAAGAATTAGAGACGATCATGAGTGAAGGATCACCAGTTTGGATGCTTGTTGCTAGAGAAGTTCGTGAGGATTCTAAGGTGGATTATCCTAAGGAAGTAGCTAGCCTTCTTGCTGAGTTTCATGATGTCTTTCCTGAGGATCTTCCAGATTACTTACCGCCTATGAGAAACATTCAACATGCCATTGATTTAGTTCCTGGATCTACCCTACCCAACTTGCCCCACTATAGGTTGAACCCTAATGAGCATGCTGAGCTACAAAGACAAGTTGGAGAGCTGATAAAAAAAAGATTTGTGAGGGAGAGTTTGAGTCCTTGCGCGGTTCCTGCACTACTGACTCCAAAGAAGGATGGTACATGGAGGATGTGCATAGATAGCCGTGCCATTAATAAGATCACCATTAAGTACCGCTTTCCCATTCCTAGGTTAGATGACATGTTAGATATGATGGCCGGATCCACTATCTTTTCTAAGATCGATCTTAAGAGTGGTTACCATCAAGTAAGGATTAGACCGGGAGATGAGTGGAAAACTGCTTTCAAGACAAAAAATGGTTTATATGAGTGGATGGTGATGCCATTTGGATTATCTAATGCCCCTAGTACCTTCATGAGGTTGATGACCCAAGTACTACGACCATTTATAGGAGTATTTGTAGTCGCATATTTTGATGACATTTTGATCTATAGTCGAACTAGGGAAGACCACTTAGATCACCTCCAAAGAGTGTGTCAAGTTCTTAAAACAGAAAGCTTGTATGCTAATCCTAAGAAGTGCGCTTTTATGACAGACCATATCATCTTTTTAGGTTTTGTTGTTACCCCCAATGGTGTATCTGCTGATCCTGAAAAGATTAGAGCAATAGTTGAGTGGCCGGTGCCCAAGAGTGTGCATGACGTGCGGAGTTTTCATGGATTAGCAACTTTTTATCGTAGGTTCATAAAAGGGTTTAGCACCATAGTCGCTCCCATCACTGACTGCATTAGAAAGGAAAATTTTGAATGGACTAGGGCAGCCAATAGAGCCTTTCTAGACATTAAGGACAAGATGACTCATGCCCCAATCTTACGTCTCCCTGATTTTTCTAAGGTTTTTGAAGTAGCGTGCGATGCGTCAGGAGTTGGGATTGGTGGTGTCCTTAGTCAAGAAGGTCATCCGGTAGCATACTTTAGCGAGAAACTTAACGATTCTAAACTCAAGTATTCTACCTATGATAAGGAGTTTTATGCGGTAATTCAAGCTTTAAGATATTGGAGGCATTACCTGCTACCGCAAGAATTTGTTTTGTACTCTGATCATGAGGCCCTTAGATTCCTGAATTCTCAAAAGAAATTGAATCATAGACACGGTAGGTGGGTCGAGTTTTTGCAAGCCTATACTTTTGTTTTGAAACACCGTGCAGGTGTAGAGAATCGTGCTGCTGATGCCCTGAGTCGTCGTCATACTTTGCTGTCCACCATTAGTATAGAAGTTGTTGGTTTTGATAAGATTAAAGAAAATTATGAGGAGTGTCCAGATTTTGGTGACATACTTACCGCTTTACGTAAGGGGCCATCTAGAGAACGTAGTGAATATACCCTTCAGGATGGTTACCTATTTAGAGAAACTAGGCTGTGTATCCCCCGTACATCTTTGAGAGATTTTTTAGTTTGGGAATTACATGCTGGAGGATTAGCTGGACACTTTGGTAGGAATAAAACTATAGAGTTGGTAGAAGCCCAGTTCTTTTGGCCAAGCTTGAAAAGAGATGTCGTCCGAATTGTTGCCCAATGTAGAACATGTGCCGTGGCCAAGCAGAGAAAACAAAACACCGGCTTATATACACCCTTACCTATACCAGACTGTCCTTGGCAAGATGTTAGTATGGATTTTGTTTTGGGATTACCTAGGACAGCCAGGAAGCATGATTCCATTCTAGTGGTTGTAGATAGATTTTCAAAAATGGCCCATTTCTTGCCCTGTTGCCAAACGTCTGATGCGTCGAAAGTTGCAAGGATATACTTTGATGAGATTGTTAGACTACATGGATTGCCTAAAACCATTGTTTCTGATAGGGATGTTAGATTTATGAGCTACTTTTGGAAAACCCTATGGCATCTTTTAGGCACAAAACTAAAGTTTTCTTCTGCCTATCATCCGCAAACAGACGGTCAGACCGAAGTGGTTAATAAGAGTCTTGAAAATCTTTTGCGTTGCTTGATTGGGGAACATATGGGTAACTGGGATCTTTTGCTGCCCCGAGCCGAATTTGCATATAATAGCTCTGTTAATAGGTCCATTGGCATGAGTCCTTTTGAAGTAGTTCATGGATATCAACCTAGAAAACCAATAGACCTCATCCCACTACCCATGCATGCTAGGATTTTCGAATCTGCAGAGTCATTTGCACAGCATGTCAAGAGTCTACATAAAGAGATCAGTAAAAAAATTAGTATGAGTAATAAAGTTTATAAACAGAATGCAGATTCTCATCGACGTGTTCAAGAGTTTGCAGAGGGAGACTATGTGATGGTTCGATTGAGGCCTGAACGGTTTCCTCCCGGAACCGTGAAGAAGTTACATGCCCGAGGAGCAGGTCCATTTAAGATCATAAAGAAAATCGGATCAAATGCGTATGTTGTGGACCTACCTTCTGATTTTGGAATTAGCTCTACTTTTAACATTACAGATCTTGTCGCCTATAAAAAACCAACTCGGATACCTAGTGAGCCATTTGAGCCTGAACCAACCTTTGAGAGCGAACCTATCCCTGAGTGTCCACCAGCCAAAATGTCAGCAAAACACGATCAGATTGAGAGAATTTTGGATGAGCAGATCCTTTCCACCCGGAGTCGAGGCTATCAGCGGTATCTGGTCAGATGGCGAGGTCGACCGGAGTCTGAAGATACCTGGATCACTCAAGAAGAGCTGCAACGCATTGATCCCGATCTACTTGAGCGTCACCAGAGCGAAATCGACCCACACTCGACAGGGTCGAGTTTTTCCCACCTCGGGAGAATTGGTGCGGACACCAGAGCCATCAAAAATCGGCAACATAATTTAAGTTCGATTTGGATCGAAGAAGCCTCATTAAATTGATTCTACTTCAGTTATTTATTTTCAGTTAATAAATTTTAATGCATTTGGCTTTGGGTCCATAGGGCCATACTTGGATTTGTCCATGTCACCTTTGGAGCCACCACTCTCCACATGCCAAGAGAAGAATATGCATGCCAGCATATGCCGTGCTCATGCCAAGTTGTGTCAAGCATCAAGCACCCACATGAAATTCCATTTCTTCCTTAGAATTCCTTAAGAGTTCTTGGCTACTTACTTATTTTGTTGAAGGCTGATTTCTTTCCTATGGTAGATTATAATGCTTTACTTTTTTGTGGAGGGTTGATTTCTTCCTTGTAAAAATAAGAGATTCCTAAACAAATAGGACCCTTAGAGTCCTATATAAATCCTTGTATCTTTCATGAAAGAAAACAATGAATGATTTTACAAACTCCACAAATACTTGTGTCAATCGCTCCGAGAGGGAGAGGGTGTGAGACCCAAAATCGCCCCACAAGGGGAGGGTGTGAGGTCCACTTTCTATCCTATTCCTTCTACTTAAGATTCAGTGTTTCTGCGACTATGATCGACTCCACCAACTACCCACGCAAGCCTATTCCGTCAAGAGAAGATCTGTCTCCTCCAGAATTTTCATCTGTCGTGCTGAGAGAATGAGTGATTTCTTATTCTACAGATCATATGCTGTCAAGGACCTTCGTTCCTTAACAGTTGATCTTTGATTATTATTATTATTTTTTTTTATCCGATGTTGGTAAAGACCTAGTTCTTTATCGATGGATCTGTTTGGTTAAAAGATTAAGAGCCCTAATCAGAGTAGTTTCTTAACTACCACGATCCGGATTCTTATCATCTTCTTGGATTTTCTCACGGGTTTAATGTTTTATTTTCTCTCGTTCCATTCTTATTTCTTTTTTTGCATCTACTCGTGAGCATGTTTAATTTCTGCTATCTGTTTATGAAATTTTCTATTACTAATTGTTTACTGATCTCTCGAATGGCATTCGTCTGTATCATTTAGATTGATCTCGCTTTAGTCTCGTATCAATCAATCACGCCTCCTGAGCAGAGTATAGGCAACTATACTGTCTGTCCTGGGAATAATGAGCCCCTGGCCGGACGTGATTTGTTATTGATGAACAGAAGAGAGCTTGATTATTAGGATTGATTTTCTTTTTAGAATTGTCCCGCATCACATACCTAAGGATCCCATCCAATCATTAGAAGGGTCTATCGAGCTCAATGCTGGGAAGCACTGCTGAGTTTGTGCTTTGAGATGTATATTGCATCATCTTTCTACCTTAAGGCCATGGCCTGAGCTTCGCTAATGGAAACAATCTCATGTCCCCTTGACACATCAAAGGAAGTGAGTTGAGGGGAAGAGTGGAGAGAAAGAAAATGAAAGAGAAGGCTAGTGACAAGATGAGTTAAACACATTTACTTGTAAACTTTCCTCCCGACATGGCATAAACCATTCTGGATTTTATGTATACCTTTCACATGAGATTTTCATATCAATCGAGTCCTTAATTTGTATCAGTATTGAGCAATCACCATTGAGTATTTGCTTAGATGTTATCACCCTTGCCATTTGAGCATGGGGGCAAAGGTTTAATTTTGGTTTGAGTCAAACCTCCAAGATGGTGAGCATAGGGTAGAAAAGGTGGGGATTAGCCCATCCTAATCTGAAAAAAAAGAAAAATCAGTATCGAGCAGTCAACAATAAGATATATCTGAAATATTAGTTCTCATTATTTTGGTGAATTTTCACTGATATATCATGATATGTTTGTTGATATGATACGAACATGTCGTTTGAGATTTCTAAATCAGTTGCTTAGGTACTTCTTTATCTAAGCTCTTGACAACACTTCCTTAATCTATCTCCCTCCTACACTTACCTCCTTGATCGTTCAATTTAAAATTTTTAGATTTTTATTCTTGGCCTAGATAAATCTATATCTTCGTTCACCTTCATATTGGCAATCCACAAAGATGATCATGAGGGATAGAACAACAAGCGGCCATGTCCCCCACTCCACGCCACCTCTACAAAAAATAGTTTCAATGATAATTGATGATAAATTAATTTATGGATTTAAATGAACTATATATCAATATCAGAACATATTTTTGAATATACATTGCATCTATCATGGTAGCATATCTTGGAATGGCCCTTTTTATATGATACTGAATCCTTGTCAAATAAGGAATAAATCTCTTAATTGTTACTCACCAAATCATATATATTCTCCACTCTCACAAACCCTATATCTTCTCAATTTTCTACTGATCATATGTTATTATTTTCTCCTAGTCTTTCTTCTTAACATTCAGGTATCGGATACTGGTATACAACAACAATATGAAGTTTTCAAATAAAACCATCCATTTGTCTCCCTTCTATAATTTTTCTATCATGGAAGTGAGGCTTGGTCATGCTTATCATTTTATACAATAGTAATATATGGGAGGCCTAGTATGATCTGTCTAGTTATTATAACAATTGCTTCAACAATATGAGATACATGATTATTTTACGAAAAGCTTTTTGACATTAAATTACTTTAGAAAAAGTTACACAAAATGTCGACCTATCATGATGGTACATATACATTAATAACAAAGTAGTTCATTTTCATGAAAGTGAATGAGCTTGTGGAACTGATTGAAAATCTTTTTTGAATTGATCAAGGGCTTGTATTATAAAATTAAATAACTCAAATGAATTTAGCAAAGCCATAATTAGATGGAATGCTTATTAATGAAATATGGTGATAATTAACTAAAGACTTATCATCTTTTAATAACCACTACATTAGAGCCATATGGGAACATAGTCTAAAAACTGGTGAGTCGACTCAAATCTCAATAGAGTTAACTCGACTCAACAAGTTTTCGAGCCCTTGGTAGGAGATTTGAAGCTCAGTCCAGTCATTTGACTCAATTGAGTCATGAGCACTAACTACAATCCATTTCAATACCCAAAATTTTCACATTTTCTATCAAAGCAAATCATTCAAGGGTGTTTTTTAGTATATATAGTATAAAAATATAACAATACAAATGGAATGTGAAGGTTCGGGGTTTCTACTTGTCACGCTCACCTAGCACTTAACGCCAATGCATATACAATAGTTGATAACATGTCCAATAGTTATCAGTGGTGTATTTTAGTTTCTTTATTTTAATTATTGTATGAATATATGGATTCTATGCACAATAAATTATATGTCTCTATTTTGTCCTTAAAAATTAGTATTCAAATATATATGTTTAATTATAAATTTATATATTGATTCTTGAGGTTCAAGATTCTTTGGGTACTTGACTGAGTCTTTGAATCAACTTGACTCGGCTGACTTTCAAGTAGAGTTGAGTTGAGTCAAGTTTTTGGGTTTTCAGACTATGCACCGGAATAATCCTAGATCAGCCCTGGTGAGCATGGAATTCAAGATGAAAAACTTGCTTTCACATAAATTCGGTTTCAAGGTCTTAGATCATTTTTTAAAGCAATTCTAGAAATTAATTCTCATTCTATTTTCTATGGGAATACTTGCTGTATATAATCTGCGAATCACAAACCATTTAATCGATTGCTACCAGCACATACCCTGTTAACAAATCTAAAAGGATAAAGATAAACAATCACCACCTCCTTTCCACATATACATTCCATATCCAGAATTCAACAAGCATATCAAAACAGAATCCAAGAAATCCCTCCATATGAAAAGGATATCGATTCAACGGAACTTAATTATCACCAGAATGTTCAAGAATAACTCACTTTCTCACAGCTGCAGCATGGTGTATATGGGGGACGCAAGAATGCGGGATAATCTCGAACTTTCGCCATTAATACATGCACAAACGCGGGACCGTCTCGAACCTTCCAAATTAAAGGTATCATTCAAGAAATTTTCTATAAAAGCAGGCTAGGGTTTGGAAGCATACCACAACAAGTCAACGCCGCATCGAGTCCGACCTACTATTTCCGGAATCCAGAAGAACCCTAATGTCGTCCATGTCCGGGCACCGGCACGCCCGGAGCCCGCCGGAGGGTGTCCGACCGGGACCCTCAGCGCCACCGATGCCATGCTGTCCCATACCACCCCTACCTAAAGATCCCGCCACACACGGGGCATTTCCGGTCGCTGCAACATCAAATAACCACAATCTGGTGGCCGGAAACCTGGTGATAAGAAAATGAAGGCGTCAAAAGCCGAGGGTAGAGGAGGGGCCGAGGAGGGTGTTCCAGGTGATGAGTATTGAGAAGGACAGGACCAAATTCATGGGGGAAGAGAACACCGTGAACAGAAGCCGAGCTCGATCGTCAGGGAATCTTGGGGTGGAGGAAACCGTGCCCGGGGACGGTGAAGAGATTAATTAGTTTGTGGTTTCTTATTTTATTTTCTGTCCCCCCTGGGATACGGTAGTGTAGCGGCACAAAGGCGCTTTTGACTAATGCAAGCTGAATGAAAGACTTTGTTGTCAACACCTTGGTGATTTCCAAACAGCCGATGCTTTATTTTTGATGTCCTTGCAATTTGCAAGCGCTTCCTGTTTCAAGGATAGTTTTTCTAAAGAATGTTGCGTGAGGACATGGATACTCTCTGTCTTCTTAATCCGCATTATCATGGTTAACAAGAGTGAATAAATAATAATTAGAAAATGACGATAACTACTAGATGAAAAAGACTGACACGTACTGGATAAATCTATATTAGTTGGATTCTACCGATTGTCAAGAGCATGATGAGAGTTTTCTCACATTTTGTGGTAACAACCTCTAACAACTCATCAACAAATATAAGAAACCACTCTGGACATTACTCATAAGCCCACCCGTTTTGAAATGCACCGTGATTAGTTTTTGAAGCCAGAGAGGATGATCAGGTACCTGCACATGTGAGGCAGTGTGATTTATTGAAGTGATGAAACATTTGAAGAGTGACCATGGTCGTAGCATCCAAATTTCCAGAATAATTTGTTATACCCTGAACTTTTTATTTTCATATATTTCTCTAACATTATTTATGTCATAGAACAATTACTGAAAGAGTATTGTTAGGATATACCAACTGACTCTGTATGCCGACTTACCCTTGGATCGATCCGACCGATACCCGACTCTACCGACCGGACCGACGGACGACTCCGACAACAACTCCGACAGACGACTGCCGACAAAGGCTGCCAACAATATCCGACCAAAGATATGTCGGCGGAACAGACTCATACTGTTCCCGACCGGCTGAGCGGCCGAACCCGTACCACCGACTCACTGTCGGAGGTGGCAGCCGACGTCCGACTTTCGCAAGGCACCAGATCAGCCGACGGTGTCTCCGAGTCATCACCCAATGTCCTCGCAGTCGAATACCGATATATAGTCGGCCAGCCCGTCCAAACGCCGTACAATCGCTATGGGCAGTTGTCCTGTCAAGGACATGCGGTATGGCCGTCCTGGGGCATTGTCCTGCTAAGGACATGGATTAATCCCAGTGACTTGACAACCCACAGCGATTTGACAACTCCCCAGTTGTCTGCACCATTAATGGCGGGACCATACCGCATTCTACTATAAAATGGGATAAGGCAACAGTCTTGGTAAGTTTTAAGCAAACTTTCTCAAGCTCTCTGAAGCGCCTCTAAGCTCTTGAGCTCTCTAGCTCTCTCTCTCTTTCTCGCTGAGTTTCACTGTTGCCTAGTCTCCTCTCTAACTTGACCGTCGGAGGGTCCTCACCGGAGGCATCTTCGGTCAGTGAGGACTTTTCTTGCAGGTGCGCGACCCCGACGATCGGACGACGGGGGGATTGGCCGCAACAGATTTGGCTCGCCAGGTAGGGGGTCGACAGAGGTAAGACCACAAGCTCCATAGAGCTTGAAAAATCTCTCGAGATGACGAAAATCAAGGCTCAGCGATCGAGAGCTACTGGATCGGAGAGGCACTCTTCTCACCGAGAAGAGGCCCCTCCTTTGCCCTCCATAGCGGAACCCTGCTCTCCGCACCCGATGGTGACCACGGAGACGCAGATCGCGATGATTGTGCGGCAAATGACCGTTCTGACGGACGCGATCAAAAACCTCCAGCAACAACCGACTCAGTTGCCGCAACCGTCGGTAGAACAACCGGCGGCGCACCCTATGCCGTTCAGAAGCAGCCGCCGATGCCCGCGTCAACTTTCGTCTCCTCCTCAAGAGCAGCCGTCTCAGCACTCCCACCGAGAAGGAGCAAGGCGGCCATGGCGTGACACCCACCGGTCTCGACGTCCTTCTCCTTCCCAGCTGGAGCGGACGAGGAAGGAGAAGCGACCGCGGACACCGTCCGCCTCACTCTCAAATTTGTCGGGAGGTTCGACCCCTAGAGTTTCTCAACACCGATGGTTAGACGACTACGAACGCAAGTTCAAAAAAATCGACCGTCGGCTTGTCCAGCTCCAGACGGATGGTCAGAAGTCTTCGAAGGACGTCGACTTCCGGACCA
Organism: Elaeis guineensis; assembly: GCF_000442705.2. Classification (NCBI taxonomy): domain Eukaryota; kingdom Viridiplantae; phylum Streptophyta; class Magnoliopsida; order Arecales; family Arecaceae; genus Elaeis; species Elaeis guineensis. Next base: position 119,091,457 of record NC_025995.2, read on the forward strand.
CCCAATCTCTCTCCCGATTTATCCTCGACGAACCGATCTCTAGTCGGTTCAAGATGCCTCATGTGGAGCCATACGATGGCTCCATCGACCCAGTTGACCATCTGGAGAGCTACAAGGCTCTCATGATAATTCAAGGGGCAACCGATGCCCTCCTCTGCATCGGCTTCCCCGCCACGCTTCATAAAGCTACCAGAGCCTGGTACTCTGACCTCCACTCAGGATGTATCCGCTCCTTCGAGCAGCTCGAGCATTCTTTTGTGGCCCATTTCAGCACCAGCTGAAAGCCGCCACGAACCTCGGACAGTCTTTTCCCCTTCAAGCAGGGAGAAAATGAGACACTCCGACACATTGTGGCCCGATTCAATGAGGCCATACTTGAGGTCCAGAACCTCAACGAAGACATGGCTATCTCGACCATGAAGAGAGGGCTAAGGAGGTTCAGATTCACATATTCTTTTGACAAGACCCTCCCTCAGACGTCGTCGAATTACTGGAGCGTGCGTATAAATACATGCGCACGGACGAAGGAGCTTCCGACCGACGCCCAACCGAGGGCACGGGCCAGAAGGAGAAGCAGAAGAAAAATCGGGCTCCTGCTGAACCCAGCAGGCCCCACCAATAGACGGATCTCGCCCCGACGACGGAGTCTGAGACCGATACGTCGCAGGTATGACTCCTACACCCCTCTTTCCGCTCCTCGTGCGCAGATCCTGATGGAAATCGAAGGAGCGAAATATCTACGACGGTCTCAGCCTCTAAAGGCAAAGGGCCTCGACCAACGCAGCTCGATCGTCGAACCTACGGCTCGATCGTCGAATCTATGGCTCGATCACTGATTGCTAAACTGACGGCTCGATCGCCGAATTTACGGCTCGATCGTCGATCGCTGAATCTATGGCTCGATCACCGATCACCGAATCGACGGCTCGATCACCGAACCTACGGCTCGATCGCCGAACCTACGGCTCGATCGCCGAACCTACGGCTCGATCGTCGAATCTATGGCTTGATCGCCGAACCGACGGCCTCGGCCTTTGAAGGCAAAGGGCCACGATGCTGAACCGACGGCTCGATCACCGAATCTACGGCTCGATTGCCGAATCTATGCCAAACCTACGGCTCGATTGTCGATCATCGAACCGACGGCTCGATCGTCGATCGTCGAACCTACAGCTCGATCATCGAACTTGCTGACTTAGCTTCGACTGAGAAGGGAAAAATGCCAAGACGACGCGGTCGCACTTGCGACATACCGACTTGGTCATGATAGATCGAAGGATATTCGGCTTGCCACCGTTTATCATACGTCCTGACGTGCACATCCGACCAAGGGCCGGATAATGGATATTCGACTTATCATCGTTATCCTATCCAAATACGTCAGACACTACTCGACTATCAGATTCTACGACAAAGATCGAAGGGACGGAATATCTACGACAGCCTCCGCCTTTGAAGGCAAAGGGCATCGACCAATGCGGCTGGCTAACTTGCCGACTTAGCTTTGATTAAGAAGGATAAAATGCCAAGACGACCGCGGTCGCACTCGCGACATACCGACTTGATCACGATCGATCGAAGGATATTCAGCTTGCCACCGTTTATCATACGTCCCGACGTGCTACGTCCGACCAAGGGCCGGACAACGGATATTTGACTTGTCATCGTTATCCTATCCGAATACATCGGACGTCACTCAACTATCAGACTCTACAGAATGATCGTGCTAATGTGCTACGCCCGACCAAGGGCCGGATAACGGATATTCGACTTGTCATCATTATCCTATCCGAATATGTCGGATGCCACTCAACTATCAGACTCTACGGAATGATCGTGTCGACATGCTACGTTCGGAGGTTGGCCGACATCCGACCTGACATGCACGCTCAACCTACAGTCAGGATGACTTTCAACCATCGGATCCTTTGCAACCTGTACGACAGTCAGGACGCCGACTTACGATCGGGGCTTGCACTGCCCTTAGCACGGCGCACGCCACTGACTACTTTGATCGGCTACGCTGGATCCTACCGAACGTCCTAACGAGGTGTATTAGAGCTACGACCTATACTCTCGGGGATGGCTCGGCAAATCAAACACTTTGAACCGCATGCGAAAAAAAGTTTGAAAAGTCTTTGATTTCATTTAGTTAAAGTGACTTACAAAATTGAGCCGAAGCCCGATTATAAAATTGGAACGAATCCCGATTACAAATATCAAAGATGAAACAAAAACAAAAGAATACAAAAGTGACGGAGCAGACACTCCAACTATTCGTCGGAGTCGACTTCTTGCACCGGGGAGAGTTCAGGAGCAACCGACGTGCCCGCTCGGGTCGGGGAGGGACCGGAGGTTGGAGCCGCCTCAACTTCGGCAACTCATCCCGTCGGCAGTGGGTCGGCCTCCTCCTCTGCGGCTTGGTCCTCTGACCCTGGAGGGACGACGCTGCTCAGGTCGAGCTCCAGGTGCAGACTCTGAATCGCATCCTGGACATCCTCGTACCCCACCCGATAGGAGGCGAAGCCGCTCTCGAGAAGCTCCTCCCGGTACTCGTCCGAGCCACGGAAGTTCTCCACCACCCGGCTCAGCGCCTCTTTGGCCGACTCTGCCTCCGCCTTCGCTATGTCGGCGTCGGCTTGGGCGAAGGACAAGTTCTCCTCGGCCTTAGCCAAGTTCTCCAGGCTAACCCAAAGCTGTTCGTGCTCGGCCTCGAGCTCCCTGGCACAGCCGTCTTACTCATGTTACAGCCGGTGAACGGAGCGGGTCTTGCGCTGGACCTGCTCGCGAGCCGACTGAAGTTCGACCTCCGAGGCGGCTAGGCCGTTGGTGAGTCAGGAGATCTCCTCCTCGAGCCGAGCCTCGCGGTCGACCGACAACTTCAGCTAGTCCACCAGCATCGCCTTCTCAGCTTCGACGGTTTTGGCCTTATTCTTCCAGGCCGCCCGGATGTCGTCGAACCTCCGGTACCTGACCTCCAACTCAGACATATTGTAGATCAACTGCAAGTAGAAGGTCGGTCGTCAGAAAAATGAAATGATGAAAATAATAATGAAGAAGAAAGAAGAAGAAGAAGAGCTCACCCGGATCATGGTCGGGTAAAAGGAAGAAAGTATGTCGGACACCAGCCGACCCCTCAAGAGCTCCCGGTCAGTCGGGAGAATGGTTGCCTGGCACAACCTCCTGGCCAAGTCATGGTTGGCCAAGGCCGATGCTTCCTCGGGGACCCGAACATCGGACGATGCGACGCGGCCCGCCGACCTCGAGTCGTCCACCGGTGCCATCGGAGCCTTCCCCCGATCTGTCGCCCAGGCCCGAAGATCGAAAAGGGATGGGAAGCTCGAGCTCGACTGAGTTCCTCTCGAGGGTGCGACGGGAGCCACCGCAGATCATTCTGGCTCACGTGCTTCGGCCCGAACCTCTTCCATAATCGGGGGCATTGACGCTCCTTCGGCAGCCCCCTTTGCCACCCCTTCCTCGGACGGCACCTCGGGTGGCACCACTGGCACCGACAGGGCGATGACCGGCTCAAAGCCCGATGATCGTTCGGGGTCGGGCTACGCTGCCGCCGTCGCAACACCGGCTGGGGATGATGTCTGAGGCCTCTTAGGGGGCCGCGAAGGTCCGACCCCAGGCGTCGGTCTTTTCCTCGCCGCATGTTGCCGAATATCGGCATCGTCAGTCTCACTCTCGATGGCATGTCTGCAATTTCAGCGAAAGATTAGCACAAATCCAAAGATGAATAAAAAAGATAAAAAATGACCGACGGACCGAACTGTACCTAAACGGAGAACCGAACTCAGGTCGGCATCGTACAGAGCTTGCTCGATGACGAGCTCCCTCTGCTTCGGCACCGACACATCCTTCAGTCGGTGAAAGTCCTCTCGGTCTCCAGCCTCCATCCGACTGTTTTTGTTCGGCTGAGTCCGAGAGTCGCCCCAGCGAGAAGGGAACCCCCAAGGTAACGGAGAAGAAGCAAAGAAAAATTAATTCTTCCACCCGTGAATCGACGATGGAAGACTGATAATGAACGAAAGACTCTTCCGGAGATTGAAGAACCACCACCCTCGGGCTTTCGAGTGGGGTCGGAGGACGAAGAATGTCCGAAAGAGAGAGATGCGGGGAAAGGTCGGCAAAAGCCGACACAACAGAGCAAAACTGATTATCAATCGGACTGAGTTTGGCGCCAGTTGCGTCGGGCAAAGCCCGTAATAATCCAAGACATTCCGGATAAACTCTAGAATTGAGAAGCGAAGACATGTCCAAAGGTCCTCGACATAAAAGGCCACCTGGCCCGGAGGCAGGTTGTTAACCCGACCCTCAGCCCCAGGAGCGAAGAGTTCGAACTGCTCCGGGATACCGTACTGCTCCTTGAGTCGTTCGATGTTTGCCCCCGAAAGTGAAGAAATCTCCACCTCTGGGGTCGACCGAGAATCGTCGGTCGGGTTCCCCGACTGACTTCTTCGAGAAGAGGTTCTAGCCATAACGCTAGCCCCAAAAAGGAGAACAAAAAGAAAAATGGCAAAGGAGAAAGGATGCAAGGAGACAAGAAAGGAAAAAACTTCGAGAAGAGCTTTCAAAGGAAGAGGACGGAAACAACTACCTAGAACTGGAGGACAACTCGACAGGGCCTCAATGCCAGGAACAGATTTGCAGCAAAAAGTGAAGTTTTAGATGTGAGTGACTGCATATATATAAGGCCCTTCGACGGTTGAGATGAAAGCGCGCCGAACAAGGATTTCTCAGATGTCGACATGTGGCAGCGCCTGAGCCCTTCCTCGATCCGACGGTTCGACGCACCTGCCCCCGGATCGAACCACGTCGCCTCCATCCGCGTGAACGGTTCCGGCCCAATAGCCCCCTGACACGTGGCGGAAAAATCGTGTCTCGAAATTCATTAACTGATGGCGGTTCGTGTTCTCAAGGAGACGACAGTTCGCATTCCCAAAGAGACGGCGGTTCGCATTCCCAAGGAGACGATGGTTCGTGTTCCCAATGGGACGTCTGACACCGGATCATTCGTTGGTACGATCGTCAGAGTCGGAGCATGACGTGATGGAAAACTACTTCTTTCGTCCGAAGCCGTCGCCCACGTGGAAACACTGACCAACACGACATCCGACTCAGGAGTGGGGGGCAACTGTTGGAATATACCGACTGATCTCTGTACGCCGATTTACCCTCAGAGCGGTCCGACCAACACCCGACTCTACCGACCGGACCGACGGACGACTTCGACGGCCGACTCCCGACAAGGGCTGCCGACAATATCCGATCGAAGGTATATCGGTCGAACAGACTCGTACTGTTTCCGACCGACCGGACGGTCGAACCCATACCACCGACTCACTGTCAGAGGTGGCAGCGGCGTCCGACTTCCGTAAGGCACCAGATCAGCCGACGGTGTCTCCGAGTCATCACCCGACGTCCCGACAGCCGAATACTGATATATAGTCGGCCAGCCCGCCCAAACACCGTACAATCGCTATGAGCAGTTGTCCTGTCAAGGACATGCGGTATGACCGTCCTGGGGTATTGTCCTGCCAAGGACATGGATTAATCCCAGTGATTTGACAACCCACAGCGATTTGACAACTCCCCAGTTGTCTGCACCATTAATGGCAGAACCATACCGCATTCTACTATAAAATAGGATAAGGCAACAGTCTTGGTAAGTTTTAAGCAAGCTTTCTCAAGCTCTCTGAAGCGCCTCTAAGCTCTTGAACTCTCTAGCTCTCTCTCTCTTTCTCGCTGAGTTCCACTGTTGCCTAGTTTCTTCTTTGACTTAACCGTCGGAAGATCTCCACTGGAGGCATCTCCGATCAGTGAGAATTTTTTTTGCATGATCCCGACGATCGGACGATGAGAGAATTGGCCGTAACAAGTATGTCTACTTTAAAGAAAAAAATAAGAAAAAATATATTATCCGCAGCAGCATCATTACTACTATGAATTACATTGGTGGACAGCTATTTCTTTATTCCATAATTTGTTTGTCCATCATGTTTTTCATCAAAAAAAAAAAATTATTTGTCCACGCAAGCTAAAGTGGACTGACGGGACGGCTCCAGTGCACGTCGTTGCCGGCTTACTGCCAGCAATTTCAATCAAGCAATATCAATATTCCTAATAAACCAAGTGTTTAACAATTAATAGTTAATACGATGGCCCCCTAAAGTTAAAATGGGTTGGCGCTAACTATAGAGGTCATCAAAATCATTTGGAGAATATATTAGTATAATCATGCCGTCCTTACTAAACTTGCTTTCACAAAGCAGCCCTGCTGCTTGTAATGAGAGCAAAATCCCTGTTCAAATCAAGCAACAAGATGGGCAATAGAAACACTCCACTAGCGATCAGGACAGACCATGCCATCACACTATTTGCCCATCGGAGTGACAATGTAGTTAAGATGAACTTTTTTCAAATACATCACAACTGCGGATATTCTTGCAGATAATAACTCTCTTATCCTACAGAAATGCATCCAGAATTGGCTAAGGAGCCATCAAATTAAAATCTATTTAACAGTGCCAGCTCAGATATAGCAAACTTAAAATAAGCCTGTTGATGCAAGTAATCACCAGTTAAAATTAGCTGGATAATTCATCAGAAGGGAAAAAGAAACGTGAAGACGGACAAATCATAATAATAAGCTCGACGGCATCCATAAAGATAAACATATAATGCATCTCTGTCGTGATAACAAGGGAATCGGAACAAGAGAAATGGGTGACCAATTCCATTTCTGGAAATCACAAATTCGTCCTATTCCTGTCGTTCAAACCCAAATAACTAACATGAACCACGTGACGTCCAAGCTAAATAAGGCTTGTATAGGGGACATCAAACCACAATCATGATGGCCTCAAAGCCACCAAGGCATGAAAAGATGGAATGATCCATGAGACTGCCATGCATGGAACTGGGAGTAGCAAAGAGCCAGCTGATCACTTTGATCACTGATCTCTGGTCTTCTCTATGGTTGCCAAGGTTGCCACTCACAAGTAGTAGACCAGGACCACCAGGAAGAAACAGTGTTTCCAATCTTAAACATCAAACAGCAACCGATCTTGTTGCAATCAAAGCAACCTCTCTTATCTACTCCAACAACTGGGTCCATCTGGTATTCAGAGGCAAGATCAGAAGAAGTCACATGTTGGCATCAAAGTACTAAAATCATATGACACGAGAGAGAATAAGATCACAAGGAAAGTTGAAAATCGACATAAATCCACCTAAGATGTAACTAAAAAGTTCCCCATCTGAAAAATAATGCTAAAAAGCATACTGCTTGGATGAAAATCTGATGTCATATGCACCTGCAGCTACTCTTCATGGAGCTTGACTAGATGTTGGACTGATGAACAGAAGTCCTCCATCCAAAATCTCTCTGATACTCTATGATAACCCTTAAGCAAACTGCTAACAGGAAAAAAAGGGCAATAAGATTTATTCTCTCAGATCCCAGATACATCATGATCACTGTTATTATTTACAGAATAAACATGCTTCAGTCTATAAAATGCAAGGAAAAACAATAAAAATCCAATAGTAACTCGCTATAGCTTAAAACTGATACAATCAGCTAAAAACTGATAAACCACTGTGGATAATGTGCTAAGAAGCAATCATGCTGATGGATTCCTTTCAGGCACTACCAAACAAAATATCGGCAACAAAAAACATGTTTGATTGCAGGCTAACTGAAACGGATCATGATAAAGGCATAGACCATGGTTGCTTCATGAAGGAGATGGCTGCCAGGGCAAAGGCATCAAGGCCATGGTCTTATGTAATGCAACCTGTTATCTGAGGATATTAGTTGACAGAGCAGAAAACATGTACCTTTGCAATGAATCTTGAGAGGGATTGACCAAATAATGAAATATCTGCACACCATGCAAGCACATCACGCTATCTCAAAAAGCTCAAATGCTGTTGGCACTTATGACTATAGAAAAATCCAAACAGATTGCTCCCTAAGTACCAGAAGATAAAAAAAGTTGGGGCCACCAAAACTACTTTAAAATTCATAAGCACTACTTATAGATATCCAAACAAATATTCTATGTTGTCACCAAGCATTCTTTGATGGTTAAAGGCTTCTAGTAGGATAGATGTATTTATATTTTGGACTCCAACAGTAGATTACTGCTGAAGAAGCTTTAGCAGTGCATCCCGTATTTAGTCTCACAGGTGGTTTCTCCACAACATTGTTGGTTGATGCGAAAATTGATGGGATTCAGATACAACAGAGACATGGAACTATTTGAGCAGGCAAATACAAGATGACTACTCAAAGAATTAAAGCTCGGGATAATCGTTAGATGTTAAAAAATATTAAAATATGGCAATTACGAAAGCAAGGCCTATATTGAAGACACCAGGGAAGGGAATGTGAGTTCTCAAACTATGCAGGATGACATCATGTAGGAGGAAAGAAAACACGTCACAGGCTGAACACATGCCAAGGAAGACAGTCTGTGGCATTGATATTCAGAAAGCTCAATCTTTTATGGTCCCAGCTAAGGAATGTGAAGTTCATGTTCTAAAACATATTGTACTTAATAATATGGTGTAATGTATTGTACTTCAGCATACCATAGCATAGCTTCCAAAATGACAAATAGGTCTTCTTCATAGTTTTGCTAACATTATCTACTGCTACATGATGGTAGGTCGAAACTAAATGCACGTGAAGAAAGTAATGAAGTTGCAAAGTTAAAGTAGTTGGATTGCACTCATGTGATGCTGATAGTTAATTCTCAGGGTTATGATCATGGGGATTTCTGTTTCTTATGCTAAACATCAAATACATCTTGAAGAATGGATGTCTATTAAAGCAACCATCACTGAGAGAAGATATGCGAGTATGATTCTACCACCAAAAAATAGGAAACAGTGACAATGATAGAGATAGGTGGAACTGAAAGGATGGTGCCATTCATTTTTGATATATGGAACTGAAAGTACTTAATGATATAATGAACCTTTCCCAAATTATATTTTGCTATTATCTCAGACAACGGAAATGTATAGGAGGCCTGATAAGTCCTGTGCAGTTATTTCAACAATTACTTCAACTTATGAGGCACAAGATTAGTTTAGAAAAAGGGTAAACTCCTATAAATCATTGTACTTGTCATGGTGCCACACATTACCATAATAACAATAACAGTTCATATTCTTGCAAGCAAATGAGTATATGGAACTACCTGAAACTTTTGTTTGGATTGATCAAGCACTTAAACAATAAAATAGTTAGAGAACACCATTACTTGAAGTTTTCAATGAAATCATCTAATTAACTCTCTTCTATAATTCTTCTACCATGGAAGTGAGGCTTACTCCCTCGAAGTTAATGAACCATGGACCCAAAAGCAATCCTCTTTCCCAAACAATGTTTCGCTTATTTCTTCAAATAATGGCAATACATGGAAGCCTAATATGATCTATCCAGTTATTATAACAATTGCTATGACAATAAGAGGCACATGATTATTTTAGGAAAACTAAAGCTCTCATAAATCGTTTTACTACTCATAATGGTACATATAGAGTAATAATAAAATAGTTCATATACTTGCAAGCAAATGAGCATACAAAAGTGATTGATAACCTTTCCATGGGTTGATCGGTCACTTGGTAATAAAATCATTAAAAAACACTACTAAATAGCTTGACTAAGAACCACAAGCCATTTCATCTACCGCTACCAGCACATACCATGTTAAAAAATCACAAAGATAACCTTAAAAATCACCATATCCTTTCTACAATATACATACTATATCTAGAATCCAGAAAACATATCCAAAGGAAATCCAAGAGATTCTGCCACATTAAACTGATATATATCCAAATTTTAGAGAGATCTACCCGGTACCAGATGTTCGAAAATGACTCGCTTTCTGACAGCTGGAGCATGGGATATCTCGGGGGATGCAAAGAACGCGTGGCCATCTCGAAACTTCACCATTCAATGCATGCACAAGAGCATGTTTATCAGCAGGAACGCGCGACTGTCCCGAACCTTCGGAATTAAATTCATCGTCCAAGAAATTGCCTATAAAAGCAAGGTAGGGCTTGGAAGCAGATCCCGAGAACCCAAATCCCCGAACCCCACTCCGAGCTCGACCCGAAATCCAGAAGCTAGAACAACCCTAATGCCGTCAAAATCCGGGCACCGACACGGCCGGAGCCCGCCGGAGGGGGTCCGACCGAGGTGTCCATCGCCATGGTCGTAGGCTCGTCCCATACCACCCGCACCTAAAGATCTCACAATTTCTTGGGCAGAGCCTCGCTCAGGGTCTCCCACCGGGCTCCTTCCACGGGATCGAAGTCCTCCGTGGGGCGGAGGAGAGGAAGAAAAGAGAGGGGAGAGGACGGATAGAGGAGACAGGAGACCATGAGAGGAGGTGGATAACGAACGCGGGAGGTGATCGCCGAGAACAGGTGGGACGGAAGGTGCCGAGGAGCAGATCACCGTGGACGCAGGTTCTGATGAAAGAATCATGGGGCGGAGGACACGGAGTTCACTCGGCAAGCAACAACAAGACCGGACGAAAGATTTATTATTAATATTATTATTTTTGTTTACCTATCATGTATTTGGGTTTCTATTTTTTTTTGGTAAATAGGTTTCTTTTTTTTAACATATTCTTTTCTCGTAATAGAATTTGAGTAATCAAGAAAAATTAAGGAGACTTGTGTGGTGGCTGCTTTTATTTGGTGCTCTCTTTTATTTTATTTTTCAATATCCTCTTCTCTTGTGATGGAGTTTGAGTGACCAAGGAAACTTAAGTAAATGTTTTTGTAGTTAATATCATAGTGAATTTCTAAAGTTGATGCTTATATATATCATATGTTGTTGTTGTAAGTACTCGTATATATGCGTTGTTTGGAGAATATTATAACTGATTTTTATATTTTTTGATAATAAAAAAATATAATATTTTATTTTTTAATTATTCTTTAGTATTTCTCGTGTAGAAAAGAATTTGAATGGGAAAGTATTTAATGATTTATATCTATTCTATTATATAATTAAAATGGAGGCTTGACTAGTGATGAGCTCTCTGTGCACCATGGATATTTATATTAACATTCTCATCATTATAGTTTCTTATTTTAGATAAAAAAATAAATTTTTATATAATATAGTTTTTATATAAATTTTTAATATATCAATATAAAATATTTTTTTAATATTAAGATAATATTATTATCTTTAGTGGATTTTCATATAATGACTAATGTCATATGTATCTTCTTTTTTTTTTATTAAAGTTATTTATAGAATAAATTTGAAAAATATCGAAACAAATTTAATGATTACATATGCACTCTATTTTTTAAATGTATTCTTCTCGATATTTTTATTATCATCAATATCCAGCATGTATAATTTATTAGAGATATTTTTATCAAATATGGATTATCACCATTCAAAAATTTATTAAATACCAATCCCTATGCTATATATTTTATTTTTCTTTCCAAAAAATAAATATGGGATCCACTATTTTTTATCATCTCTCATTTTTATTTTTCACATCAAATATGATAATTTATATGAAATTTATTTCTCATACTAGATTAACCCCAATACGATGGATCCTAAGAAACAAAAGGCCAAGCACCAGCCCTAAAATTTAGAAGTTGAATGACCCAAATGTCATCCCTATTTAGGCATTGGCACACACATAGCCCATCAAAAGGGCCTGATCGAAGTCTTCAATGCCATTATTGTCATCATGTTGTCCCATACCATCCATCCCTAAAGATCCCACCCCACCATTGAACCATTATTGTCATCATGTTGTCCCATACCATCCATCCCTAAAGATCCCACCCCACCATGGAAGAGGTTTAACGAGCACAACGTTGGCCAGCGATGCCATTTGTGGCACCTCAAGTTGTAGATCATGTAACTTATCCAATCAAGGCGATGGCCCAAGCTTTAATGGCGAAACCAACCCTGTGTGCCCCTTTACATGGCAAAGATGGCGATTGGGAGAAAAGTAGAAAGCAGCAGAAGGAAAGAGCAGGCTAGAGGCAAGGGAAACATAAGCACATTGTTCACAAATTTTCCTAAGATTGTGCCAAGTACTGGGCAATCAACAATATGTCACATCTGAAATTTTGGCCCTCAATATATCTTGATCACATTAATTAATATTGTTGTGGTCATGAGTCAAAAGGTCGAATAGTTTAGATGGTTGGCTTATGTCTCCGTTCCCGCATATGTGAGGTATTATCTGTTTTGACTCATGACCATCTTTAGGCACCTTGATCATTTAGAGCCTCACAATTTTGTCTTTAAAAAATGCTTCACATGGGAGGAAAGATTCTAATACATATAATTATATTCTCTTTTGACTCATAACTGATGTGGGACTAAAGAGGTTTTTTTCTACACCACAATAAATATATCATGAGATATGAGATGAACATCTTGTCCAAGTGTTGTAGATTAGTTTAATAGGTATTTCTTTATCTAATCTTTTGAGCATACTCCATTTGTCTCTCTCCTACATTTTAGATTTTCAACCTCGACCAAGATAGAGCAATATCTTGGTTCATCCCATTAGTAGCAAACCACCAAGATGGTAGTTAGAGGCTGATCAAAGAGCGGCCACCCACAACCCTGAGAAAGATCATGAAATATCATTATATATCCCGGCCTAATTCTTTATAATCCAGGATTTGTGCCAAAACTTCTCTACACACACCAAAAGAAATAATTTGAACTGCAAGTGGACAATAGATCTATTTTTGCTTTTAGGTGAATAATAGAACAATCTCAAAATCAGTTTTTGAATATCCATGAATCTCTCTGATTATAGCATACTTTTGGAAACATCCTTAAATAGCAAACCAAATCCATGTCTTAATTGTAAGTCACCAAATCATACTTGCTCCTCTAAGTCCTCGACTTTTGAGTGACCATACGTCATGTTTTTTTTTTTTTCTGGTCTTTCTTCTTAATTTTTCGCGACTCAAGACTCGACTCCTGTACAACAACTACATGGAGTTCTTTTATAAAATTTTCCAATTGTCCCTCTTCTATAATTCTTCCACCATGGAAAGGTTTAAATTCCCTTGCTAATGAACCCAGCATCCAAATACTTGTTGTTTAATTACCCACTTACATACAGACACTACCATCAAAAAAACAAAAACAAAAGATAAAAAAAAAAAAAAAAAATCTTGTGTCCATTATGATCTCTTGCTTACCATTTCATACTAGTGATATATTGGAGGACAGATAAGATCTGCTTAGATATTATAAGTCTCTTTGGCAACATACGGCATATGATTAATTTAGAAAAAAAGCATAAACTTTTGCAAATTATGGTACTTGTAATGTTGGCACATATATGTTAATAATAAAATTAGTTTTGAAAAATTATAAAGACACATCTTTAAATTTGGATCAATTTTACATAGGTCCCAAAAATTTAGAAGCATCAATTAGATCTTAAAACTTTAAAATCATTTATAATATAACCCAATTGTCTATATCTCCACGAGAGAATGTTATCATGTATGGATCATGTGGTACCCTAATTTTTATAAAATTTCATAACTGCCCTTCCCACTTACTTAACAAGGGGTTCTTATTTTGGCAGGAATTAAAAGAAATAAGAGGAAAATAATACTTTAGGTTCTGTACCAATGGGTAAATGATTTCATTTTTTGAGATCAATGTAGATGGATGGATGATAAAGGATAGAAAATTTTTAAGACCCATACAAATGGATGAATGATAGAAGATGAAGTGCTTTGAGATTTATGCGAGCAAATGAAGTACAAAAGATGCAGTACTTTAAAATCTATGTAGGCATATGGATGATACTAGATGAAGTATCGTGAGATATATGCTGACAAATGAATGATAAAGAATTAAGTGCTTTAAGATATCTTTGAATGGATGCATGATAGAAGATGGAGGTATTTTGACTTTTGAGATCTATATAGATGGATGGATGATGGAGGGACCTCTTTTAAATTAGTTCAAGCAAATAAATAACAAAGGATGGAGCACTTCGAAATATACATAAATAGATGAATGATAGAAAATAAAGTGCTTTGAGATTTGTACAAAAGGATAGATGATAGGACGAAGTGTTTAGAGATCTGTATAGACAGATGGATGATAAAAGATGAAGCGCTTTAAAATTTATGCAAACCGATAAATGATAAAAGATGTAGTACTGCTTCAATGTTTGTGCAGATAGATAAATGATTGAGGATAGAGTACTTTAAGATCCATGCAAAACGAATGGATGATGTAGGATGGAATGCTTTCAGATTTGTATAGATTAATGGATGATGGAGGACAAGTGCTTTGAGATCTTTGCAGGCTAATAGGTCGCAAATGAAGCATCGTGAGATCTAGACGGGTGGATGAATGATAAAAAATGAAATTTTTTAAAAGCTATGCACACAAATAGATGATTGAGGCCAAAGTATTTTAAGATTGCATTAACAAATGAATAATAAAGATTGGAGTGTTTTAACATCTATACAGATAAATAAATGATAAAGAATGAAGCGCTTTGAGATTTATGCAGTTAAATGAAAAATAGATTTGTGTAAATCTATGCATACAAAGAATAATATTAAAAATATTATCAAAAAAAAAAAAGAAAACAATATATGAAGTAAGAATAATTTTATCTCTTCTTCATCATTTCGTTAATGGTAATATGATACATACGGATGGTTTGGAGTCTAAATGTAAATGATCCAAATTCAAAAGGGTATCTTTATTATTTTTTATTAATTTTTTTTTAATTGCAATTTGCACTCTCAGCAAATCTCAAAGATACGCAGAATTTAACAAGCACATCAAATCAGAATCCAAACAATTCACGCTAGATATCCCCACCATGTCACGAAATTATAGCCACGATCGGAACCCACTCGCTTTCTCACAGCTGTAGCACGCAAGAACGCTTGACCATCTCGAATCATAGGTACATGCACAAACGCCGACCGTCCCGAACCTTCCAAATTTAAAAGCACCGTTCAAGAAATCGCCTATAAAACCAGACCAGGGTTCGGAACAAGAACCAAAGCCTCGGCTGTGACCGGGGATCCAGAAGCCGGAACGACTTCGATGCCTCGAAATCCGGGCAGCGGGAAGGTTGTAGCCCACCGGAGAGGATCCGGCGGAGGCCCTCAGCTATCGCCATGGTCGTAGGCTCGTTCCATACCACCCGTACCTAAAAGATCCCACCACGGAAGGGGCATCCCATTTTCCGTG
This sequence comes from Elaeis guineensis, assembly GCF_000442705.2. NCBI lineage: Eukaryota > Viridiplantae > Streptophyta > Magnoliopsida > Arecales > Arecaceae > Elaeis > Elaeis guineensis. Next base: position 119,106,734 of record NC_025995.2, read on the forward strand.
TCGCCGGCCCGAGGGTGAGATGGATCCGGTGGGAACCGGAAGGGGACGAAAGAGGAAGGGCCGCGAATCGGGGAACAACGGAATGCTAAATGGAAGAAGAGGTGGGAGAGGTTGGGCCCCGCAGCGAGGAAGAGGGGCCTGTAGACACCGGGTCGGTCCTCTTAAATCTTCTCAAGGATGGTGTGCATCAGCAGGGGAGCAACGTCGGCCGCTTGAGAGGCCTAAAAAGGACGCTCGAGGTTTATTATTTTATCTTTTATATTATCACGCACTGGCACAGAGGGTATTTTTAAAAAAAAATGAAGAAAAATCGAGTAAAGTTTTGTTTTGGACCTTTCGTAATTCCTTATGCCGTTTGTAATATTTGCATACCTGTTGTTAGTATTGCAGACTTTTGGAATCATCTCAAGAGTTAAAAATGAAATGTGTTACTATCCATCAAAAAGAAAAAGTTTGAGCCACTGTGATTGCATTGCTCGTCAAGATGATGAAGATTTTCGCACGTTTCTTAGTTAAAATTTGCAACAATTCATTGATTCATATGAAAAAAATGACTGAAAACTTCGCCATAGTTCTAGCAATTTGGAATCCTCGCAATTTTCACACCACTATTAAGTTTTGTATGCCATGTAGCATGAACAGCTAACCCATTCGCGAAAATCATGTGATGCATGTAATAATTCATTAAAGAGACGAAACAGCTGATGGATGATTCTGATCCTACCAACTAAAAATATATAGAATATGACCATTGTGCACTATTTTTTGCTTTTATATACTTCTCTTAGTTATACATGCTAAACATGGTAGAGAATGAGGATGGAGGAAATCTTCAACCTAGTGTCCTGGATTATTTGAGGAGCTGCCCGAATAAAATCTATTTAATAGTGCAAGCTCAGGGAGCGAGCAAATGTAGGATAAGCCTCGTAAAGCAGGCAACTAATGGTTAAAATTCATTTAGACAATTACATCAAAAAATAATGAAATATAAATAGATCACAGTAACAAGCTTACTAACATCCATAATGACAGCAGATCATGCACCTAAATCTATCCTGATAATAACAATGGGTTGAGCGAGGGAGAGACAGAGAGATCTCAACTCCTATTCCTGTTGTCCATCAGAGCTAATTTTCCAGGTGATGATGTCTAAGCTAAATAAGGTCCACAGGAAGCCACGATCATTAAGGCCTCCAAAGCCTTCAGGGTACCAAAAGATGGAATGAACCATGAGACCGCCGCGCTTGGACGTGGAGATACTGAAGGGGCAGCAATAGATGGTGGCAACTGCTGGTCCTTCACTTCAATCATCAGTCTCTGGCCCTTTCTGCAGTGGTCGAGATCACCACTCACAAAGTAGTAGAATCCAGATTTGTCAAGAAGAAAAACAGTGTGTCCATCCTTAAACATCGAACCATGACTGGTCTCATTGCAATGGTAGTAGCCTCTTTTATCCACTTTAGCAACAGAATCGTTCTTGTACTCGAACACTGGATATAGAAAGAGAAGTCATGTTGTTATGAAATAAACCAAAGAACCCAATGTGTGTGTGTGTGACGATTAAAATGTTAGTATATTGATAAGATTTTTATAAAAATCTTAATTTTATGCATACAAAGCAAGCAATAGTTGTATTATAAACACACAATCAGATGGCGCCTGAAACCATTACAGAATCACAAGCAGTATCGTCTTTGAAGTTCACTAGATCATCAATATCATCTTTGTAACATTATTAGCATATGCTAGTTGTTTATGGTCCTTCAGTCCATTTTAACTGTGGGAACATTTATTCATATTCTAAAGATAAACACTCTGAAGAGTATGAAACTCTAGAAAAAATTAACAATCACTGGAAGAATGGCAACGCACTGACCTATGGTGTCCCCGACATAGAATGTGAACTTGCTTGCCCAAATCTTATATACGTCGGTGTTGTTCACGTCAGGCAGCTGCCAGCCCTCGGCGTCGCCAACCTTGTATTGATTTGAGGCTCCGGCGAGGATGTTCATGGTGGCCATGGTGATGATGATGCACAAAAAGCCGACGGATGAAGCCATCTCTTCTTGAATTCTTTTGGTCGAGTGATGAAAAGCTCCAGCGTGCGGGAACGAAATTGAGGTCAGGTCTGTGTTAAGAAACTGGAGAGACGAAAAAAAGAAGGTTATCTGCGGTGAGAAGTGACCGTTACCATGTAGTTTCGGTGGCTGTGCAAGTGGAGAACGTGGTGTTAGTTAAAATGGATTCAGGAACGGTTATTAACGGACTGGTAAAGGTTGTGCGGGGCACATGACTTTTTCAAGGAGAGTATGGATGGATTGAGCGAATTTCTGTGAATTGAACAAAAATTTCTCATTTATTTGAATTGATTTTTTTTTTTTTCCCCCTTGATTAATCAATATATGTAGTCGAAGTTTTATGCAAGGGCACTTCTCTTTTTACATATCATTTCAAAGACTTCATCCATGTTGCATACCCACCAAAATTCCCAAGCAAGCCTAGTCCCTCTAAATATATGAGCCGAGTTGAACCTTGGCTCAACGATAAGATTGCACCATTGCAATCTAGAGATTATGTAAAATAGCCTCTCTATAGATAGGACAAGAGCATATATATTTGACTTTCCCCAGAACCCACACTAATAGGGATTGCCTTTTTTGGTGTCAAATCCAATATGAAACAAGAGGAAGGGGAGTTTTGACAATAATGCACTTGGTTTAAATAAATCAAGTATCCAATGAGCATAAAGCTTAAGCAGCCATTGGCATACAAGATACAATAGCAATTAGTATTAAACCTAAATCCTATCCAGATCCTTGTTTGCGCAAGAGATGCCGAAGTGAATCAGCCCGTTAGATACAAGAATTTAAAAAAGGGGAGGTAAAGCAAATTGGGTTACTGATTTGACTTATATTTGGAAGCTCACGTATACTACCAAGTACCAACCAGCAAATCGGACAGAAAATTCTGTTAAACCTGATTCAAATCAGGAAATGGCAATTTGAAACTAACCAATGACTTGGACTACCACTCTTCCGATGCTTGGAATTCCGTCCCAAGTAATAACACGGAAAAATGTAGAAAAATAGGGAATAGTTACTTAAGACTGCAATGTGCTTCCTCTCAAAACATTGTTTGCCCCATCCAAACATATAACAAGGGTCAATACCCCTCTTCAATATTATCATCAACAAATTTGAGCCAAAACAAAGCAAAAGCAACAGAAACTTTGTATGACTCACTACGACTAAAAAGGAATTTTGATCTCAGGAAAGGAGGGAAAAAAGAAAAAAAGAAAAAGAAAATCAATGCATGATTAGTTTCTACAAATATGCACAGAGATTTTAGCCTAAAGTAGGCCTCCTTGGAAGAGTTATGCAGGGCCTTTCTTCCAGACACAAGAATGTAGTCAGTGACTTTGCATTAAGATTTTATATCTTCCTAAATGAATGATTACAAGCATGTAGCCTCATCGATCAATCTTATATTTTCTCTTGATTTAGAAACCCTAGGCCACATGACGATCCAATTTATCCATGTCCGGTGATATCTTAAAGCATCGCCAGATATTTTGATCAATCTGCAAGCTAACAGCACTGACAAACCGTGCAATTTCAAACCAGGCATCAGCCCATAAAAGATTTGTAAATCATCTATTTTGATTTTTTTTTTTTTCAAATAATCTTATCGTGGAGCCAGAAAAATCTCGAGGTACTATCTTAAACAATGAGACCACAATTCTACCAAAGAAAAGGAGATCACAAGTTGAGTAACCGAAAGTTATTGTTTTTTTATTATTATTATTTTAGTAAAACAGAGTATTCATACAAATTTAGCATCAACACATCCACAAATATCAAAAAACAAAATGCGACCTGCTACATAGTATCAAAAAGATTTACGCATACAGAGGTTTTCTTTAAATAATAATAACAAAGTGAAACTGGCAGTGGCAGATCAGCCACTCATCCACAACTACCTGGTTTTCATCACTTGAGAATGGGAAAAGTAGTTGAGAGAGTATTAATGAATTTGATCACATGAGAAAGAACTGATGACCATGATATTACAAGTCTGCTATTATAAATTGGTGGGTATGTAAACAGCATTTAAAGATGGATGACGGTAAAGGAACACGGTGTACATAAAGAGTGTCAACTAGTGTACTTGGTAAATAGAGATAGCAACCACACCAATATCTCCTTTCTCCCCTCGATTTTGAACTATTTTCCACACACAGACTGATAAAAAGATGATGGTCCGCAATTTAGAAGTATTAAGTACAGTCCATACTCCAGATCATTATGGAGGCTCGAGGCCTACACACCAATCCTCAACAAGCATTCATTGTAACAGAACAGAAGAGAACTACTATTGCATCATTCTAGGTGCCAAGCAAAACAGATCCTTTTTTCTCTAAAAGCTACACCCAGATTTGAACTATTTGCCGAACAACGGCTTTTAACAAAATGAAGGATAACCCACAATTTTATAAGCACTGGCTACAGACCACAGACCGGATTTTATTGGTTAGTGTAACCAAAACAGACCCTATAGGGTGCAACGGTAATTATAGAGATTAATGCTCTGGCAAAACATTTTAATAATTCTGATTATCTGTAACAGAGAAGAAATACAACGGTACAAAATTTTTGATGCATCTCCAGCAGCAACTGATCTGAAACTAGCAACAATAGTGCACTCATCAGACAATCAAACACAGCAAAAGATGAAACTTCCAAATTTGAGAGGGTATTGGCTGCTTGTTTCCGCAAGCGTGTAGGCAGAGGAGAAGTGTGATTACCTTCTGACATAGACTTGATCGGATAGCTTCAAAAGCAAAGCTCTCATATATCCTAATTCATAAGCCAAACATCAAGTCCATAACTTTGGACACAATCGACTTTCTCGGGGAAGCAATGGCTCCCGCACGGCGCTCACTATCCTTGGTGGCGGCGGTGCTGCCATTCTGTAGGTGATAAGGGCGAGAGGGGGGACCTAACTGGCTCCTGGGAGCAGAGCTCATCCCAGCCGTAGCCTCCGAGGGCAAGGAAACCATGAAACCCCCATGATAGCTGCTGTTCAGACTCTCATTCAGATACTGGTGCTGCTGAGGATCCACAGTCTTCACCCCAATAATGAGAATGCTATTTAACTGCACACCGTTCTTTGCAAGAGCCTTTTGGGCATCATATCGGCTCTGCAAAATATGGATCAAAACAAGGCAAAGAGTGTCAGTCTGGAAAATCTCATTACTTGCAGCATTTATCTTTATGAGAGCCCCTTGAATTTTTGACATCAAAAAAGCAGAATACATAATAACAAGGTTTCAATGATATTCCATGTTATAGGAACTCTACATGATCACGGTCTGTAGAAGCATGCAACCAGCAGAATCCCGCATATATTGTGGTGCATGTCTAGCAAAATAGTGTCAAAGACAGTGTGATAAGACAACTAGCTGATCAGATTCAAGCAGAACAACCTATAACTATTGTACACCACCTATCGCTCCTTTGCGATTGTGCTCCTGGCACACAGATAGATTTTGTCTCTTAGACTATTTGACGTCTCCTCAATATTTGGTTATAATAAATGACAGTTGCACAGGACCAATGGACAAGGTTCCAACTGGTTCATTAAAAGATCAAGGTAGCACTCTTGTGACTCGTGTCAACAAAAGCTGTATATGAACTCGGCTATAAGCAGATCATGTCAACAAAGGCAATATATGAACTCAGCCATAATCAGTGTTCTTCTTTTCCTCTTTATTTGTGTGCGGATGTGAGCACGCATGTGAGACAGAGAGCTTTCATTAAGAGGAGAACAAAGAAAAGCAGGATACCTTGGTGCATGACCTCATAATACTCATGACGATGGAACACTCTCAAACCAGGTAGGTAGGAGCATTTGAAAAGTGTATAATATAACAGGTTTGATTATAATATATATTTACTTCTTCCAACTGTCCTCATATATAGGCAGCAAATGAACCAACCCGTTCATCAACAGCTCAGGTCCTACTTGCGAACCAGCCCTTCAACTCATTCTTTCAGAAAATGGGGGGGGAGAAAAACATAGACTCCAGCTTGACTTAAGAACCAGTTCATTCAAGTACCATATGAGTTAAGTTTGAGTGGTTATAGCTGAGTTTGACTCAGGCCCAAGCCAAACATGACATCCTGTTGACATGGCTGAACTAAAGCTAGAGTCAGGCTCATCTTGCTTGCAGACATACCGATATTATGTAATTTTTTCACTCTTTCGAACTCTTCACCTCAGTTATATAAGTGAACACTTTGACAGAGCACTCGGTTATATGAGTGCTGATTCATGAAAAGTACTTTGAATTTGTGGTACATGTTGTAGTTAGCTAGTCACCATGTATCACTGGCGTAATTCTCAAGGGTATAGATATATAGAATGAATAACTTTTATCATTTCTAGGCAGTTGTTAGTAGTTCCTTGAGTCATCACAGTTTTGTGAATTTGGATCGTTTATGTAAAAAAAAAAAAAAAAAGTTTATTATATGTTGGATGTGATTCAACCTGAGGAAACCAAGAAATCACAAAGATCATGCAGTACAGACTCACGATAATATTTTCATATTTCATGGCTCTTCTTCTTCCAATTATAGTATAAGCTCCCTTTAATTTACTATTATTTTTGTAACAATCTAACCATCCTTCAAAACATCTTAATTTGGGTTTCTATCATTTTTCAGTTCTATATGCAACAAAAATATGGATCTCCATAAAAATTCAAACTGCAATGCTTATTTATAATTACAATTATATATAATATACAACTACCGGACATAAAGAATACCTGGTATAAAATATGCATCCAGTTAGCATTCCTTGGAGCAGGTATGTGTTTCAATATGGTTCCACATTTCTCGAATTCTCGCAATACCATGTTTGTATCACCAGGCGAGAATCTGTAGGGAAAGAACAAAGAGCAGTTTACACTTACAGTACAAATTAGCCAAATAGACTTAAATTGTACGTCATGTAAGAAAAAATTTTAAATGAATGTTAAGAGGATAACAAGACATGAAGAAGATACCACCAACAAGATTACAGACTAAAGCATATCTAAACATGCAAAGGTTGGTCCTGGAGAACCTGAAAGAAGGATGCAAGTAAGCTTCTCGACTCACATATATCAATCACTTTCTGTTCTAGGCACAGTTATTTTATATATAACTACTCCATATTAAATGCAACACTCCACCAGCCTATGATACTACATCAGAATGCATAAAAACAACTGAACAACTAACTTTCAGAAGAAGTCACTGCAAGAACACCACAAGCAACAGCAAAAGGTATAACTACAAAATTATAATAGCACGAACACTATAATGACTCAGCTATAACATGATGGCATATCTAATACCACATCCAACATTTCTAGGCTTTCAATTTTTTTTCCTTTTTTTCTGTAGGAAATCATCCAGAAGATGAGTATTTGGGCAGATTCTTAGTGGTTCATTGGTAAAGGACCAAAGCCCCATAAATTCCAACAAATGATACTAAGCTAAGAATGCGATAGCACTAAATCAAATAGTATTAAGTTCAATAAACAGCCATGTGTGAGGTGATACCCATAGGTTGCAAAATAAGGATGGCAAAAATTATGGAATAAGCACACTAACATCCAATTCAACTGATTGAAAGCATTTGAAAAGAAGGCAAGATTAGCAAGGTGTTATAACAAGAGATACCATCAATGCAGATATAACAAGTCACAAGAAAACTAGGATAGCAAAGCTATTTATTAAAATCTTCAGAAGGAAAACAACAATTGGAGAAAAATGTTATGCCTGGAAAAGTGGAGGGGGCGGCAATGTGCAATCCAAACCTAATATCATGGAATAAACTTATTTCCCACCCTATAAGTTACATAGAATGGGGTAATGACATAAACTGTAAGAAGATAAAAAGAATATGTATGTAAGAATTTGGATTTATGCCAACAAGGGTAACTAAAGATGTTGTTTTGATGATAGAGATTCAGTCTACAATTTTAGAAAGTATCGACATACGATCATTGTTAACTTTGAGAAAGCATAGAGGTACTGCAAGGAAAGCTAGTAAGCATTAAGCATGGAGGAAGTAATGTGCACATGAGAGTTAAGTTGGAATCATTATGAAATCTATGACAAGTAGTTGCAATCATCAGATGTAATTATGAGGACAAAATAACTTATAGATGACAATTAGCTTGCAGCAACCTTGGCCATTTGTCATTTTAAAATGATGATTGATATTTGCGTTAAGTTATTTACACATGACTAAGTGAATTGTTTATAGGAAACTAGGGTCTTAATCCGGATTTATGGTGGAAATCTTTAGAATTAAGAGCATGAAGATCGGTAAAATTGAAGTGGAGTATAACCGGGATTCAAGCAGAATTGATAGTAGCTAGATACTGGATTTGGTAGTTTGATTGTCATCACAAATTAGTTCAGCAATATAAATATGGGAATGGGCAAAAATGAATTCAGTTAAATAACAAAAGGTAGTAAAATGGAGATGCCTTAGGGTACTGTGTGATCAAAATGTGGCTTCCATGCTTAAAAAGGAAAAACCAAAAGACAACAATATGGCTGGAAACATCAAACAATTCTTAATATTGAGCTATTAAGAGGGTTTGAGCACATAGAATGAGTGTTGAAATGGTGAGAAACTTGAGCTCAATGTGTAGTAAAGTAATCATAAAGAATAGTGCATGAAATAAGCACATTAAAAGAAGCAAAGGGGTTGCACCAATTGAGGTCAAAGACAAGTTAAACTGACTAAGATGGCACAGATGCCTGGAATAAAGATATATGCAAGCTGAAGTGGGTGTTGTAGAATTCGTCATGCAACTTCCCAAAAGAAGTTATGACTAAGGAAAATTTGAATGAATAATGTGAAAATTGATCTGGAGTTGACTGTCTCATCAGTGGATGTTGCCCTATTTCTGATAAAGCGTAGAGACAAGCCAATCAAATTACCCAGGATTATGCCTGTTCGTGATGGTTATAAATCAACAGAAGAATTAAATTCTTCACATCCAACATGGCGAAGATATGGATGTAAATGATCCTCCAGTGTGTCCTATCAGAACAATCTGATCCATCATGTCAACAACGATGTTTTCGTGTTGCCTATGCTAGAGAGTGCGATCATGACAATGGAAATATTTTTTGATTTCATTCATTTGAACTTTCAAATTCAAGCAAAAGATTCAAATCAGAGATATACTTAAACGAATGTAATGAAAGGCCTTATATCTTTGTTTAAAATATAGTGGCATTCAAAGAAATTCTCAAAAGGATTCAACTGAAAGACATAGTCAGGTAGACAAGTGTTGACAGGCTTAAACCCTTATTCAAGCTGTATGTGGGATAAGCAGAAATCCCCTCAACTTCAAAAAACAAAATGAAATCCCTTCATGATGCGATCTTAGATAGAATCACCCCAAGACTCAGCTAAAAATATCATTTTTCCAACATTATACATAGCATTAGTTAAATCTAGACATCAAGCAACCTAAATTAAAGCTATCATTACACTGATCAGGCTGTAAGATCACCCAAGGTCAGAAAATTAAATGTTGTTTGTGTTCGTTTCTTCATGAGATTCATCAGAGAGTCCTAACTCCTACATGATGAGTTACTGCAATCAAAGATAAAAACCTTATTGATATATTACGATTCCAAGGGAGTAGGCAATCCTGCCAATTGACCAACACGTTATCTTGGACGGTAGCTCATTAAAGCAATTCAAGAGTTGAATTTAGAAACACACCCCATCACAATTAGAACCAGCTGTAACCCTAATTAATAACGTGTAAATCCACGATTTGTTCAAGAAAACATACCCACATGCTATAACTAGCAAGATTTCATCTAATTCAAAACCCAAATAAGTTGAGAGGTTCACAAAATACAAACTTTAAGAATATGCGGACAGCAACAGCAGGTAATCAGGGCATCTGAGAGGCAATATGGATCATACTGATATACCAATCTCTAGCAGTAGAATCACCAAAATTTACCGAGAGAAGCATAAACGCCCAAATTTAAGAATTTTGTTGCGAAAACGACATATAGCAAAAGAATGTAAGTATAAAGAACCACAAAAGAATTAGCCATACCCGTAAACCGTGACCCACTCTTCCTCATCAGGCCCTCCCACAGGCAAGTTATTCCTCTGCAACTCTGGCCTCGCCACCTCCCTTGGCGGCGGCAGGATGAGCAACGCCCCCTGATGGACCACGCCATCAACCGGCGAGCCCTTCCCCTTGTCATCGAGCTCCCCACCACCGCCGCCCTTGGCAGGAGACCGCCAGCTCGAGCTCCCAGGGCTCTGCTGCTGAAAGACGCGCAACCCCCCACCGACGGCGTCCGAATTGCTCGCCTCTGCCCGGTTATTGAGAGGGGAAGGGGAGGAGAGGTAGCCGAGGGCGGGCGGCGGGGTTCGGTCTTCTGTCTTGAGCCCCGGGGAGGCGGGGAAGTCGGCGAGGCCGGGCTCTGGGGAGCAATTGACACGGTCGTCAAGTGTGAAGACAGGGGGTGGCGGGGGGTCGGAAGCGCCGAATTTCTCCCGCCAGAGGGCGGAGACGGCAGCGGCCTGACCAGGCGTAGCGAAGCGTCCGCCGGCGGCGCCGCTGCGGTGGGCGGAGACCGGGGAGGCGAGGTCTCGAAAGAAGAGGGATTGCCTCTCGGTTTTGGGGCTTCTCGGGAGCGCGTTTCTCATTCTGAGGAACAATAGGAGGAAGGGTCTCTAGGAATGGAGGAAGAACCCTTGAACCCTGGATGGAGAGAGCGGCACACAACGGGAAATTTATAGAGATTTAAACTACGATATACTAATCTAATTGTACAAGTTAGCTTCCTTATAACGCCATTACGGAATGCCCGAGTCAAGAAATTATGAACAAATAATAGGGCTTGTGTGTAAAATTTATTTGCATAGGGTTGCAAATGAGTTGGATCGGATCACGAGTAATTCCAAATCATTTCAATTTTTTGATCAGATTTTAATTTTAGATTCAGATCCAATCTAAGAGAAGATTGGCCGAGTTAAATCGATTCATGTATAATTCAATTATAATCCAAAAAATATGGTTCTGAATTCCGTTTTTGTCTAACATAACTAACTATATTTTCACTAACATACAGTGAACTACCGTGAACTAAATAAAATAAATAATAAATAATATTATTTTCAAAATAAATTAAAACATAAAATTATTTTTAAATCTATTTTTATATTAAAATATTATTTATATAAGTTTAAATCATAATTTAGAGGTTGAAACGGCACGCAACTTAATGATATGTTCGAAACATAAAATATAAATTTAAAATTAATTAAAAATTTAAATAAATCAGTTTATATTTAAATTTAATAAATTTAAATTTAAATTAAAAAATATAATGAATCCAATGTTAAAATTTGGATGAATTTTTTAAAATAAATTGAATTGGATCTAACATGGGCTCGAAACTCCCGTGCTTCAAACGTGAATTTATGTGGTAATACGTTCTGACTTCCATGGGGGCTACGCGGAAACTTCAAGGGGCTACGTGGACACTTCTTAATGGGCCATGCGGAAAAACGTTCATAATTAGTTCGAAGGAGTATCGGCAATTCGCCGGTATTGCCTTGACTTTTTCTTTTGGTAAAAACGGCGGTAAAAAAATATTGGCATGGCTTATTTTTCCATTTAACCTCTTCGTGGATAAATTTATAATACTTTTAAAAATAAACAAACGGGTGGTTCTCCTGAAATTGTCCAGAATATCCTAGGATTTGAATTTTTTGTCAATAATCTTTGTAACCTTCCACTCCTTTAATATGAAATGCTTCTCTTTTTTAACTAATCCTAAAATCTGTGCCATCCAAAAAATGAATGGCTCCTAGGAAGCATCTTATTTTGGTTGGCAGCCAGCTTAGGTAAGTGAAAAGTTTGGATTAATTTTATACATTGGACAATCAAGCTTATTTTTCTTTGTGACCTAATCCCCAACAACTTAAATCAAGGATAGAGTTCAAGTTCCAAGGGATCATGATAAATAGTACTCTTTAATATTATTATTATTATTATTATTATTTATTCTACTGATATTTAATTGGAAGAAGTATCCTATTTTTCAGGAAGTAAATTTAAGATAATCAAGCCTCTTGAAGCATTATAGAACTAAACAAATAAAACATATTTTCCAACTATAAACAACTTGCGCCAAGTCTAGTCACAACTTTAGGTATTATCGCCTCTAGTTGGATTTTTTAGCAATCGAACAATCTATAATGCAATCGATTTTTTCCTCAGTATACCTATCGTTTTTATGTTTGCTCAAGAAATTTTAAGGTGCATCATGGATGGATCCATCAAAAAATTATGCAGATTAATTTTCTGTGCGAAGCCAACCACCCCCTGTCGCTTTGATGGTTACGCCTTTTCTTCCTGGACAGCATCGTCCAGAGTTCAAGGATGGTAACATTTTTTCTTAATTTTTCTTACCAAAAAAAAGAATCGAAAACCTTAATTCTCCTGGTCAAGTTACGTTTGTTGCTTGTTTGTAGATGGTCTGTGCTGCTTCAAGGATTGATCTCCAAATGCCACACATTCATCTGTGGTTTGAATTGCCACGAACCAATTACAATGACAACCAAACCTCTTATCCCTTGACAATTTGCCTCTAACTATATAACCCTACATCAAGCTATTGCAAGTGGATGGTGGTTGAAGTAGAATACCACTGTGCACATGCTGTGTCATGTTGGTGCCCATCCTTTTGATTTGTTTAATTAGTCTCAAAATGCTGCAATAAACATATCTTGATACAGATCATTTACATTTCTTATATATTTTTTTTAATTAAGAAGACTGAGAATAGGGTCTTGGACTCAGCCCAAGGCTGTCTTAGATTCAAAGTTACTTAAGCCCAACAGTTTCCCCTCCATATCCGCCATCCTTTGTCCATTCCCGTACAGCACTCAACGTATCCCACAAAACATCCCCTCCCCCGGCCCTACAAAACACCAAGTATATATCAGCAGAACAATATCCAAGCCATCCATGGAGTCCGCTGGCCCCAGCACCCAGGCCACCACCGTCGGAACGCGGTACAACCCGGCCCAACAAGTTGCCGACCGGATCATCCGAGCCCTCCGCCACCGGCTCCGCCTCCTCCACCGGTCGGACACCAACTTCTTCGTCCTGGGGGCCACCGGCAACGTCTACACCGTCACCCTCGCCACCACCCCGTCATGCACCTGCCCCGACCGCACCGTTCCTTGCAAGCACATCCTCTTCGTCCTCCTCCGCGTTCTCGGTCTCTCCTTCGACGACGCCTGCGTCTGGAGGCGGACGTTACGACCGTGCCAGCTAGCCCGCCTCCTGGGCACACCCACGGCCCCCGACGTCCTCGCCGGAGCCCGGGCCCGGGAGAGGTTCCACCAGGTATTCTCGGGCGACGGCGCCGGGCGACTGATGGAGTCGGCGAGGGAGGACGACGGCGCCGTGTGCCCCATTTGTTTGGAGGAGATGGGGGGAGCGGGGAGGGTGGTCACGTGCGGCACGTGCGGGAACTCGCTGCATGGAGAGTGCCTCGTGGGGTGGAAGAGGAGCAGAGGAAGGAGGGGGACCAGCTGCGTGGTGTGCCGGGCACGGTGGAGGGAGAGGAGGGAGTTGGAGCGATACGTCAACCTGGCGGACTACGTTAGCGAGGCCGAAGAGGATGGAGGTGGTGGCGGGTCGTGCGCAGGCTAAGCGCCCACTCGAGTATACGTAGATGGAGACATTAGTCTCGAGTATATGTAGATGGAGACGTTTAGTTTGTAAAGATGGAAGCAGTCTGTACTGTATCTTTTCGTGCTTTTAAATCAAGTCGCTGACTTCTAACCTTGGATATGTATCTTTGATCGTGTGCTGGCTAAACTGGATTTATACCTACTAACTAGCAACGGTGTGTTGCCGGCCAAATTCGAAGCCTCTCAAGGGGCAAATATATCTTTTTCAAGACGTGGGACGGTTTATTTCGAGGGCTAACCATGGTTCAAAAACTCAACTCAACATGGAAATCAATCGAGTCAAGTCAACTCTATAGAAATTACAAATTAAAATAATATAGCAAAGTTACATAAATTACTAATTTCAGTTTATATATATATATATATATAGAGAGAAAGAGAGAGAGAGAGAGAGAGATTTTAAAGTAAAAAGATATATATGGATGTATAAACAAGCACTAGTATAAACAGTATCCCTCAAATGGATACGAGTGATGGATGTATAAACAAGCACCAGTAAATAATCTGTCGTCTCCTCTCCCTCCCTCTGCCCCTGGGATTAATGTAATTACCCCCTGAATTTCTTTCCAAATGCAACTCACATGGAATGATTTACTTGTTTTGCAAGACATATGCCACGACATCCTACTGCTCTCCATTTATCTATAGTTGTGCTTATTTAAAGCGCCGTGACCAATTGGACAAGCTCTCTTTCTGGGCTCATCTTGTTCCTCCTCTACTTGGGCCTGCTGGATCGTGCCGGACATAGAACAAGGTCTGCTAGGATGGGCCGATTGCGTTGGTCTTATTAGACCAACGTAGTGTTTGGGTCTCTAACCTAAGTATCTCTGGCCTTGGTGACATTAATTGGAGAGGCGGGTTCAACTTCTGCGGACCAGTTCCGGGGCCCTGCCATGTGTGAAGACCGAAGCTTGCGGTCCTCTTCACCTATTTAGCGGAGAAATCAATAGAAATTACCACCAAATTCCAATTAAAAGGAAAGAAAACTATAGATAGGATCATATAATGTTCGAAATCCATTAGAAATATATGGAAGTAGTTAATGCTACTTGGTTTGGTAAAAAGTTTCAAAGGAAAAGAATCAAGATATATATACCTTTTGAGAGGACATTGATGGGTCGAAGCAAGGTTACCAAAGGTCACAATCTACTGAGTTGAGATTGTTATTTCTAAGCGGCGATATGCAGGGCGTGCATGGGAAATAAAACTTGATATGGTCGAGTTTGATCTGGTAATAATATGAGCATGCTTTAAGGCGTATAACTACACTCTAAATTTCAAAACATGTACGTTTTCAAAATAGAGCATTCATGATTCATGAAAAACCTATAAAAAAAAATGTGCAACGAGAGAGCTCCCTACGTAAAAGATAAATCCAGGCAATGGAGGGATGTCAAAAGAGCTTTTAACATAGGAATGTAGGTAGCAAAACCATGATTCCATGGGGACGCGCATACCTTTTATTCTCAAAATTGAAGTGTAGAAAGGTTTCAAAAGGATTGAAATATAGTCTTGAACGAACCCACTTATTTAAAGCCATACACAATTCTAGACTGCGGTTCACCAATAGGCGTTGAAATTGGAATTGAGCTATTCGACTTATTTGGGCCATGTCCTCACATAGATAGCTCTATGTAGTGCCAATCAACTTGTATGTAAGTGTTGAGTGTTCAATGAAACCGGCTGACATGGACGACTCATGCAATCAAACTGCATCTTGACATAAAAAATAGCTCAATAATGGAGAAGATAGCCTGTACAAAATCAACTTTCTGCGAAAAGGATGACTAGAGAATTGTAGTGGTAATGGTAGTGGGAGTGACGAGCCTATTTAGGACCCCATCGCATAGGCCGTGCTGGCTAATGCCTGCCCCTTTGCAATGTATGACCATCTAGAGTAGCATAAAAGGATGAGAGAGAGAGGGAGAGAGAGAGGGGGGGGGGGGGGGGGTGCCTGAGTTCTAAAATGGATAAGCTAAACTAAAGCTCGGTTGGATTTATTTACTAGGGCGGTGCACCACCACTAGCTCCCCCCCCACCACCACCGTCACGGTCACCACCACCAACACCATCATATATAACAATTCCTAGATGATAGCTTCTTATAGTGATTAAGAACGGATGATTAAAATAAAACAAGCACATCTATCGGATGGTGGGCATTGACACGTTGGCAGCCTTTAGCGACAAGTGCCACGTTCTTACTTTCCCTGGGGCCTGTGGGCCCTGCTCCCTCCCTGCTTCGCTGTTTTAATTTAAATTCTTATGTGGATATAGAATGAAGGGTGGGCTTTTGCATGGGCTGTCGGCTCACGCCATGCCGCGGGTGCACCGACGGCATCCTATTGTCCCCTTCCTTTCCCCAGTTGGCGTGCCTTGCCCCCTTCCTTCCCTCCTCCCGCCATTAGTGTTGTTTACTCGAAGCACCTTGTCATGGCCATTTGTGCTCCTCGGGCATGCATGCTTGTTCGATCCCTCCTCATCTCACCACATGGGAGACGTGGACGACATGGCATGTGGACTACTCAAAAGCAGGATGAGCGCATTTACAATCTCATGGTTGGATTCTTGGTTCATAATTAACACATTTATGCTTGTATTGGATTCTTTGATATTTACATTCCACCATGTTAACTTACACCAGTGTCCAATATATAACTACCCGTTTCATGACTAAGTTGACCGACTACTTTTATAGTTTTATACACAAACAAACACACATATAAAATTAAGTCGAGCTACGTTAGGCTACAGGATATTTTTGAGGTTCATTTGGTCTATGAGAAAATTTTTTCTTTCTTAGAATAATATTTTTAAAAAATTGATTCTCAAAAGTATAATATCTAAAAAAATAATTTTGATATATTTGGTCGAACATCAAAAATTAATTTATTCCGTAGTGGCTTATATTTAAGTTGAGCATTCATCTTTTAAGAAAAACTAATATAAAAAAATATTTTACTCTATTCTATACATCGTTAGTGTTTGCAAATAAAAAATTATAATGGTTAAGGATAATTTTGGTCGTAGATCATGGTAGAAGAGGGTTTGAGGCGTTTTGATGGAAAGGATGTTCATTTTAAATATAGATCTTTTGATTGCTTAGAAAAGTATTTTTTAAAAAAAGAGTCTCTAATTTCTATTTAATGAAAATTTCAAAACTGTATATAGGACATGGGTTTTTTCCCCTATGAAACATAAAAATTGTATTTCCATGAAAACATCTTTTTCAATCTCTCTTTTAAAAACTCTAAATAAACAAATAATAATAATATAGCATAGGTGTACCATATAATTTATAATTTCAAACCATTGATTCTGGTCTAAGTATTTTGAAATATAGACAAATAAAATTTTAGCTATGTTGGATGAATCTAAACTATAGATCGAATTGTACCTTTAAAATAATTGATTTTATTTTTATATGATGCATGGACAAAGACCTCGAAAATACATTATTTTTGCTTTCTAGAGAACTAAAATATCATAGATCATGGTCAGTGGTGCTGATTTTTAATCTGAGACATTTTATTGATTTTGATTAAAACTTTTCGAGCCATTACTTAAAAAAGTACCATACCCTAACTCTTTATATTTATATATATAAATATAATATAATATATATATATATATATATATATATATATATTTTTTTTTTTTTTTTTTTTTTTGTGATGCTGTCATTTAGTTAGACTTGCCAACCTCCAACTGCTTTTATCATATTTTTTGTATATCA
Organism: Elaeis guineensis; assembly: GCF_000442705.2. Lineage (NCBI taxonomy): Eukaryota > Viridiplantae > Streptophyta > Magnoliopsida > Arecales > Arecaceae > Elaeis > Elaeis guineensis. Next base: position 119,124,285 of record NC_025995.2, read on the forward strand.
TATTTCTTCCGTGAGAAACTAACACTTGCTCAGTATGTATATACTTGCTATCACATTTTTTGTTTCATATTGTTCAATATTATATATATTATATGCAGATGCTGTCATTTAGTTTGACTTGCCAACCTCCAACTGCTTTTATCATATTTTTTGCATATCATATTTCTTCCGTGAGAAACTAACACTTGCTCATATGTATAATACTTGCATATCACACATTTAAATTGTGTTTCAATGATGGAATGCTAATCAAGGGATAATTAACATTAATCACGGTTAGTCCTCTCTTACCCATTTATTCCTAAGTTAAAAAATTGGATATTGTATGAAAATACTAAAAACAAGTAGGATAGAGGAGAAATTTTCAAGGGTTAAAGCTATTTTACTAGATGGGTGAAACTACTTTAATTATGTTAAGTTACTTTTTGAGCATTGGTCGGACAAAAAAATAATAATAATAAAGATATATTTGGTTGTTTTGTTGGAAGGGTAAAATAACTTATCTAGGTTAAGTTAGTTTAGGATAGTAGAGAAATTTTCAAGAGTTAAAGCTATTTTGCTAGAAGGGTGAAACAACTTAACTAGGTTAAGCTACTTTTTAAGCATTGGTCGGACAAGAATAATAAAAAAAAAAAGATATATTTGGATGTTTTGCTGCAAGGGTGAAGTAACCTAGGTAGGTAGGTTAGTTTTTGAGCATTGGTCGGTAAGAATAACCAAAGAAAAAATAAACATGTTAGAAAAAATAAACATGTTTGGATGGATAACTAGATAACCTAAGATTAAGAAAAGTTTATCCAATGTCTAAACAATCCAAGTAAAGATCTTTTATGGCGCATGTTTTGTATCATAGAGGCAAGTACTTGTTTGAGTGGATGATCATCATCCATCTTAGAGATAGATGGTTGATAACTATTGTTATCTCTCAACCCATTATGTTTGGCATGCTACTCACGTTTGACATGCCAACAAAAAAATGTCAACCATTCATCTTAGAGATGGATAGCATGCATTGCAAAATATATACTACAAAATATTTGACCTTAATAAAATCTTTTATTAAATAATAATAATAATAACAACACCTCAATTATCTCTAGCACCCCACCCTCTCTCCCTTTTAAATCTATATATATCTCAAATGCCATGCCTATACATATGCAACCTCTCTCGCTCTTTTCTTTCTCTTAAGGTAAAAAAACAAAGAAAGAAAAATGTATGAAATTTTAAAATTAGAAGTACGCTTATTAAGTTTCTGAGTAATAAGAAATTACTCGATCAAATAATTTGATAAATTTATAATTATCCATGATTCTTATTGTTAAGATTTGATGCCTCAAGATTCGATTCATATTGAGCCCACAGCGAGGTTCGCGATGAAAAACGGAATCCAACGAGTTCAAAATCACCCCAAACAAAGCTCGGACGGAAAAGATACGTGCTTTTGAAGTTGGCATGAAACCCAAGGCAGCGGAGGACCGTCGGTGGGCGACGGCACGGCTGTAAAAGGTGGGACGCCGCCCAGCACACGGGCTAGGCACGCAGGGCGCGGCCCGGCATGGGGCACACGGCCTAGGCCCAGGTGCCTGGTGTGGGCACGGCCCTGGCCCTCACACGTGGGCCAGCCCAGGCCCAGGCGCCGCGCCTGGGGCCTGTATCCCAATCCACCGTGGACCTGGTGGTCCACGGCCCAGTGCGTGAACCGCGTGGACATTTCCCACATGTTTCATACGATGCACAACACTATTTTGTGGATCAGTGCGCAATTGGAGGGCGTGGATTGCTTGCGGTCTTGATCCAACGGCTTGGGAGTTATTCGGCTAGGTTTAGGACTCCTAATCATGATCTAATTTGTGTTTAAGGCCTTTAAAAGGCTTGTGCGTGAATAGAGAAGGGTGGTTGTTATAGCCCAAAACAAAAAAAAAAAAAAAAACAAAACAAAACAGAGCAACCGGGAAGAAGACTCCCGGTAGGAGTCTTCTTCTCCGACGAAACCCATGGAAATTAGGACTCCTAGGACCCCTCGGAGTCCTAGGGTGCTCTATAAGAAGACCCCTTCCCCTTGAGACCGAAGATCGACCTCCTCCCTCTCTCTTTCTCTCCGTTTTTCTCGATCGAAGGCTGCGGACACCCTTTGATTTCTCGCCGTGATTGCCGCCGACGAGGTCTCCGGAGGCTGAGGTAAGTTTCCCTCTTCCTCCCCTCTTTCTTCTCCTTCCTTCCCGTGCATTTGTGCGCGGCTGCCGGCGACGAAAGTCGCCGATTTCTGGTCGGGAAAAAAGACTCTGTTTTTGATCTATTTTCCTTGAATTTTCCGACGCCGGCGATCGGGATTGATCGCCGGCCACCCTCCTCCGTGACCGGGGGAGTGATTCCCGTCGGCCGCCGGCCTCCGCCGCGGTGGCCGTGGCCCGAACGGTCGGTCAAGGCCGGAGAACCCCCACCGTCCCCTGTTCGGCCTGGAAGGAACCAAGGAAAAAGAAGAAGAAGAAGAAGAAGAAGAAAAAGAAAAGAAAAAGAAAAAGAAAAGAAGAAAAAGAAGAAAAAGAAAAAAAAGAAAAAAAAAAGAAAAGAAGAAAAAGAAGAAAAAGAAAAAAAAAGAAAAGGAAAAAAGAAGAAGAAAAAGAAGAAAAGAAAAGAAGAAAAAAAAAATAAAAATAAATAAATAAATAAATAAATATATATATGTATATATATATCTATAAGTAAGTAAATAAATAAATAAATAATTGAAATTGATGAGAGACAGAGTTTCTTTCTCTTCTTTCAGACTGAACCCTGATTTTCTCTCTCTGGAATTGGACTTTTTCTCTCTACTTTCTCTCTCTAGAATTTTCTCTCTCTAGCTTGTTTTTCTCTCTCTTGATGGATTTCTCTCTCTAAAGTTATCCTTCTAAGGTTAGCATAGGGGAAGGCTTCATCTGATGATTCTGATCGAGTTTAGAGACGAGTCTGATTTTAAGCGAGATTTTAATTTTGGGATTTGTTAGATTTAATTTTGAATTAAATTAATGTAAAAATATAATTTTGGATAATAGGCGCGGAAGAATCTACTAGAAGTTAGTCGATCCATTCGTTCAGTGCTCCGTGAAAGGTAAGTAATGAATCATCTTCTCGAGATATTCCATATTTATTCTGAAAATAAATAATTATTCTCTGAAAATTATGCATGATTTATGAAATTATGTTTCGAAAGAAAAGTGCTTTTGAAATGTTATGGTATATCGATTTATGCACATGTTTAGTGAAAGATTATGATATATATTGTGGTACTAAGTGTTTTGATATAGATCGGATTTATGCTCTCAGCCTAACTATGTTTCAGTGGGCCCCGCCAATGGGGATTATACGTTGATACTTTGTGGACCCTACCAGTGGGGGTTGTACGCTGGTATTTGTGGACCCTGCCAGTGGGGGTTGTGCGCTGGTATTTCTGGACCCTGCCAGTGGGGGTTGTGCGCTGGTATTCTGTGGACCCCGCCAATGGGGGTTAAACGTTGGTCATAGTCGAGGCTGTTGAGTTACGAGTGTTTTGAATCGAATCGGATTTATGATTATGTTATGTGTGAATTTTTGAAAATATTGGATTTGCATTAAATCAGCATGAAATATATTTTTGTGTTATTTGTAGCATTATTCTTGAAAATTAAGTAATATCTGAATATCTGGTAGAGATACTTGTTACTTACTAGGCTGTCTAGCTCATTACCTTTCTTTCTATTTTTTTTCAGATTCAGATAATTAATTTCGAATGTGGGAAGAAATATTGGGACAGAGCTTTTAGAAGCGAGATTTAGCATTGTCAACTTCATTGAACCTAGATCTATTGTTTTAATTGTTTTAGTAAAATTTTATTGGATGTAAGACATTTGATTTAATTACTTGAATTACAGTTGAATAATAATTATTTGATTTTATTCCACTGCGATGCATTGATATCGTGATGAGATGCCTTGCATGCTTATGGAGAGAGTTCTTCATGAGTATGCGGCGGTTGCCACGACCCTCGATCCACGAATCTCGGGTCGGGGGCGTGACAGTGGTGTTGCTCAATTTTTCATGAGGTCATGCGGAAACTAGAGAACAAACCCTATGAAGAGAGAGGGATGCGCGTCGCTGAGAGATGAAAGAGCAGAGAGGCTCTTGGACAACGGACAGTGGTCGCTTCAAGGGTTCAGGAGGGTCTTCCAAAAGAGAGAGCTTTTGTGAAGGAAACTTTCTGTGAGAGAGAAATTGGATGTACGAGGGTTAAGGGTGAGATCTCTTCTTATAAAATTTTTTTTTCCTAGTGAAGTTTGCATGCCCCTTAGAGGCAAGCCCTTTTATAGTTGATACACATATTTTGATTATTTTATTTTATTTCTTCTTTCTTCCTGCTGCATCGTACAGTATTGAAAAGATCTTGGGAGGTGGTGTCCTGACCAGATATTCATCCAACAAGTGGTATCAGAGTAAGACGGTATAATGACGCAGATTGCAGCGGTGGTGAGTAAGACTGAAGATGGAGAAGATAGGAACAATCAAGATGGAGATCAACAGTTTGATGGAAAGAGCAATTTCTCCTTATAGCAGGCAAGGGTGAAGGATGTGCTCATCCAACAGGAGTTGATCGATACTCTCTTGTGTGAGGAGAAGCCAACCATTATGGAGGTGCGAGATTGGAGAGGGTTACAGATGCAGGCGGTGAGTACCATCCGCATGTACCTAGCAGATGAGGTGGTGATCCATGTGCTGAGCGAGACTTCTCTGATGGTGCTGTGGTCGAAGCTCGAGAAGTTGTACATGGCGAAGTCTCTCACTAACACTCTTTTCCTCTGGAGGTAGTTTTACCAGCTACGGATGACTGAGGGACAGCGTGCAGGAGCATCTAAGCCACTTCCAGAAGATCCTCATCGACCTCCTCAACGTTGGCGAGAATGTTGAGGAGAAGATCAGAGCACTGATTTTGCTGGCGTCGCTTTCTCCTTCATACGAGTCTTTGATGATTGCTCTTCTAGTGGGGAAGAGCACCATCAAGATGGACGAGGTCACCGTGACGATACTCCAGAACGAGGTTTTCAAGAGGGAGAATCCGGCTTCGAGCTCAAGTGGCGGTAGCTCAGCTTTGGTAGCTTCTGGAGGAGCAGGAGGCGGTAAACGGAATGACAGAAGATCGCAACGAGGGTGGTTCAAGTCCAGGAGGGACTTGAGCAAAACTAGGTGTTACCGGTGTGAGGAGTTGGGGCATCTAGCCAAAGATTGCCCTCAACTGAAAAATCGGACGGTGGCTGCTGTAGCGACGACCGACAACGATTCAGATGGAGATGTCCTGAAGATATCTGACGAGGTAGCTACTTCTTTCCAGCAGTGGATATTAGATTCTGCATGCACCAATCATGTATGTTGTAGAGAAGAGCAGTTTGACTCCCTAGAGAATAGTGAGGGCACTGTATATCTGTCGGATGAATCGAGCTGTGCGATCAGTGGTACTGGGATGGTCAGTTGGAGGAGATATGATGGTCAGTGAGAAGATTAGGGGAGGTCTGATACATACCCGATTTCAGATAAAATTTTATCTCACTGAGCATACTAGATTCGAGAAGCTACAGGATGGTAGCTGGTAGAGGAATCCTGAAGATACTTCGCGGTGATAGGATTGTGCTAGAGGGGAAGAAGGAGAGCAGAGGACATTATTACCTAGCAGAGAGCCCAGTGCGAGGTGGAGCTTTAGGAACCAGGTGGAGCCAGAGTGAGGTGGAGCTCCGATGAAGGTGGATCGGGCACGAGACAGGAGATTAGAAAGATGAGAGACGACGTCGCAACGTGAGATTCCTATTACCGTAGGATGATGTCCCAAGTAGGCTCAGGTCAAGAGAAGCATAGCATACAATGGAGATGGGATTGAGCGGCCTAGCTCGACTTCCATGTTTGTCCATCCATAATCAGTAGCGATTGCCCCAAGATATAGGGGCGAGGAGATCCAGAAGCTCTCGGAATTAGGAGGAGGCGAATATCGAGTCGAGATGGAGATTGTTAGAATTTGATGTATCGAAATTCGATCCATATTGAGCCTACAGCGAGGTTCGTAACGAAAAATAAAATCCAACGAGATCAAGATCACCCCAAACGGAGCTCGGACGGAGAAGATACGTCTTTTGAAGTCGGCATGCAATCCGAGACGGTGAAGGACCGCCAGCGGCCGGCGGTGGCACGGCCGCAGAAGGTGGGATGCCGCCCAGCGCACGGTAGCGCACAAGGTGCGGCCTGGTGCGTGGCGTGCGACCCAGGTGCGGCCGTGGCCGGCTAGGCGCGCGGGGGTGCGGCCGAGCCAGGCACCCGGTCGGGCGCGGCCCAGGACCGCGTGCGCGGGCCGGCCCAGGCCCATGCGCCGCACCTGGGACCTGTACCCCGGTCCATCATGGACCGGGCGATCCACGGCCCAGTGCATGGACCGCGTGGGCGTTTTCCACGCATTCCGCACAGTCCACGATACTATTCCATGGACGGACGCACGATCGGAGGGCGTGGGTAGCTTGTGGTCTTGATCCAACGGCTTGAGAGTTATTTGGATAGGTTTAGGACTCCTAATTGTGGTCTAATTTGTGTTTAAGGGCTTTAAAAGGCTTGTGCGTGAACGGAGAAGGGTGGTGTGGCTCGGTTCTTCGTGAGGTCGTGCGGAAACCAGAGAACAGACCCGTGAAGAGAGAGAGGGATGCGCGTCGCTGAGAGATGAAGGAGCAGGAAGGCTCCTGGACAGCAGACAGTGATCGCTTCAGAGGTTCAGGGGGATCTTCAAAAGAAAGAGTTTTTGTAAGGGAACTTTCAATAAGAGAGAAATTGGGTGTACGAGAGTTGAGGGTGAGATCTCTTCTTGTAATTTTTTTTTTCATAATGAAGTTTGCAAGCACCGTAGAGACGAGCTTTTTGTGGCTGATCCACATATTTTGATTATTTTATTTTATTTCTCTTTTCTTCCTACTGCATCGCGTGCTGAAAAGATCTTGAAAATGATGTTCTGGCCAGACATCCACCCAACACTTGTCACTTACATCTTATAGTCACGCACATTATCAATTACTCTACTGCTTCAATTGATCATGTTTATTGCGCATGTCTAATACTAAAATATAATTAGCCCATAAGTAAAGCTAATCGGGGTGGCTGTAGAATACCATGAATGAAGTGCCATGGTCAATCGACTCCTCTCAGCTAAAAGAAGAGCACATCTTTTTAGCCCAAGCTGTAGAAATTTTAAATAGATTAAATATACGGTAGATTCTAATGAGCGGGAAAAAAGGTAATACTCTAACCATGCACTTCTCCCGTAACATGGGCTACGTAGGAGTTATGATACGGGTGCATGGAGAATTGTAACTAGTAGGTCCCATATGCAGCTTGATTGCTATTTCATTCGGGTTCTCTGATGATATTAGCTGGATTGAGGACAATAACTTTTACATGACACAAAGCCGGTTCCAAGCGGTGTCATGTGACATGTAAGCCAATCTCAAGGCTTCCAAAAAGAAATTAACCACAATAATCCTATGATTATATGATTAAAAATGCTAAACAAATAATGTGATCAAAGGTGCTCTCCTGCTCGCTTCTATCAGACTATAAATAAACCCCAGCCATCCATTCGAGCAAAGCCCACTGGATCAATCATTGTCCTAAACAACTAATTAATGACCAAACCAATCAGGGAGGAGTTGAGAGGGACGGGGGAGCAAGAAAGCGATCGTGATGGCAGCTGAGAAAGCGGATCGCGACACGACACCAGAAGAATGTTTTCCGATGTCTTTAGCCGTTCCGCGCCAAAAGCCACATGGTGTCGAGGTCTCAAAGAAAGTAAAAAGAGGGGTCACGCGTCCGCCCCACCTGCACCGCGCACCGGCAAGGGGACCACAGATATTGGCGCAACAGAGACCGGCTCTTGGAAATCTACACAAAAAGTGTGACACTTGACACTTCTTTGGTCTTGTGAATTGAGGAACATGTGGGCTGCTTAAGACTATAGTTACTACAATGTATGGTTAGTTTGTGAAACGTATTTGTGTCCATCTCCTCTCCATATATCTTTTGATTCTTTCTTCAAACTTTCAGCAATAAGTTTGTAGATGTAATCTTTCTGCACAATAAACGACCATCACACTATAAAAAAAATACTTCAGAAATTAATTCAAAAGGATCATTAGATTTAATATGGATTATTTTAGCTATTATGAATAAAATTGAATAGGGTTCGGAAGCAACATTTGTCATGTTAGGAAGTCGAATCATAAGCCAAATTTTTGTAAGCCAAATCATACAACTATCTGATTAGAATAAATAGAAAATTTTTTCTTCCATACAATCAGACCATAAATAATTTGAAATTCAAAAAAGTATTTCTTTAAGAATCTCGTTGCATCCAATATGCAAGATGCGCATGCATATTATGTACATGTATATACATATAAGGAATCATATTTCTGTACGAAAGAATGATTCGTGTTCTTTCACTATATCAACCATTCGATCGTGCTTCGTATAGATCTCCAAGCAATCCAAACTCCTTATTTCATCCGTCCATACAAATCTAAAAGGATAATTGTATGATCTAACAATTGATATTGCGAAAGAAGATAAATTATTTTTTCGTACGAAAGATACAACCCATCTCCTGTACATGCATATTTATCATAAAACATAAATAGTCAGTATTTGCTAATACCAGCATGTACCATCATGCATGGTAAGGGGGATGTCTCAAAATGAAGCTTTGGCAACAATATGGGGACAATTACCACTATGAAAATTACAACAAAGACAATCGAAGAAAAAGGGCTAGAGTAACTCGTAAAGAGATGCCAATCTGAAGATGAGCATTAAAAGCAAGTCGGTATGGGTAAGATAGACTCCATTGGAGCTCAGGAGGTTCATGTGATCAAATGATTGTACGGAAAGCATTCTTGCCAGCATATGATGGCCAGTGGAATAGACAAATATGGGAGGCTGCAGCAAAGAGTTCATTATATTATATGGCAACCTCTAGCCAAGAAATTAAGTAAATTTATGTTCGCCCTCCATCCAACCAAGAGAACCCAGAGCGAAACCCCATGCATCCTTCCAATCAACTGTCTGATGGGGGGGAGTGATCAAGGCGTGCTAGAAAACCCAAAGGTCTAGTTGATGTTTTCCATGCAATGTTTTCTTGGATGGAAGATTTCTATTGCAATCCAAACGTGTGATATTAGATTGACATGGAAAACCCACGTAATTCCATAACTATAAATATGGCTGTGGAAATCCGACATGCGCATATCATAAACTAGAATTAATATCTTCAAAAATATAGGCTTTTAGAGAGCCTATCAAGGTAAAAGTGTTAGCTAGCTCTTATTTGAAGAAAAACATAATTACATATAATTATTAAGGAACACTAATTTCCATCATTAGATCAGCAGGCAACATATACTGTCAGCTTAGCTAGTCTACAACTCTCAGCAATTTTTTCTTCTCCGTGAATGTATAGACATATAAAAGAATCACAACTAGCATCTGTTCATTGGGGCCCCTGCCTATCAGCAAATCTTTTTGGATGCCAACATGATTCTTCACACTTATTTTTGTCTGCCCTCAGATTTGTTTAGCCTCTGCTCTACAAGCTTTGGACCTTAGGCAATGTATAGATCCAGGCACAAGACTTCGTTTTACGGTAGCATACAAAATAAGTTTCCTCACTCGCTCCAAGTATATGCTTCCAAAACACTACTCTCCATCAACTCATGCCCATCACACCTGGGCATTACTTTATCCTGACATAAGCCCCCCCCATAAACCGATCACCATGATGCCTTCTCAGAGGCGGCCCAGCTAGTTGCTGATCAAGTGCCACATAAAAGCTGGATAAAAAAAAATCCTACGGCTTTACAAAGCCAACATGCTTGCTGAGCTCATTTGTAAACTTGCATGCTTTCATCTAGCTCTTGACTTCGTCCGATGCTAACAACCATCCAATAATTTGACGATTTCCACTCGGCCCTGTATCTTTTTCCTGTTGTTCATGTTAGAGCAGCGGCAGAGCCATCCAAATTGGAGGCATCGGCATCATCCCTGTGCTCGAGTCCTCCATGCAACTTTATGTTATATTGATGAGACTAAAAGCTATTATTTTGACTCCCATCTCCATCCATGTCCCCATCAACTAGACATACCCCAGGTCTTATTTTCCTCAGGAGTTCCGCTCCCGATCCGTGCCCCCCATCACCTCATCGGTCCCCCTTTATCCGTACCCGGCTCCCCCAAAAGGGACCCAACGATCTCCATCCTCACGAGCAAGATCAAGCGGCCTAGATTCGATGTCTCCCCCGTGTGCCCGAGCGGGCTCACGCACGCCCAACCAAGGATACCGTGATGCATGCCATCACATCAATATGACATGACTCCATTATATCATATCATGCATGATTTATATCTGCGTTTCATTGCATCGCATCACGGGTGGATGAGCGATGTGTGGTAACGGCTGTTCCACCTTCCGTAGGGCCGTTGCCGATGATGCCGCGAGTAATAAAATATTAGTTTTAATCTAATATTATTATTTATTGAGTACAAAAAATATTTTATTGTTTTAGGAGAATAAAAAAAAGCGAGAAACGAGGCGCATGCAAAAACGCTCATAATTCTGTCTTCTCTGAACCACGCAACCCTCCACGCCACCGGGGCCATTTTTTATTTTTTTAATATTAATTTAGTCTCCGCTTTGGTGCCTTCTCCCTTCCCGAAATGACATCAACGTTCCAGTAAACTACATCACCGCCACGAAAAGTTTGATGTCTATCAATTAAACGGCGCGGATCTTGTGACGTGGGTCGTTGGACGGCTGTCAGGACGGGTAGTTTCGGAATTAAGAAAAGTACAAGTTCGGACCGCGGTTACGCGGGTAAAGGCAATAGCCGTTGCGGAGCCAGGGGCAGAAGTAGATTTTTGATTCAAAAACCACTAGCGGACAGCTGTAATTTGCAACGGTTGAGAAGGGTATTTTGGTGAATTCGCTCCATCTATAAAGGTTCGACCGCTTCTCTTCTACTGTTCTTAGAGAAATCAGTGAGCCACGAAAGAAAGGCAGTAACAACGAGAGCGAAAGAAAGAGGAGAAAAAGAAGAGAGTTTTCTTTCCAAGATTTCGCATCTCTTCGCCCTCCCTCCCTTCGACGAAGAAACCGAGTCGCAGAGATCCACCGTGGCCGGAATCCGATCAATATCCCTCACCCCGTCCCTTGAATTCGAGCTGGAGATAATTCCAAGGACTCGGTTTCTTTTTCTCCCTCTCTCTTTCGATCTTTTTTTTTTTTTTCCCCTCCCTTTTCTTGGCTTGGCTTTTGGTTCCGGAAACCTATGAAACCCTAAGGTGTACGGCAAGCAGCGACTGATACTGTTCCGGGGCGACGACCAGATCGGGGATCGCTGGTGCGAACCGCCAAAGATCGATCTTTTGCTTTTCTCTTTTTCGTTGTTTAATCGCGGATTTCTCTAAGAAAGACTGGATTTTTCGGCGCCGATCAGAGGAAAAGCTGCGGATCTTGGGAGATATCTGACGTGGGGGCTTTAATCGAGCTCCAGTTGCCGAGAAATCGGCTTTACCGGCTTTCTTCTGAGGTTCTTGAAAGGCATCGGAGCGACTCCGAGCCGAATCTGGGACTCGTCCGCGTCTTTAGAAAGAGAACACAGGTGCACATTTGTCTATTTGTTACTAAAGAAAGAGAAAGCCTCAAATCTCGAGAAACCGCTGGCTTGAGAATCCTTCTTCTTTTCAGTGTCTCTCGTTCTCGTATACAGAGCTTTGGAGAACGAGAAATCACAGCTGGGAATGTTTTGAGCTCCACGTTAAAATATAAAAAGAAGGAAAAAAAGGAAAGGAGATTCTTGAATAGAAGAAAAGAGAAAGAACATTTTTTTTTTTTTTTTAAAAAGAAACCTTGGAATCTTCAAAGGCATCTGATAAAGCTTTCAATTATTTGAGGCTTCGCGCTCCTACACTGTTGTATACACTACATACTGTAGCTGGATGGTAGTCTCTCTGTGGTCGTTGAGGGTGGTAGTCTTGTAGATATCTCCCATCTCGAAAGGCTGGTCTTTCTTGTGTTTGCTGTTGTCTGGATATTTGAAGAAAGAAGCACCTATATTCCGGAGCTGGAACCGATCGTTGCCCTGTATTTCCTTTCCTTTAAAGATCAAGCTAAGAAGAAAAAGGAGAGAAACTGGTGATTTTCTTGAAGACCTAACGAAAGACTACTCCTTTTTGTTGCGAATGGTAAAAAGAAAGGACAAATTATAGTTTTTGGCTCTCTGCAACGTTTGAGTTTGAATTCTTGAAGAATTCTGGAAACGGAGGTTCAGGATACCGCGGTCTTTGGTTGTTACTTGAGGTGATTTGATCTTGAAGGGATGATGGCTGTGTCATCTGGCAAGGAGGGGAAGACGGCGATGGACCCGGGGAAGTATGTCCGGTATACGCCCGAGCAGGTCGAAGCCCTGGAAAGGCTTTATCATGACTGCCCAAAGCCAAGCTCCATGAGGCGGCAGCAGCTGATCAGGGAGTGCCCCATCCTCTCCAACATTGAGCCCAAGCAGATTAAAGTCTGGTTTCAGAACAGGAGGTATTGTTATTATTTAGTTATTCAGATATTGTAACAGAGTAGTTTATCTTATTTGGAAATAATTTGCCGGACCTTTTCTGCAGATGCCGAGAGAAACAGCGGAAGGAAGCGTCACGGCTGCAAGCCGTGAATAGGAAACTGACTGCGATGAATAAGCTTCTGATGGAGGAGAATGATCGATTGCAGAAGCAGGTGTCGCAGTTGGTCTATGAGAATGGTTACTTCCGTCAGCAGACGCGGAATGTAAGAGGCCTTTGTTTTTAGGAAAAAGATGGATTCATTAAAAAAAAAAAAAATCTTCCTGGTTTCAAGCTCTGATTTTTTTTTTTTTTTAATGAATTTGAATGTTTGTTGGATAGGCTGCGTTGACAACTCCAGATACAAGCTGTGAGTCGGTGGTGACGAGTGGTCAGCACCATTTGACTGCTCAGCGTCCACCAAGGGATGCCAGTCCTGCTGGGTATGTGTAGATTCTAGCTGGTTCTTGCTAGTTTATCCTTGTTTCATGTTGTCTTTCTGTTTTTTTTTGTGGTAGTGATAATGAAATTCGATCATTTTGTTCTAGACTGATGTCCATAGCAGAGGAAACGTTAACAGAGTTTCTATCGAAGGCCACTGGGACTGCTGTGGAGTGGGTCCAAATGCCTGGGATGAAGGTTTGGCACACCTCTGTTTTTTTTGCCTTTCGATCATTGGTCAAGAACTTAGCCTATAACTATTCTAACACAGAAAAGAAGTCCTTAAAATAAGAAAAGAGAAATCATATTCGTTTCCATGTGTCATCCTGATCTTTCATTCACATTATTGCCATGACATCTACTTATTCGTTCTCTTGCTAACTGCTTCACTTTGAAATTATCTGAACATGTTTGCCTTTACGATTCATTTTTTACATTTATTATTCTGCAGCCTGGTCCGGATTCCATTGGAATCGTTGCTATCTCACATGGCTGCACTGGTGTGGCAGCGCGAGCTTGCGGCCTTGTAGGCATGGAACCTACAAAGGTAAGTGTCTGGACCCTTCTCCCTAACTTCCATCCTATTATATCCTAATCAACTTTGTGGTTGATCATTAAGTGCTGCTTTTTAGGTCTAATCTATTAGTCTGTTTCAGGTCGCAGAAATCCTCAAAGATCGACCATCATGGTTCCGTGATTGTCGGTCTGTGGATGTCATCAATGTACTGCCTGCTGGAAACAGTGGGACCATCGAGTTGCTCTACATGCAGGTCACATTTTTGGCCAAAATGCTTGTGTGCGCTGTTTTTTTGTGCTAAGTCAGTTTGTTGTGGTAAAAACTGAAACTGCAACGTCCATTCTGAATTGCAGCTATATGCTCCAACAACTTTGGCACCTGCTCGTGACTTCTGGTTGCTGCGATATACATCAGCTTTGGAAGATGGAAGTCTTGTGGTAAGTTATAGGTGTTGCCATGCGGCATAAGTAATCAATCTGCATCTTTTTTGTTGCCTGTTCCATGCTAATTCTTTCCTTACTGCAATATCATTCTTTTAGGAACTTTTTATCTTCTTATGTTTATTGAAAATTGTTTAAGGTCTGTGAAAGATCTCTCAATAGCACACAAGGTGGTCCGAGCATGCCTGCCGTGCAGCCTTTTGTTAGGGCAGAAATGCTGCCAAGTGGGTACTTAATAAGACCCTGTGAGGGGGGTGGGTCTATAATACACATTGTTGATCATATGGATCTGGAGGTATGAACAGTTTTCTTTACTTTATTTTCGTTTGTTGATAAATTATAGCCATAGTCCATGTGTCTTAACCCTAGAGAAATGCAATACATGTTTCGACTGGCAATTACTGAAGCTTAGCTACTTTTGCTATGCACTAGCCTTGGAGCATACCTGAGGTTCTACGGCCGCTATATGAATCATCTACAGTGCTTGCTCAGAAGACAACAATGGCGGTTAGAAACATGTCTTTTACTTAAATCTTCTTCAAGCATGTAACCTATTACACAATTGCTTGTTAATGTTGATGGTTTTTTTCACTTATTTGGGAAGGAGAACTATAAAAAGAAAAATTCTACCATAAGGTTTCAGTCAATAAGAGCACTTAGTTGTAATATGCACTATGAAACATGCTGATTAATAAACAGAAGGATTGTGAGAAAAACAGGTAAAAGAAATGTTCTAAGTTCTGTTTCTTATCAACTCATATATGATATGCCATTTTTGTTCAGGCTTTGCGCCATCTACGTCAGATTGTACATGAGGTGTCCCAGTCTACTGTAACTGGATGGGGCAGGAGACCTGCAGCTCTAAGAGCACTTAGTCAGAGGTTGAGCAGGTTAGCATCTTCAATATTCTTAAGCTTATTTTTCACATCTTTCTGAATACTTGTCAGTAAAATGATACTTGTGAACTTGCAGGGGTTTCAATGAAGCTCTCAATGGGTTTGCAGATGATGGATGGTCCATGATCAGTGGTGATGGCACAGATGATGTTACTATACTTGTTAACTCGTCTCCTAGCAGGTTGATGGGTTTAAATCTTGGTTTCACAAATGGCTTTCCCTCGTTGAGCAATGCTGTGCTTTGTGCCAAGGCATCCATGCTTTTGCAGGTTTGCATGATGAACTTGAATATTTACATTATTATAGTCAACCAAAATTTCTAGCAGAACAATAGAAGGGAATTGAAGCAAACACTAACTGAGAATTTTCTATTAGTTTTATTGACTTTGAAGATAATCGGATGTCCATTCGGATCAATGAAATCTCCAAGCGGTGATATGATGTTCATGCATCAGAATTTAGAGTATATATAGACAATCAGTTTCATTTCTATCTAACTAAGTTTTAGTGTGGTGATGTGGCTAATTAAGACTTGTGTTTTCTAGAGTGAATACATAGTATGACTTGCACGAGTAGGATAAGTAGAGGAATGCTATTTTTTCGTTTTTCATCGAAGATGTTAAGATCTTTTATGTTAATTCAAAATTGGATGGTGAACCAAATGCTGAGAGTTGTTGTTTTCTTTTCTTTAAAAAAATAAAGAAAAGGAAAACATGTGAGCTGACTGGTTTAACATTGGATCATAACCTGCTTATCCGAATTAGTTTTTTTGATCATAATTTTCGTTATAAGCCCCTGAACAAAGTGAACCATCTAAATAGTTACTTTTGTACCAGCAATCGACAGCAGTATTAGAATATGCAGAGCAAAACAATTCTTTATTTGGGTACATTTTTCTGGTGGAAAATGCTCCAGGGGAAAATTATTTTTCACAGCTTAATATTCCAGGAGAAAATGACTACTGTACAAGAACTACCTATATATTATTCTATCAAATATTTCTGAATTCTTGTCAGAGCTCTCAAATTTTATTGTTCTTGCTTCTATCACAATGTACCTTTTCATCTTTTGTTTCTAGCCATGTAGACCATATCTCCATTTTATTTTACTCAAGTTTGTTCCTACAGAATGTATCTCCAGCAATGCTTTTAAGGTTTGTGCGAGAGCACCGATCAGAATGGGCAGACAGTAACATAGATGCCTACTCTGCTGCAGCTGTCAGAGCCAGTCCCTGCACTTTACCCATGTCTAGAATTGGATGCTTTGGTGGTCAGGTCATACTTCCTTTGGCTCATACGCTCGAGCACGAAGAAGTAAGTCTTTTTAATTCAGCATAATCAGCTGAATGACTTCTTTCTTCCATTTGTATTTCTTTTTTGCCTCCAGTCTTCCTGTTTCTTCACCCAGTGGCACTGCTTATTCTTATCTTTTCTTTTTCCCAACAGTTCCTGGAGGTACTTAAATTAGAAAATACTGGCCGCAGTCAAGATGCCCTTATGGCTCGAGATCTTTTTCTCTTGCAAGTAAGTTTTGGATAATCCTATCAAGTTGTTGTTGCCTTTCAAAGTAGAGATGCTAATTTTCTTAATAGGACAAGGCTTTATTGTTTTAGAAGGATGTTTAGACACTTAAAAGAGACTCGAACATCTACTAGGACCTACAGTTTCTGCTGCTAACTGTTTATACAGGTTCATGAAATTTAAACTAAGGCCCATACTAGGAACGGGTCCTTAATTCTCTGCCCATGTTAAGAACCTATGCGAGATTCACAGTACCAGTGTGTTCCACCCAATACCAACACTGAGGTGATACTTGGTAAATCGACCATGTACTGCGCATGCTGCCACTTTACCCACATGGTACCAGTATGGGGTTTATTACTGAGATTAGCAAACTTTGAACATATGATTTCTAATTTTCTAAATCTGCATGATATCATTTCTTTCCTGTTGAGTCAGTTTAGATTATACGCGGTTCCCATAAAAGAACTGCATATTTCTCCAGGTTACTTTTCTTTCTGCAACTTGATTTTGATTTTGCTAAAGACCGATGCACTTCTCTTTGGAAAATCAATTTCCTTGATTATCATGATGCTCATATTATCAACTCTCTTGACAGCTCTGCAGCGGAGTGGATGAGAATGCTGTAGGCACCTGTTCGGAGCTTGTATTTGCCCCAATCGATGCATCTTTTGCTGATGATGCCCCATTGTTACCGTCTGGTTTTCGTATTATTCCTCTTGACTCCGTGATGGTAGGCATATATTGCTTAATTAAAGTTACCATCTGGTTCTTGCATCACCACATCTAAGTAAACATTGATGCAAATAAACACAATTATGATTTTGTGGTGTTTCAATTATGCATGCTTCTTTAATATACTAGTGCACTTATTTCAAAACAATGGTGCTGTCTGATGCAGGAAAATTCCAGTCCTAATCGCACACTGGACCTTGCTTCTGCACTTGAGATTGGATCAACAGGAAACAGAGTGTCTGGTGATTATTCTGGCAATTCTACTAGCATGAGATCGGTGATGACAATAGCATTTCAGTTTGCTTTTGAGAGCCATCTCCAAGAAAATGTGGCATGTATGGCTCGACAATACATCCGTAACATTATATCATCTGTCCAAAGGGTTGCATTGGCTCTTTCACCTTCACATCTTGGATCTCATGGTGGCCTCCGGCCACCACCCGGAACTCCAGAAGCGGTCACACTTGTCCGTTGGATTTGTTACAGCTACAGGTTTGTTGTCTACATTATAAATTCGAATCTACACTTATATAAGTTGTTGCCATATCATGTAAGTTAGCAAAGAAACAAAATTCTATAATGACACAGAAGCAAGGATACTATGAAGTAAAATTTGCTTATGCATTACTGCACTGCCAGTTGCCTTGATTATTTCTTCTTTGTTGGATTTGTTATGCACTTTTAGGTCATTGTCAAAGTAAGTATAATTTTCCTGTTTGCATATGAAAATGTTATCGAAATGTTGTGTTGGAAAAATTGCTTACATTTTGAAAAAGATTATAAATATAATCATGTAACAAATATTGTAGTGGCTGAATTGTGGTTACTGCTTTGTTTTATGAGTTGTCATGTTAAGAGTATGGTTGGACCACCCTAGTTTGATCATTGGAATCGGGATGGTGGGTAAGGGGTGGTCAGCACCTTAATAGTAAATGGAAGTGGTGATAGCAAATGGGGGCATCTTGTATGGTGAAAATATAGATGGGGAGATAGGAGCATGGGTGGAGGATGATTGCGGTTCTAACCAGGTGTAATGAAGGGGTTCAGTAGTCAAGTGTTTTGCATCCCGAGATGGTAGGAATTTTGATGACTTGTGGGCACAGCTAATGGCTTCCCAAGTAGAAAGGAAGAGGAGGCCAAGGAGGAGGAAAGGTTCGGGAGACAAGAGGAAAGAAGAAATGAGACATTTAAGTTTTTGACATTTTGGTTTAGATACGAGGTTCCTAGCACAAATTAATTATCTCCCATTACTTAATGCACGAGCCTTTTAGACCATTGGATTCATATCCAATTGCTCGTTGAATGCAAAGGAGTGGGCTTACATAAATAAACTCCTTTTAAGTCCATTGTGTCTTTATATTAACCCCTTGGTTATTATAATTTGACCAATTGACTCAAAATTGTTGGTGGGTCGGGCAAAGCATAACCACACCGTCTTATATTGCACCATTCTTGGGGAACAAATGTGTTGGCCCACATTGGGACAAGTTGGAGAAATGCATTTGGGTCGAAACTGCTACTCCTAATCACAAGAGAAGGTTTATATGCTTAATCATCAAACAAAAACGGTGAATTACCTTGTAAATGTGGCATGATTTTAATTAAGCCCATCTTTTCATTCTCTCTTGACAAAAATTTTATTTATTAATTTTTATCTAGTGCCAAAGCACCGAACAATTCCGCCATCATATGCCTGCATGGGTTTTATGGTTGCAAATTTAATATTGAAGAGAGCCGCATATTCTCCATGAGGCCAATCCCCTACTCAACCATGATCCATGAGATTGATTTTCTAAATTATCCAAAATGGCAATTAGACTTTTCCTTGATTATCCAAAATCTTGGACTTTCTAGGCGTATGTCAAACTAGAAACATTTTCTTACATGACTACAAAATAAGCAAGGAGTTCTTTCATTTGTCTAGGTAGGTCTTACATTAAGTTTGTCAAAATTGAGATCAAATGTAAATTGTAAATGAGATATGATAGGATCTTATGGTACATCACTGATTCTTCCTTTCTTTTTTCTTTAATCGATCATTGAAGCAAGAGGTAAAACAATATCTAGGTAAGAAGCAGAAGTTGAATATGTAATAATAGATAAAAGGCCACAATACAAGTGCATAAGAAGTTTAATTTCCAGCAAACATAGGCTTGTATATTTCATGCCCAGAAAACAAAAACCATGTTCAGTTATGCAATATATCTATTTGCCATTATATAAATCAGTAATGTATCTTAATTTTACCTAGAAAAAGAATTTATATATAGGGTTTTCCAAACCAACTAGTTTGGGGCGTGTTGAACAGTACCAGCAGTCGATTGGGACCATTCTAGTGTTTTACAGAAGAAATTGGTGAGGGGGAGAGGGAGAAGGAAAAAGCGGAAGAGAGAGGGGGGAGAGAAGGAAAGGGAGAGGGATAGAGGGCCTTTGGAGGTTGCCAGAGGGCAGTCGAGCTCTTTGCGTCGTTGCCAAGTTTGGTGGAATTCGAAGGAGGACGGAGGGAGGCAAGGAGAAGAAAAGGGAGAGGAGGCTGCTGGAGGCCTCCAAAGGGCTGGTGACGCCACTGAGGCAGGTGAAAGCCAATTTTCGTTAGGGATTTATTGGGTGAAGTTGTCAACTATGTTGCCAACTTCACTTTTTTTTCCTTTTCCTTTTTGATATCTTCAATTGAAGTCAGCCTCACCGGCCTTCATCGGCCTTGGTGGTGTTGTGGTAGCCTCCTCTCCCTCTCTTTCCCTCCCTCCGCCTTTCTTTGGCTTCCATGAAGCTCGGTAGCAGCAATCTCAACTCTCTCTCACTCTCGTTTCATTCTCTCTCTTTATCTTCCTCTCGTGTTCTCCCTCCACCCTCTCTTTATCTTAGCTGGGATCTAGTATGAAATGGCATAAGGATGTACTGAAATGCACCACCAACTAATCGGTTCAGGCTCCCATACCAGCATAGCGAACCTTGGTATACGTAGATATACATAACAAACAAATGATTACATAGTATCAGGGTTTGTCGTGTTGGGAATAATGTCCCAAAGCCAATCGTCAGCCTGTTGACGGTTGTGCTCCTTTTGTATTAGTACATGAATTATAAATAAATAAAAGTTATTTTGGTATTTTTTTTCATCACAAATGTTTCATCTTCTAATGAACTCCTGTGTTGTGGTGAAGTCCTTAGGACTATTTAGACTCGACAAAGGAGGATTTGTCGCTTAGTCCTTAAACATGTTCGCGACCAAATGATACGTTGTTACCAAGGACGACAACGTTTATCGAGCATAGGTCGTTGTGTGCCATATGGGTTGGTTGTCCTCATAACCAAAGAGTGTGGAGACACTGGTATGGCATACAGGTGAGATGTAATGGTACATCTGCACTGAACGTGACCAACTCCGGAGCTATTTCTGCTGTCAAGATTTGCTCCGATGGGATATGGGTATAAATGTCCCTCCGACCTGAGACCGCCACGGTGACTTGCAAGCAACTCACTGCACTTAGGCACTGGATTACCTGAATTTCTAATTCAATGACGGAAGGCTGCTGGGTGTAGTCAAGTACTTGACTTGTCGGTGCGTGTGTCAAGATGGGATTGACCACTCCAGTTTAGGAGCTGTGTACAGTCGTGTTTCAATTTAGCAAAATCTTGGTCAGGGTAGTCCTAGTGAGGAGTCACAGGACTAATTGAGTTGAGCACGATTCGGATGATATCATCAGGGTTAACAGTTTAACCCTGAGTCGTCTTAAACACAGGGGTCAAAAAGGATGAATTATACGGTAACCATATTCACATAGGTTCTGAATGTTGCGATTGCGATTATTCGACCTATCCGGTCGTCGGGTACCATTGCTAGATGGTCACTTCGATTAGTACAGGAATTGGTTCCTGTGCTACCAGCTTAGGTTCGAACCTGCGGGGTCACACACATTAGTAGTTCCTTTCTGATCAGATGGCTGATTATGAGTCTTATGTGTCTGGGACTCTATGATTGAGAATTAGGATTCTCTGATCATGATTCCACACATTTTGGGTACCAGGGTCAAAATTTTGAATTTTAAATTTTGAATTTGAAATTTGAACTCTTTGATCAGGATTTCATATCGATGGTCTCTGATGCCTGATTGCCCATCGGATTTGGACTCAATATTTATGAGAGGTTTAATTAGTGATTTGATCGCTAATTAACTCAATTTGATTGAGTAATTATTTTTGGATCAAGTCCAATTGAATTGGATTCAGTTTGGATTGACCCGATTAGGTTAAATGTTGACCTAATCGCTAAGGTGGTTTAGTCCCTGATTTGATCAGGGGTTAGGTTTAGTTAATTCCTGATTTGATTAGGATTTTATTGAGCCTAATTAAGTTGGATTTAATTTATTCTAATTGTGCTTAACCTATTTAGATTAGGTTGGCTCAATTAGGTTCAAACCACCTTGACTTTTCTCCCTGCGCCAGCTCACTTCTTCTGTGCATATTTAAATTCACGAGAAGCAACTTCTCGTGAATTTTCTCCACGCAGAAGCCATCCCACGCCCACCCTTGTGCGCCAAATATCTGGATAAAAATAAGTTGGTTGGCCATTCAAATTCAAAAGAAAGTTTGAATTTGAATGAGCAACCAACTAATCCATGCGCCATGGTCTTATCTTGTGCGCCCCATATTTTACACGAGAAAATGTTTCTTGTGTAAACTCTCCACGCACAAATCAACTCACGCCCCTTCTCTTCTCACGCACAAGTGGATAGGGATGAGTTGGTTTTGCATTTGAATTCAAATTTGATTTGAATTCAAATGTGCAACCACTTATCTTTATCCTCTCACGCGGATAAGACACGTTCGACGTTGTTTTAAAAAGAGGAGAAAGGTGGGACGTGCGTAGAAATTTTAGGAGAGAAACTTTGGGGCGTGAGGAAAGTTTGTGCGCAAGGTGAAGGTCCAAAACCTTCCGAGAGAAAAAGAAAGAAAATTGAGCGCAGGGTTTCTAGTGTGTACCCTAGGGTTTCTACCTAGGATTTGGGAAGTGAGATTGGTGTGCCACGAGTGTCGTGAGTCCACCAAATTTCAGAGAGAGATCCAACAGCCTCTCAAGCAACCGTGCAAACGATCCGGAGCGTCCGAGGAGTCGGCACACATTGATCGAAGGAGTTCGATCAACATCTGCCATCAAAAGGGTGAAATCACGAACTAGCATTCGTGAGGAGCTGATCAGACGGGAGCTTCGTGTGGACGATCCGCAGAGGCCAGACATTTGTGTGGCTGCGACGTGACGATCAGAGCCCCCCGACGGTGATTAGATTGCGGTGATCAACTACCCGCAAAAGGTGATGTGTTCTGAACACAGTACTGTAAAAGGTTTACTGATTCAAATTTGAATTTCAAATTTAAATACATGCTGTTGTATCGTATTTAGATCCTAGTGTAGGGTTAATTAGTATTAATTAATGAGATTAATTAATAATTCCGCTGTAAAATAGTAATTTTGAAAAAGTTTTAAAATTACCATTTTGCCCTTGCACAAAATTTTCGCATCATGTCGAACTATCCCGAATTGGGGATTTTGGGGCATTGCAAATCGTATCGATGGCTAATCGATGCAATTTAGGTGCTCGATTCGGAATGCTAGCGAAGATGGAGCAAAGGAGAAGGAAAGAGGAAAAGAGAGGAGAGGAGGGAAGGAAAAGGAAAGGCCGACAATGGCCACCGAGGCCTCCAGGACTTCCGACCCTTCACGAAATGTGAGAAGAGAGAAAGATTGAGAGAGAGAGGGGAAGAGAGAAGAGGAGGGAGCGGAAGGCAGCAGGGAGGTTGCCGGATGGTCGTCAGACGGCCCAAAATAGACTCTCGGCCGCTGTAGGTTCGAAATAAGGGTTTTCCCCTGTTTCATCATATTTTTTTAAAAAATACGATATACATTGAAGTTGACAATGAGTTTGCTGGCTTTACTCCCATTGCAAGTTTCACTATGTATCATATGTTTTAAGAAACATAACGAAATAGGGGTAAACCCTTGTTTCGAGCTTGCGGCGGGTGTGAGGCTATTTTGGGCCGTTCAGCGGCCACCCGACGGCCTCCCTACTGCCTTCTACTCCCTCCCCTCCCTTCCTCTCTCTCTCTCTCTCTCTTCTTGCATTTTCTATCATGGAGGACTGCGGAGCCTAAGAGGCCTTGGCAACCTTTCGGTAGCCACCGCCGGTGTCTCCACCGTTCTCTCTTTCTTTCCCTCCCTCTCTCTTTTCCTCCCTGATTCATCCCTCATTTTTGTGTCGGTTCGAGTCTGATCAGGTACAGGGGCGTACCAACTCGTACCATCAGCTAGCCGGTACGGATCCAGTTCCAAATTAGTGATCCTTGCATAGTATACTATCATCATTAACATTATCTTTATAAGGTTTGAAATACAAATTTTTTGAACAAACAAAGTTGTATTCCTTGTCCACTAGTTGAATGTAACAACTCAAGAAATTCTCCCACCTTTATAGACAAACTAATCATAGTTTTGAATATAAATAACATATCATGATTTGAACCTTAGAATGCATCAACTAAATTATTCTTAAACATTAAAAAAAAATTATAGAACAAAAACAATCAGATTCTGAAAAGACAAAATCTAACTCGAGATCTTCGATCCCAAACAACTAAATCATTTCTTCTCTCATCAAAGTTGAATATCCTATGGTTTGTCCTTGCTTTCTCTCTAATTTATCTACTATCCAATTGAGGAGTCTCTTTACTAAGAAGTTGGAGAGGTATAACAGGCCTTTCTTGTGGGAACATGCTGTCAAGAATATGAAACTCCACCTCCTAGCATTAGACAAATTATGCAAACCTGTAGGAGGTGGCCTCGTAGTCCTGGCCTTTAGATCTTGACAACATGCACTCATGGGAAAGGTGTAAGGCAGCATCTTGCTGAATCTCTCAAGCTTTGGGTATAAGCCAATGGCACCCATGCATAACCTCTGAAAATGATGGAGTCAGGTCAAGTCTAGGCCCAATTATTTACCCAAAGTTATCAATGTAAGCTCTCCAACATTCCTTTTTGTTTTTAGCCCCCCTTGATATCAACTTGGTGGATGATAACTTTGGTCTTAATAAATACTGGTATTGAATGGGAGCTAAATTGGCTGCACTCATACACACCCTTTACCCTCCAATGTTGATCTTATCTGTCACCTATATTTTAAAATCTGTAGCTTGTTAGGTGAATTGACTCTACTTTGGGAATAATTACCATATCAAGATCTTTGTCAAGGAAACTTTCTTGGCTTGTAAAGGCATCACCTATGGCATTTCAGAGTATATTGTCTAGATGTAGAAGATGAAGGCAACTGCCTCATTTACAACATTTTTGGTGGAAGGTAACTGCCTTGTAAATTGATCCTCAATGTTTGTGGACTTCTTAATACTTCTTCCTGTTATGACTTGTCCCCATATCAAACTGAGGATATCAGTCATTTCATGGTTTCGTAAAACTTTGTGAAAACAGGATGGGATGGGATAATTTTCTTAACCATCTTGGGGAGGGTTCACAGACTGCAAAATACTGAGGGCCTGCCTGACTTCTCATACGTAGGAGAAGTGACATGGTTGCAAACTTTTCTTTGTGGACTAGAGTCGATGGTTTGCCCATAATGGGAAGGTCTTCTAGCACATGGCTATTAATATGAAGAAAGTGGCTGAAGTAGCTATATTCTTGTCAACAATCTCCATGAAGTTGCCAATTTGGATACCACTAATTGTCCGATGCCCTCAATTCAATGCATTTACTGATAGGGTAATCCTGGTTCGAATGGCCTCCCAAGCTCTTAATCCTTGAATTCTCTTGGTTGTTACTTCCAAAGGTGGATGTTATTAAGGTAAGTATTGATAATGCCTTCTGTCAAGGTCAAGGACAAGGAATGCTAGTGCCCTATTTATTTTGCACAACATTTTGGTTATGTCATAACCGCATGCAATCAATACTTCTCATCAGTAGCTCTTGTGGAGTTCAGGCAGCTTGGGAAGGTCTCCTTCTAGTCATGTGGACTTTTGAGCTTGTATAATTTGACTAACAATAATTTCTTGGATTACATGTTTACTGATTATGGTGTAGGTATAGATATTGGCATCATTGTAAGTGTTTATTGCTCAAAATGTACCATTTGTTTTGGGAAGGCAACTGGCTGATTGGCTGGTTAATTATACGACTATGGCTGATTCTAGATAAATAGAGGCTGATCACCGCTAGAAAACATTATCATTATCTCAATATAACTAAGACACCATGTCAATCACATGATTGAAATAAAGGCAGAAATTTGGCACATTAAGTCTAGGAGTCATAAGAACATTAAAGAACAAAATTACAAGTAAAGATAATAGGAGAAGTCTTGAAACAAGAGGCCTAGTAAATTTAGAATACCATTTCCAAAATGCAACAATTTTACCCAAAAAAATAAGGAAAGGGTCTAAGTTTCCACAGGTAGAGCCTGCAGACCTTATATGGATGAGAGATGGGGGGACACATTTCTTATCCATTGAAACACCATGAATTTCTCTAGTTCCCCTATTAGCATGCTAGCTAGTGAGATATATGAGGGGCATCAAATGGGATCTATGCCCTTGCATCTCCCATCGATCTTGGGACTGCAATCGCTTCCCATGGAAATCCAGATTGCTTCCACCAAAAGAAAATCTATAGGTCGAGGTACACCATACCATGTCGAAATGGGCGGTACAAGGCGTACCATATTGGTTTGATATCAGTAGCGGTATGGGGGGTTTATGGACACTCGGTATGCCAAACAGGCCCACATACTGGGTATACTGACATAGTAATAGAGTGGCACCGATATTGGGCCATTACCAAGATGGCGTACCTTGCTCTAGATAAGGAAATTCCATTCTAGAGGGAAAACTTTCTTAAAATATTTGAATTGTTGGTTATTTTAAGCCATTATCTCAAGTTTCCTTTTATAAAAGGTTTCCATCTTTGCCAAAATATATATTACTTGAGTCATCTTGCACTCATTAACATGATATATCTAAAATCTTGACTCTTATTATCTGAACCGATATATTTGGACATGTAAGCACTTGACATGTCAATTCATCGATCAAGATTTTCCAATCTTTTCTACCTTAAATTAGTATTCATAACAAATATATATCAAAAACACAACTTAAACAATGCTTAATATTTGTTTTATTATTATATTGACATCTTGCTTCCTATATATCACTACAATCTTGGAAAATCTTAGTACTGTGCAAAATTTCACCATATTCCATCTCAATTAGGGTAAATCACAATCTTAGTTCCTCTCAATCTTGGTCACCCATTGACATGGCCTATATCATGTTTATATTTTGTTGAGTTGCTATACTTCATGTTTTTGTTTTTGTTTGTTTTTAATTTTGATTTTCCTTTCTAGCTAGATTAACAATACTCTAATCAATTAACTAGCGACGATGATCATGGGAATCTAATTGTTGACATTTGATGATTTTTTTGGTGGGATAGCTATTCAATGATAGCCTTCTTTGAAACCGTATATCTAACAAAAATGGCCCAAATATTGATTATTTTGCAATAGCTACCCTCCATAGGATGCAATCACAGTTAAGATTGTCTCCAATGTGTTTCAATGTTACTTGCCTCTAGCTTTGTAATCTTTAACAATCCCTATACTGCCTCCTTTTAGTATCGTAACATTTGCGCAACCCTCTTCAGATCTAGTGAAGAGATGTCAATCTTGAGGAATTTTGTGTCTTTCATTACCCATTTCTAGGATCTTAAGTAGTTTCTGTAATTTAAACATGCATCACTGCTAAGCTTCTTTTTGACCATTATTTGATGAAAACCTGATAAATTTTTACTAAAGCTGCATTTGATACCTTGACCATAAATTGAAAGAATTTGTGCAACCATAGCAGTGGGACAATGTGGCTCCCTACCGTCTCAAGCCTTAGGGTGGGACGAGTTGGAAAATGGACCAAGATGCAATGGGACATCCACCATCTTAAGTGTCGACATGCGAGGAGTCCCGTCCAATGAAAGAACTGTGATGACTCTACCTTACGATATTTAAAAACCTCGATTGCTTGGCATAAAACTATGCTCCTTTCTAATAAATGGTGTGCAACATTTTCCATTTTAACTTACAACACACCATCCACCTTATTAAAAGAAACTAGCATGCCTTTTGTAGTCTCAAAGTATGCACTCAATTCGCTAGTAGCCCTAAGTAAACATATTAAATTTTATGTTTGGTATCCTAACTGATTTCCTGAGATCAATAATGCTTTTCACTAGGTCTTCACATGCTTGCAAACACATATCAGAAACATACAATCGTAGTCTATTCTATTAGATAAATGTATCAATGAATTCACTCCAACCATACTTGGTGCTATTTATGTCATGTCAAAACATTTATTTTCATTCTAATGTATTCATTCATTCATTATATTGTCCATCGACATAAATAATGTATTTTTTCCTTAGTAGCTGGAATCCTCTACCTTGGGTGATGCACCAGCTTCAGAACCTTCTTGGATTATTGAATCCACAATTGCTTCTGAACTTCTTCTATGCTAACGTGTTTCTAAAGTATTTGCTTCCCCACTCCCAAACGTACACTTGCTCATGCACCTGCTCCTAATTCTGGCACCTAAGATTTTTTCCATTAGTCATGCTCATTTGCACAACCCCTAATGGAAAACTATCTTGAAAAAGGCATATCCATGTGAGATTGAATTGTATCACATTCAATAGCCTGAATTTTGCTGATTTAAAGGTCTTTAATTGTAGGCTTTAGATTGAAATCATCAAGATTTGTTGGAAGTCCAATAATAGCTAATCAAGGTCATATCTTGAGATCTTTAAGTCCACAAATTTGGGAAGCCCAGATAGAGTCAATTTAGGTAAATTAAGTGGTTGGTTACTGTTCATGTCACTGTAGCACGATTAGTGATGCTACATTTGTGGGTTGTTAGGGGTCAATAAGTCGTTTTGGAAATTTTATTAGTGGTTAGTTTCTATTTAAAAGTCCCAAAAGGATTGAAATTCATTAACTTGTGGGTCAAGTTTGTGAGTTGACAAAGTGGGTTGAGCAAAAAGACTTGGATGCTTTGTTTTATGACCAAGTTCAGTCATCTTAACTCTAATTCTCTTCTTGTCCTACAATAATTTGGTATGAGAGCTAAAGGATCCTGCTTTTCCTCCTTGCATTCTCTTGATCTCCTTTGTGTCCCCTCTTTCCTTCCCTCTTTTCATCATGTCATCAATTGAGGAGCTGAGTTTCAGAATTGATGATTTTGACAAGCATGTCGAATATGAGATCTTTCGCCAGATGGACGATAAGTTGGCATCTATCAACAATGATGTGATGTCTATGCAGGCTATATTGCAAGCAATTGCAATGGATTTAGACATTGAAAATCTCCCTGAGGTTCAGCCATAGATCAAGAATCTTAAAGATGAAAAAGCCAAAGAATCGATGTATGAAGAGCCTACAATTGATGCTTTATCATGTGAAGAGTCTGGTCGACGATCCATCATACAGCATTACCACTGTTAAAGATTTGTTAATTGAGAATTTGTTAGTTGATGATCCATTGGACTTCTCAAAGGCAAAAGATCAAAATAATGAAAATCAATGCAAGGAGCATATATTGCAAGATGAACTCACTAATTTAAAGTCAATGATCAAGATCAAGCCATATGAAGATTCATTTTTGTTGATATGCTGGATTCCTTGAAGATAGCAATCAAATGGGATGATCTACAACTTGTTGCTTGCAAAACTATGGATATCAAAACAACTAATGAACAACTTGATTGTCAGAGAACTTTATGTAGGCCTCCATCATCAAATCGTAAGACACAATGGGTGTCAAGCTTTTTTGGAAACAGATCTCAGAGATGAGATCCATATGGCAGAAGTGAATGATGTGGGATTGAATTGTATCACATTCAATAGCCTGAAGTTTGTTGATTTACTGTTATTTGATCATAGGTTGATGATCAGAACCGTTAGGGTTTCCTAAAATCCAATAGTAGTTCATCAAGATTGTATCGTAAGATCTTTAACTCCACAATTTTAGGTCCAGAAGGAGTAAATTTAGGAAAGTTAAGGGGTTGATTATTATTTGCATTATTCTAGCATGAATAATAATGCTACAATATTGGTGCGCTGTTAATGGTCCACAAGAAGTTTGTTTTGGAAATTTCAGAAATTTATTTCTTTGTAAAGAGCCACAAAAGGATTGAAATTTATTAACTTGTTGGTTGATTTTGTTTTATATAAAGAGGGTCAAGCAAGAAAGCTTGTATTTTATTTTTATTTTTATTTTTATTGAAATGAATTGAAGGTTGAGACCATGATTTTCAGAATCATTCCAAATTGAACGGTTCGAAGTATGTCGAACTGGACCGACGGGGAACTGAGACGGTTCTGACAGGAAAAACGACACACGTCGGTGCTGGAAAAGAAAGAGGAAAACAGAGGAAGAGAGAGAGGAGAGAGAGAGGCGAGGAGAGGGAGAGGCTATCGGAGGCCGAATGTGGCCCTCTGTGGCCATCAGAGGGCCGTGAAAGTCTTCATGGCTCGGTTCGTCCGATAAGGCTGCCACAACGAGCGAGAAAGAGAGAGAGGGGGAGGCCACCGGAGATAGGAGGACAGGACGGCGAAGGAGTCGTTGGAGGTCTTCGGATGGCTGTCGTGGGTACCGGACAGTGGAAGCAGTGCAGGCCAAGTTATGGCCGTGGAACAGGGACAATTGCCCTTGTTCATGCGTCGTTTTTTTTTTTAAAAAGAGATGAACAGTGAAGCCGGTACTTGGTTTGCTGACTTCACTTTTTAAAAATTTTTTTAAAAAAATTGAAAATAGTGAAGTCGGCAATCGGTTTGCTGGCTTCACTATTTCAATATTTTTTTTAAAAAGTCCAGAAACAGTGATGCCTTTTAAGAAAGCCCAAAAACAGTAAAGCCGACGAAGGATTTATCAGCTTCACTGTTGTCGAGCTTTTTTAAAAGAACTCCTAAAATAGGGAGCTTTTTTAAAAAACTCCCCTATTTAATGATCGTGAAACTGGAGGTGGCGTTTACACCGCTCCGCAGCCATGACGGCCAACCGGAGGCCCTCCGGTGGCCTCTCCACTAGACCCCCCTCGGTCCAATTCTTCCCCCCTCTCTCTTCTCCCTTTTCTCCCACAGACGATGCGGAGCCGCTGTGGCCACTGTGGCCTTCCGAGGGCCTGCACAGCCCTTAGGTGGCCACCGACGGCGTCTCCACTGATCACTGTCATAGGCGTTCAAAAATAAAGATTAACTCACTATTATGTAGATAGCGTGAGTCGAGATCGTATCCGCAGGGATCGTGTTTAATTGCAGTTGAGTGATTTCAATTTAAAATTGAAAATAAATAAAAGTTTGATTAATTAAAAGACTATGAAACGAAAGAGCAAGTAAATAAAGAACTAAATAAACTTTGGTTTCAAGTATAAAGATGGATTTTCGAAATCTTAGCTGCTTTCTTGTTAGACAGCTGGTATCCTTCTTAACATGTCTTGGATTGGTATCTAATTAATAAAGATATAATCTATGTTAGAGAGCACGATCCGTATCCTTGGATCACGGCCCGTCCCTTAAAGTTATAGGCTAGTCAAAATTGTTTAGATACAATGATAGAAGAAATTTTACTTAAAGATAATTTATCCCAAGAGCACGAACTGTACTTATAGATCACAGCTCGTCTCAAGGATCATAAATTATTCTAGAATAAAATTCTTATTTATGCAAATTAGAATAAAGACAAGATATAAAGCATGAAAAATAAGTCTTTATTGCATATCAAAAAGGTAATATAAAAAAATTAAAAAGGAAGAACACTGTCTAGACAAGTTATAGCAATTTCCTGAGATGTGACGACTAGCCAGTCATGGGGATACTTCTCGATGAACCCTTCATCCTAGACTTCTAAGGACTTCCTTCCAACGGCTTGGAAAAGGGATCAAGAGCAGGAGGAGAGGTTTTATGGAGAAGAAGGCTTTAGGGTAGATTGGTTTGGAAGATGGAAAAGGAAGTAGGCTTGTTGGATTTTTGGCAGAAGAAGAAAGGCTAAAGAAGGCGTGAGAAGGGAGGCTTGGGCGGCTGATATTTCTCAGGCTTAGGACTTGGGGTTTCTAAGGTTTTGAGGGGAAGGAGTAAGGGTTTGGACGGCTGGGTTTTGGAGGAGGAAAAGGTCCTAGGGCCGGCTAGCATTTTGAAGTGGAAAAGAGTTGGCGTGGAGGGGCTTTGAAGCTGTGGACGTGTGGGGACTTAGGACTTGGACGTGGAGAAGCTTATCTCCTCTCATATGGCCAGCCAAGGGGCTTTAAATAAATGTGGGGATTAGGGTTAGAAGGGTTATGGCGCAAGGATTAAGGACCCTTGGATGTGGAAGCAAAAGATCTTGTCCATTCGATTGATCCTTGATGAATTTCCATGTTTGCTTCATTGAAGAATTTTCAAGTTTGTTAGACTTTGAATTCTTCTTTAATTCTCCCTTAAATTCTTCCATTTAAGCTCCATGCTAGGCGCCATCAATGTCAGCCCTTGGATGCTTGTTTGGTTGGTTCTTCTCCGTTAATTGATTATTTGCGTTCACACTTGGATCCATATGAAAGATGATCTTCGAATCTGGATCCTTAATCTTTAAGCTGTGTTCATACTTTAGTTTTTTCATGAATACCTTCTATTAAAGCTCCTCTCTTGGCACCATGATTGTGGACCCTTGGATGATGGTGAGCTTGGTTCCTAGCCTTTGATTTCTTCATGAATTCGTGTGAGAGTGTTCCAAGGATTGATGGCTTTTAGATTTTTACTGATTTTTTTCTCAACCATTGATTTCTTTTTGCCTTGGATCTTCATCTTAGGCGCCTAGATCTCCACCAGTGGTTGTGGTATTTTAATGAAAGCCCTTGGATCTCCTTTATGGCTCCTGGGTGCACTTGGGTTCAAACTGGATTAGACCAAATTGATGCTAATTGAATCCAATTTTCTAATTTCCTGCAAAATAAGTTAGGAAGAGCATTAAATTCAAACTAGTACAACTTAATTGATGATGATTTGAGTGTTTTTAATGTATCAATTCATGTATCGATCACATCCTTCAATTTAGCTTTTGCTCGTCTTCGAGTAAAATAAAAAAATCAACAGTGAGTATCGACTTGGTCTTGAATTAAAAGTTAGATTAGACATGCCTAAAGGTAGCTGATACTCGGTCAGACTATTAAAGAGGTACTTCATCGGATTACTAATTCGATCCAATTAGTGGTTGAGTGTTAGCCATAAAAATTTTTAGAGATATTCTTTCATCAACTCCTCACTTTACTCTTTAAATTCTTTAACTAAATATGAGCTGGGTTTATTGTCTTCTTGCAATTTAGTCCCCCTTATTATCTACTATTTTTTTTTCTTTCTTCTTTTTTTTTTACTTTCTTGCTACCCTTGTAGCAAGCTTTCAGCCAATGACTTCCAAACCAGTTGGCTTTAGGGCATTAGGTGGCAAACACCCTTTGGGCTTACTGACTTAAGTCCAAGGAAATATGATTCTTATAATCGATTTCTTGCATTCTTATTTTTTGACGCAAACTATAATGCTTACTTAGGTGAAGGGGCCTGGTTACTCAGTAAGACAATGCTAATTTTTTTTTTTAAAAGCAAATTTGAAGAACTTTTGCATACCTCGACCTTTCCATCCAACCTCCATGAAACAGATTCTTCATTAAGATCGGTAAGAAAAGGGCTCTAGAGTTACTCTAAAATTTGGTCTGGTCTAAATCCTAACATTCATTGGGTGTTCTTAATAATTTGCCCCTTATTATCTAGATCGTTAATTACTCATTGATTAGGGTGTCTAATTAACTTCTAATCGAGACAAAATTTGGGTATATAAAGCTAATTATTTTTAATCATACTTAAGGACTCACTTAAACTTAAGTTGGTTATTCTCCCTCTCAACTGAATTTTCATTGTCCCCAATAGAAGAAGAGAATAATAAAGTAGAATAAAATAGAGAAAGAAATTGCAAGGAAGGATACCACCTGATTCCATGTGCTCGTTCATTGCTGGGTGAGAGGTTCTACTTTTATGGGTGTGATTTGTTCGTGACTTCATTTGGACCTTAGATGGGATGCTCCCTCCAACTTGGCTAGTCGTCCTAATTAAATTTCTACTAAATAAAAAAATTTGGATAATCTAAAAAAATAAGATACTGGGTTGTCTCTTAACAATTTCTACTAAATAAAAAAATTTGGATAATCTAAAAAAATAAGATACTAGGTTGTCTCTTAACAAGCGCTAAGTTTAAAGTTTTCAACCAGACTATATCGATTCTCTCACTTACCCAGGATCAAATACTGGATTGAAAAATTTCAGTGGTATTTCACACTCAAATTTAGAAAGATAGCTTGCAACCCCATTATTGATAAATTTCATTATTTCTTTATTATCCATTTTCGGAAGATGGTTCGTGACCCTACTCTCAGTCCCTTGTTTATTAAGGATTTCTTCTATTTGTTCTGCTAACATACTCCTAAATTGGATTTCTGGATTAGGAGTTGGATCCGATGCACCGGTTATTAGGAACATGTTATTTGGTCCTATGTACTCAGGTGTGATCGAAGGCGGATTCAGTTCTAGGATTGGTGGTGATTCTAAAGAGAGAGCTATCGGAGCAGGTATTGCAGGTAAAGGCTTATATTTCTTGGCCCATGGGAGAGTGGTACTAAAATTGGATGGCTCTAATAATGTGTTCACATTTTCAATGTACCCATTTAGGTCAAAATCGTCCACTCCAAAAAAATCCCAACATGTATACATTGGGTCCTGAGAAATACTTTTAGGGGTAGCTTCCTCTATTATCTCTTCTACTTCATAACAAGTATTGGTTTGAGGTCCGTGAGGAGTATGAAATACATTTAATCTCAGCTTTTTATTTCCAAATGAGACATCCATGACTCCGATCCTACAATCAATACATGCATTGGTTGTAGCTAGGAAGGATCGTTCTAAAATTATGAAAAGTTATCGTGGATCGCCAGAATGCTCCATATCTAAGATCAGAAAGTCAACTGGAAAGTAGAACTCCTCTACCCTTACTAAAACATTCTCGATCATCCCACGCGGTGCCTTAATGGATCTATCAGCTAATTGCAAGGTTACCGAAGTGGGTTTTAACTCATCGAATCCAAAGAGATCATATACTGAACTAGGCAAAAGTTTCACACTAAACCTTGGATCCAATAGAGCTTTCTCAATATGTAGATTTCCTATGACACAAGAGATGATAAGGACACTTGGATCCTTAAGTTTAGGTGAGGTAGCATGTTGGAAGATTGAACTGACCTGTTCAGTAAGGAAAATTCTTTTTGGAATTTGCGTTCGAGATTTTCATTTTTTTATGCATAAATCTTTCAGAAAGTTGGCATAGGTCAAGACCTGTTTTATTGCATCTAGAAGGGAAAGATTAATTTGGACTTGTTTAAATAGTTTTAACATTTCATCTAGTTTACCCTTCTTATTGAATGGCGCAGGGGATTCTAGTGCACTTGGAAATGGAGCTTTAGGTAATTGAGGTGGTGCTAACGATGTTGGTTCATCCCTTGCCTCAAGGTCCTCCTTATCTTTGGATGGTTCAGATTCAATCAATTTCTCATTGGTTTTGGTCTTTTTGATTTCACTTGGTTGTTCTATGACCTTACCATTCCTGAGAGTCATGATAGATTTGGCCTGTTCGAGAAAAGTTTCGTGGGCATTAAAATTTTTAGCCCTATATTGACCTTTAGAATTAATCTCGGGTTGACTGAGCAGTTTTTCGTCCTCCCTCCTACTGAAGATGTAGCTAATTGACCTATTTGGGTCTCTAGCTTGACTATCGATTGAGTGCAGGAGTGGAGGGTTTGGGCGTTGACTTCTAGTCTTTTTAAGATTTTTAAGACCTCCTCAAAGGCTGAACTATGGTTACTAGGAGAAGGTTAAGGAATATTTTGGTGTTGAAAGTAGGATGGGCTCCGATATTGTGACTCCTGAAAATTGGGTCTGTAAATAGTCGGATTAACCATAGGTTGGGGTTTCCATGAAAAATTTGGATAATCTCTCCAGCTTGGATTATAGGTGTTTGAGTAAGGATTGTGGCTTGGTCTATAATTATTCTGAGTTTGTACTTGGTTTACTTGTTCATGTATAAACTCAGGAAATTGGGGTGCAGGAGGACAATCATAAACAATATGTGCAGGACTCGAACATATGGAACAAACATCTATCATAGGTGTGGCTGGGGTGCTGGTGGGTACCACTTGTAGTAATCGATCTAATTTTTGAGATAATTCATCTACTCTACTGTGGATATCCATTGAACTATCAATTTCATAAATCCCACTTTGTTTAGGTCCGAACATGGGAGGATCTCTTCTGGCAGCAGACATGTGGTGCAGTGAATTTTCACTCAATGTTTCAAAAAGCTACCAGGCTTCATGCTCATTTTTTAGCATGAAGGTTCCACTACAGG
Organism: Elaeis guineensis; assembly: GCF_000442705.2. Classification (NCBI taxonomy): domain Eukaryota; kingdom Viridiplantae; phylum Streptophyta; class Magnoliopsida; order Arecales; family Arecaceae; genus Elaeis; species Elaeis guineensis. The sequence goes on from NC_025995.2 coordinate 119,159,995, forward strand.
AGGCATCAATCATTTGTCAGTGCTTCTCTGACAGGCCATCATAGAAGCACTAGATCAGTTGCTATTTGGGTACAACATGGTGAGGGCAATTCCTAATTAATTATTTTAACCTCTCCCAGGTCTCATGAAACATCTCCCCATCTAACTAGGAAAAATTAGTTATTGCTTTTCTTATTTGATTAGTTTTTTTTCTATTGAGAAGTATTTTTTAAGGATTTTCCTCTGAAGTTGATCCCAAGTTGAAATTGTTATAGTATATAAGGAGTTTAGCCAATATTTGGCTTTATCCTTTAATGAAAAAGGGAACAATTTTAGCTTGAGAGCATCGTCAGAAAAATTTTGGATCTTAACTGTAGAGTAGATTTTTAGGAATTCATCAAGATGTTCGTATGGGTCCTCGTTTGCAAGTCCATAAAAAGATGGCAGCATTTGGATGACACTAGACTTGATTTCATATTCAACTGTTTCAACTGGAGGCACTTGAATGCAAAGAGAGTAGGTATATATGGAAAGAGTAACGTACTCCTTCAACTGCTTAGGGTGGATTATTCTCCTAATTTCGGTCCATGTTTCTAGGTCTGTTGGCTCTAAGGGTTCTTTCAATTTTAGGATCTAGGGGTTAAATCTCGGGTCGTAATGAACAGCATCCAAGTATAAATCCTATAATTATACCTTAGAGCAAACAGAAAATTTTAATTTTTATAGGATTTTTTTATTTTTTTTATAAAAGAAAACGACGAAAGAAATTCTAAAGATGATAACTTAGAGAGTCCTAAATCTAAGAAATAGATGAAAAAAATTTTATTAGGTTTAATGTTTGTGAGTTAGTAATCAAGTTATGCAATCAATTCTAACTAAGGGTTGTCCTGGATTTAGACAGCTCCTAAGTATTCCAAGGTCGCCTTCGAGCAATCCAAGTAAAAGACTAGCCACTCAACTGGCTAGACAAGTATAAGGCTGGTGGGGGTCCCTACGTTGCTTTTCTTAGACACCAATTAAAATTGGCTAGGTAAGCGAACGGAACCAATTAAATAACCATCTTCTTTCAGGATCTTATCCCTGAACCACTTTCCTAGACATTGGTCAAAATGACTAATCCTAATCTGATCCAACTCTTAGGATTCCTTGTCCTATTGAGCTCGAGAGTCCTTAGGGATCAACATCTAATTGATTTTAAGTTAAGGTTTAGCTCAATGCAATACGAAGGATTGTGATTTTTGGGCCAAAGAAAGATGATGAAATCCCCACCTTATCTTGGTTAATGGGTTATGCCCTTAAGATGTTTTATGAAGATGTTATGCAAAAGATCAAGATGTCCAAGTTAGTTGACACACAATCAAAATTAAATTAGTTGGCTTCACTTGTTAGGTTTTGTAGCTATGTAGCTAGGTCTCTGATCTCCTAAATAGTTCATGAGGTGTCAATGTACGACTTCTTTCTTTCTTTCTTTTATAAACTCAAAGCAACTAAAACACGATCCCTGACAACGGTGCCAAAATTTGATCGTTGTCGTAGGCATTCAAAAATAAAGATTAACTCACTATTATGTAGATAGTGTGAGTTGAGATTGTATCCGCAAGGATCGTATTTAATTATGGTTGAGTGATTTTAATTTTAAGTTGAAAATGAATAAAAGCTTGATTAATTAAAAGCAAAGTATGCTGAACCGGTACCACCGGCTGTATCGGCCGACCGACGGTATGGATCGATACAGTTTTGTACCGTACCGAACCGACGAAGACAAGCAGACCCGAACCAAAAGAAAAAGAGAGAGAGAGAAATAGAGAGAGAAAGAGGAAGAAAAAAAAAGAGAGAGGGGAAGGAGCTGGCGGGGCCGTCGGACAACCTCCGACTGGCCGTCGTGGTCGTCGGAGGGCGCAGTTCACGCGTGCGGCATCACAGACGTGAAACAGGGGTGTCACCCCTGTTTCGTAATTTTTTTTAAAAAACTTAGTTTTAAGCGAAGTCGGCAAATAGTTTGTCGGCTTCACGATTTTTGTATTTTTTTAAAAAAATTCCTTAAGTCCGCAACTAGGTTGCCGACTTCATAAGTTTAAAACAAAAAAAAATAAAAAATCAAAACAGACAGTCGTCTGTTTCGAAAAAGAAGAGGGCGGAGCCGCGGAGGGGCTTCGCTCGCTCGACTGCCCTCACGCCGTTGGCGTCGGCTCGCTGACCACCGAAGTCCTCATGACGGAGGCACCGTCCGTCCGATAGGTCCCTCGCTCTCCCTCCGAGCGTTCTCTCTCTCTTTTTCTCGCTCTCTTGAAAGCCCTATTGGGCGATACGGGGCTCGGAAGCCCTCCGACGACCGCAGTCGGCCACCGTCGGCCTCCGACAGCTCCCACCTCCCTCCCCCTCCTCTTTTCTCTCTCTTTCTCACTTTCTCTCTTTTTTCTTTTCGTATCGCTCATGTACCGAATTTACCAGTCGAATCGTGTCGGTTTCCCACCGGTTTGGTACGATACGGGGTGTACCGACCGGTTCGGCACGGTATGAGAAATCTTGATTAAGAGACTATTAAACAAAAAAGCAAGTAAATAAAGAACTAAATAAAGTTTGATTTCAAATATGAAGATGGATTCTCAGGATCTCAATTGCTTTTTTATTAGACAGCTGGTACCTTTCTTAACATATCTTGGATTGGTATCTAATCAATAAAGATATAATTTATCTTAGAGAGCACGATCCGTACCTTTGGATCAGGGCCCATTACTTAAAGTTATAGGCTAGTCAAACTTGTTTAGATACAATGATAGAAGAAATTTTATCTAAAGATAATCTATCTCAAGAGCACGAACCGTATCCGTAGATCACGGCTCGTTCCAAGGGTCATAAATTATTTTAGAATAAAATTCTTATTTATGCAAAGTAGAATAAAGACAAAAGATATAAAGCATGAAAAGCAAGTCTTTATTGTATATCAAAAAGATAATACAAAAGATTTAAAAAGGAAGAACACTGTCTAGACAAGTTACAGCAGTTTCCTGAGATGTGACGACTAGCCGGTCATGGGGATACTTCTCGATGAACCCTTCATCCTAGACTTCTAAGGACTTCCTTCCAACGGCTTGGAAAAGGGATCAAGAGCAGGAGGAGAGGTTTTATGGAGAAGAAGAGGGCTTAGGGTTGATTGGTTTGAAAGATGGAAGAGGAAGTAGGCTTGCTGGATTTTTGGTGGAAGAAGAAAGGCTGAAGGAGGCGTGAGAAGGGAGGCTTGGGTGGCTGATTTTCCTTAGGCTTTGGATGTGGGGTTTCTAGGGTTTTGAGGGGAAGGAGTAAGGATTTGGACGGCTGGGTTTTGGAGGAGGAAAAGGTCCTAGGGCCAGCTAGCGTTTTGAAGTAGAAAAGGGTTGGCGTGGAGGGGCTTTGAAGCTGTGGACATGGGGACCTAGGACTTGGACGTGGAGAAGCTTATCTCCTTTCATATGGCCGGCCAAGGGGCTTTAGATAGATGTGGGGATTAGGGTTAGAAGGGTTATGGCGCAAAGATTAAGGGCCCTTGGATGTGGAAGCAAAAGATCTTGTCCATTGGATTGATCCTTGATGAATTTCTATGTTTGCTTCATTGAAGAATTTCCAAGTTTGTTAGAATCTAAATTCTTCTTTAATTCTCCCTCAAATTCTTCCATTTAAGCTCCATGCTAGGCGCCATCAATGTCAGCCCTTGGATGCTTGTTGGGTTGGTTCTCCTTTGTTAATTGATTATTTACATTCACACTTGGATCCATGTGAAAGATGATCTTCTAGTCTGGACCCTTAATCTTTAAGCTATGTTCACACTTTGGTTTCTTCATAAATACCTTCTATTAAAGCTCCCCTCTTGGCGCCATGATTGTGGACCCTTGGATGATGGTGAGCTTGGTTCCTAGCCTTTAATTTCTTCATGAATCCGTGTGAGAGTGTTCCAGGGATTGATGGCCTTTAGATCTTCACTAATTTTTTCTCAACCATTGATTTCTTTTTGCCCTAGATCTTCATCTTAGGTGCCTAGATCTCCACCATTGGTTATGGCATTTTAATGGAAGCCCTTGGATCTCCTTTATGGCTCCTGGGTGCACTTGAGTTCAAGCTAGATTAGACCAAATTGATGCTAATTGAACCCAATCTTCTAATTTCCTGCAAAATAAGTTGGGAAGCATCAAATTCAAACTAGTACAACTTAATTGATGATGATTTGAGTGTTTTTAATGTATCAATTCATGTGTTGATCATCCACCGTCTCAACCTCCTTCCCTCCCCTCCTCTCTGTTCCTCTCTTTCTCTCTTTTTCTCCTCCCTGATTCATCCCTTCCTCTCTTCATCAGTTCGCGCCAGTCCGATCTAGTACGGGGCCGTGTCGGACCGTCCCGTCAGCTGGCCGGAACAGTCATCGGTAGCGGTATTCAAAACCTTAGTTGAGACCAAGTTTGATCATCTTATTTCCCCTCTTTCTCGCCCTCTTCCCTTTCTATAACTCTAATTCTCTTCTTGTCCTGCATCACACGGGACACAGCAATAAAAAATTTAGGATGATGGTGTCATGGTAATATGCAAGAAGTAATATGCATGACATAACTATTTGTCTACTCAAACATGAAACACCTTTCTGATTATCAAATATATATATATATATATATATATATATATATATATATATATATTTCATAGTTATCGGCATGTTTTTATGACTAGTTGTAAACCCACATCAATCATCCACCTTTCTCATTTGTGCTTTGGACTGGCGATGGTGGTGTCATCTGAGACACCTTTATGGTTGTTGAATATGCAGTGAATGCACACATGCAAGAAATCTAAGAGCTGTGTGGATGTTTTTTTTATTTGATTCAAAGTCAGCTATTTCATAGTAACATCATTTGATAAAAGATTTGCTTATTCCTGTATAAAAGAAAATGTCTTCCACTATCTTTTGGCAAATGAGAAATTGCTAGGTACAACAGAATGGTCAAAGAATTGTACACCAATTTTTAGCAAAGATGCCAATCTTGTTGTAGAGCAGATAGTCCAACATCTAATAGGCTAAGGACCAAGGTTTGTGGTACTGGTTGGTACCATACTATTACCATACCGGTACCAAACTGGTAATGGCATTGTATCGTACCAACACTCGATATGCTAAATCTCACTGTATAGTATCTTGTTTCGACACTATAATAGGATGGTACTGGTATGGAGTGTGGCACTGAGATGGCGAGCCTTGCTAGGGACTTTAGGTGGCCTTAAATCTACATGGGCCCATCCTCCTATCAGCTCAAGCTTTTGGTTTAGATTGTTAATATGTTATTAGAGTTAACCATTCATTTCACTTTGTTCTCCCCTCTTGCTTTCCATGTGTTGCCCTTCTTTGGGTTTGTCCTGCGGCATTCTCCATGTGTTGCCCTTCTTTGGGTTTGTCCTGCAGCATTCTCTATGTGTGAGGGGGTGTTGGAGAGTGGGATGTCTCACGTCGGATAGGCAAGGGACTTTAGTTTGTCTTGAATATGCATGTGCCCAACCTTTTATCAGCTTATGCTTTTGGGATCTAGTGGGTAAGTTAACAAATCTATTACTAGATAATGCTTCATTATTTGTCTTGTCTAAATGGGTATGCCTATCAATTTTGCTTCACATTATTTTCCTGAAAAGCATGTTGCAACAAAAGTTGCTATTCAAATTATCTGAAAATCGGTTAGCAGTAAAAGTTAAAAAATTCTAAAGAAGTTTTTTGTTTGTGTCTAAATGTTAGGTTTGGTATCAGTTTCAAGTACTCATCCAATATGATATATAAATTTTTGTTCCTTGTTGTTTCAGCTGATATAAATAATATATCCCAAAGATAGCAGCCAAGAGTATCAACATACCAGCCAGGAGTTCTTGGACTCCCTTTTTTACAAGTTAAAAGGGTTTTCAAATTATTTTATCTCAAAAAAAAAGCCTTGAAATAATCTAGATTTGAATATATTTACTTTTTTTATTGATTTCTTTGTTCCTGAATATTAACCAAGAGCTCGAAATATAGGATTCTTTCCAGATCGTTTCAGCTTTCAGTTGTGGCTGAGAGACACAGATGATTTCATCTCTGCATTTGTTCCTTACCGAGGTGATCAAAATATTAGGTTTCAATAGCATGGGTTCTAAAGAAGAATTTTTTCTTTTTTTATTTTTTTTAAAGAAAAAACTTTGTTCTATTTCATACCCATCTGGCATATAGAGAGCTTCCAGTAAGTTTCTGTACTGGTAGTATGTAAGTGTAGATCTTCAAAAGTTCATATTGTATTTCCATAGGTTGCTTAAGAATAATGTCCCAAGTGTGCTGTGATATTTAATAAATTTATCACAGAAAAGTATACTTGCAATTTTTCAGCTACTGTGTTATCTTTGTACAGGGGTCATTCTGGAGTGGAGCTCCTTAAAACTACTACTGAAGGCAGTGAATCACTTCTCAAAATACTTTGGCATCACTCAGATGCTATTATTTGCTGTTCTTTGAAGGTTTGCACTTCCATGCTTTATGTTACTGAAATTATCAATCTACTTCTGATGGTTACATCAAGTTTCCATGTTATATCTGAGATAAGCATATCATGCGTATTCTTGCACACTAGTGCCTGCTTATACTCTGAAGAGTGTTTTTTCATAGCAGACATATTGCTTCTCATTTTGAGTACGTCTACAAGGGTGACAAACTCCAATTTAAGAACAGTTTCTTCAAGTTAGTTTAAGGAGTGAAATGATGATCACTTTGGAAAAATTATGCTTAGATTCAATATTGCTGCACAAATTAAGTCATTGAATGGGAGAACACTAAAAGGGAAGGAGTTGAGACTTGAGAGTATAGTACAAAAAAATTGCTGAATTTTGGGATAAAGCTGACAAGTTAATCATATCAAAAAGGACAGCAAAAACAGTTAATAGCTCCATGTGATGGCAGTTACTAGTTCAAGACATAGGAGGACACATGAGTGATGTAATTATAAAATTGTTAGCTGCTATCAATTAATAGTCCTACAATTGAGCTTGCAAGAGGATGAGTGAGATCGTTAATAGATCATAACCTATTAGTTGCTTTCTTAGCATGGGACAAGATGATTGGAATGGGTGATTGTAAGCTAAAGGAAAGAAAAAGAAATCCTTATGTGGTTTCTGAGCAGAGTAACAAATTCAGGAATCCAGATGGCTTCCACTTTGAAATAGATATGAAATTTTAGAATGAAATTATAAGTTTTTTTGGAATTTAGAGGGTTCTATAAAAGGTGTTGGCACAAAAGTACTGAAGCCATCCTTTAATTTAATATCCATGGAAGATGGTGGGTCACAATCTTGGACAAGCTTGTGCTTTCTGGAAGAGAAACTTGGGTACTCCACAATCACCATAAGTGGGCTTGGAGCAAGAGGTACAAGAATATCAACAGAGTGCACCATATGCAGCTAGACATAAAATAAGGGCCTATTGTAGGGTGGTTAAAATCTTTATATGCACATGTCTGAGATAGTAGGTTGATCAGTGGTCGTGTTTTCTTGCTCTTTATTCTGCAGTGCTTGTTGTTGCAGTTCTTCAAGACTATTTGTCGAGGGTTAGGGCATATGATTCTTTGACTTGTCATTTATGACTTAAGGACTTTTAACAGCTTAGGGAACGAACTAGCTGCCTTTTGTAGATTAAATAAGCTATTTTCCTTTTTGCACATCTGAGCTAGAATGCGTGCTGTCCAATGCTTTGGAAGGTTTGGTCAATTATAGAGAACTTATTTGGATGTATGTATTGATGAGAAAATAATTATGGTATTCCAAAAATTAGTATGCACAGGATTTGCGTTTCATTGTAAAAGTACTTGAGTCTTCCTTTTGTTGACTCATGCATAGTAATGTTATTTCAAATCCATAAATCTTAAATAATTTGAAACAAAAATTAGCTGCATAAAAATAAAACTACCTTTCTTGTCACGTCCCGAACCCAACATCCGGATCGGATACGTGATGGCCGCACACTCTTTAGAGCAAGCCCTAAAGAATATGCAAGGCCAAATTAAATCATTACAATCTTAACAACCATAATATTTAATTTCAATAATAATTCATAGAACTTGCATAATTACAATTAACATTTCTTCAATCCTCTGATCAAATATCAACGGTACTCTATTTATGCATCCGCTCACTCACAAATCCATACCATAGCCAACTATGGACATCCTGTAACTCTGAGAAGAAAAGAAAGATAAAGGGGTGTGAGCTTTACAACCCAGTAAGAATTCCCATATCACACTGATATAGTAATATAGTCTGAAAATAAGGATAAGCAATAAAATATAAAATCTCATGTTCAATGTCCAGAATAATGCAAACATTCATAAATTTTCTGTCTTGTTAAAATAGATGCATCATCATATGTTAACAGGTGAAACCCCTTTTATTCAACAATTATTTCATGTCTTATCTTTCATTTCTCCTTTCATAATCACATGATTTTTAACCTTTTCTTTCTGGTTCTGGACTATCCAAGTCTATACCTCAGTCACCATCCGGATCGAATCCACTTAAAAAGTCTTTCAAGACTGTCCCAGGATGAGCTCCTGGCCGGCTGTCCCACGTACCAAAGCCCGTGAGAGGCTGTCCCAGGCATAAGCTCCTGGCGGGCTGTCCCAGGCATGAGCTCCTGGCCGGCTGATCCATCTGTAAGCCAGTGGGGGCTGTCCCAGGCATAAGCTCCTGGCGGGCTGTTCCACATGACAAGACTAGTCCATACCATACATCTCTTTCTTTTTCATTTAATCATTATGTATTGATTTCATCAAATCAATTCTGTCTTGCATTATGATCAATTCAGATATGTCATATCCATATAATCATGCCATCAATCTCTGATACATATATATTGATATAATATACTCATGCTCAAATCAAATAACAGTATCTCAGGTATAATAAATTCATCGATCTCAAATCTGATGATGCAAAATCAATGATGCAAAACCAACAGTAAAATAGCATATATATATAATAGTGATCATGTACAGGGATTCTTACCTTTACCGGTGACTGATCCAAGCACAGAATAAATGTTCTTCTTTGATTTATGAATTTCTTTAACAAAATATTTCACTCGATATCATATGCAGACAATCATCTCTTCATAACCCTGATCAATATAAAAATCACATATAGAGAAATTATCGATAATTGATCCTAATACACAAATCGAGGATCTCTCTTAGGATTAATCAAAATTAGGATTTGTCTATGTATCAGGATCCTCCACTGATCCATAAGACTTCTAGAGAGAGAAAATTTATGAAGAGAGAAAATTCTAGAGAGAGAAAGTAGAGAGAGAATCTTCGTATCCTTCCGATGAGGCAATCATGGTCGAGACCATCAGAGGTCCTATTAGGATGACTCAATATGAATCAAGTGTTACAAATTGCGAATAGGATCGGACTGGGATCAGATCTACTGCACGAATTTAGGAGCAATCTCAATTCATCATATTTTTATTTCAAATATATCCTAGGGTCTGTGATGCAATCAGAGAGGGTAGAAAGATTCTAGAGAGATAAAATCCACAAAAAGAGAGAGATCTAGAGAGAGAAAATAGGGAGAGAATCTAGAGAGAAAAATTGGAGAGAGAAAGTAGAGAGAGGAGAGAGAGAAAAGAGAGAGAAAGGAGGGAGAGGAGAGAAAATTTCTCTCTCTTCTTCTTCTTCTTTTTTCTATTTTTGTTTTCTTTATTTTTTTTTCTCTTTTTTTTTTTTCTCTTTTTTTTTTTCTTTCTTTTTCCTTTTCTTCCCGCGGCCTCCCTTAGGCCGAAACAGGGGAAGACCGATGAGGTCTCCCTTGGTGGCCCGGGCTTCGGCGAGAGGGTGACTTGGCCGGAGGTCCAGCAACGGCGGCCGACCATGCAAGCTGACCGGCGACTAGGTTTGGCCGGCGAGCTTTCTCCCTTTTTTTTTTCGAAAAACAGGGGATCCGTCCCCTTTCTTCATGATTTCCAGTCATTGGCCGATTGCCGGCGGTCGAGAACTCTCGAGGAAGAGAGATAGAGGGATGGCGGTGCTGTCCTAGGGATAAGATGCCGCAAACGGTGGTGCCGGCGGTCGGAAAAAGGAGGATTGGGCTCGATCGAACAGGGAAAAACAGGGTCTTACCTTTTTCATGAGTTTTTCCGACGATCCCGATGGCCGGCAAGGGTGTGTGAGCCACGGAAAGAAGGGGAAGGAAGAGGGGTTTTATAGCGTGTAGGGAAGGTCGAATCCGCCTCGGATTCAACCTCTCCATCGGTGATTTGGGTGGAAGAAGACTCCCAGCAGGAGTCTTCTTCATTCCATTTTTTTTTTTTGTAAGGCTTTGGGCTTTTTGGGCCGGGGTGTTACATTCTCTCCCCTTCAAATAATTTCGTCCTCGAAATTAAGTTATGTTGTTTGAGATATATTCCAAAGTATACATTCTTCATGTCATTCTCAAGCTGACAATAATGTCTTATATATTATTATTTCTCATAATCTTGTTATAACAAAATTATTTGAAATTTTAAACTCATCCCTTCTTATTGATTTATCAACTTTTTGAAGAACTGTAATATTTTGAACTTGTATTAATATACCACCGTTATTTGTCTAATACATTTCACTCGAAATTTATAATTATCTCAGACTACCCTTGATAGAAAATAAATAAAGGTCAAACATCGGGCACTCTTCACAATCATCGATTTCTTTCTTCACTTGATCTTCCAACAAATTTTATATATAGACTCTCATCTTAAGAAAAATCTCAATCTTCTATATCAGTTTAAGTAACAATATTAAATTTTAAAAAAATGAGATCTATGTCAGGATATTCTAAGTTTGAACTAATAACAGAACTATCAAGCTGTTAATAAACTTGAGATATCTAGGATTTCTTGGCATTATCTACAATTATCTGGCTATGATCAGATTAGATCAAAATCTGTAGCATCCTTTCCTTATCAATAAAATCCTTCCTTATTTGCAACTAATGTATTTCATCATAATATCTTTTGATTTAAAAGATTAATATTTCTTATCAATTCAAATCATCACGCTTTTGCTGCGCACTCTGATCTTAATTTATCAAATTATATAAGTCTATCAAAGATAAAATATCTTTATATGTTAGATCAATCCAGGATGGATCTAACCTTCAAATTTCATATAAAACTTTGAGCAAAATTTTAAGTTTCTTTATCTTTACTACCTTTGGACATAGCATATAAAAATTAAATCTTGATCTACTTCCTATATTTGAAATCATTGTATAAGTTTCATCACTTTTCAAGAATCCAACATGTCTAGAATTAATTGGAGTTAATCTTAGATTTACCTTACAATCATTTAGATAATTTCTAAATCAATCTTCTTTTTTAAAAGAATTAATTCTAAATTGACAACTAAAAGAACTCAAGCCAACATCCTTAAGTAGAATCAACTTGATTATTTCTTATAGAGCTCTCTTCATCACAACCCTTAATATTAATCGATAAATCCATACAAAATCTTATCCCTTGTATAAGTCATTCAAAATTTAACACTAGCAAGATGTCTTAGTTCAATTTAAAAAAAAAAAATTCAAACTTTGACTTGAATAATTAATACACTTCACCATCTTCAACAATCACAAGAAAAATTAAAAAAAAATTTAATCCAAAGATAGTAATACGAATTATTAAAGATTTCATCATAACCTGTATATCATACTCTGACAAAATAAATTTTCTTCTTTAATTTAACAACAATATAAAAAAACTTTTGATCCACTTAGAAAAGTAAGCTTTTGACTTGAAATTCAATGCAACTTGAAAGATCAAAGAATCATATTCAGATTATGATATTTTGAGTAACCAAAGATTTCACCAAGATGTGTATCTCATATTCTCATAATAAAATTCAAGTATATTTTTCATTTAAAATTGAGTTTCATATATGATCCTCTTGTAGGTTCAATACTCAAAAATATTTTTCTCTCATATGATGGAATTTCTTCTTAGACCATACCCTAATTAACTTTCTTTTGATAAATCCAAAATTCATAACGCATCAGACAATTATCATCGAAATTAGAAAAGTATCATAATCTTCAATTATATAAGTTTAACATTCCAAAATCATCTAGTATACTCAACATAACTTATCAATACCTCCCACTTCATTCCAAGGTCAACTCTTTTCATACTTAGGTCAACCTTACTAATTGAAATCTAAGATATAACTCGTCAATTCTATTATAGATATCATATGCCACTTATACATAAATTTCATCTTAATATCTATTGATTCGAAATCTAAATATTGAATCTTCTCTTTTATATCTATCATATTCCTCATGATTATAACTTAAGTTCAGATATCACTAAAATTACAATTCTGAATAATTATAACCTTAAACTCAAATACCACTTAAATCATATTTTCTAGTGATCATAACCTAAACTCTAATATCATTCTATCATACCTTTAATGATCAAAATTTTAAACTCTGATATTATCAATCATACTTTAGTGATTATAATCCCAAAGTTTTGATATCACTTATATGACAATCCCTAGTGACCTTAAACTTGGGCTCTAGTACTGTTCTGTCATATCCTAATTACTTGTATCATTGTCTCCGAATAAACGTAACCTAAGCTCTAAGCTCAAATGCCACTCTGTCACATCCTACTGATCTTACATAAAGTTTTAATATCTCTTCATAATCTCTAGTGATCTTTAACCTAAGCTTTGATATTATTCTATCACATCCTAATCATTTATATCGTAATTTCTAATGATCATAACCTAAGCTCTAATATCACTCTGTAATATTCTAATCACTTATATCATAATCCCTAATGATCATAACCTATGCTCTGATACCATTCTGTCACGCTCCGAACCCAACACCCGGGTCGGATACGTGATGGCCGCACACTCTTTAGAGCAAGCCCTAAAGAATATGCAAGGCCAAATTAAATCATTACAATCTTAACAACCATAATATTTAATTTCAATAATAATTCATAGAACTTGCATAATTACAATTAACATTTCTTTAATCCTCTGATCAAGTATCAACGGTACTCTATTATGCATCCGCTCACTCACAAATCCATACCATAGCCAACTATGGACATCCTGTAACTCTGAGAAGAAAAGAAAGATAAAGGGGTGTAAGCTTTACAACCCAGTAAGAATTCCCATATCACACTGATATAGTAATATAGTCTGAAAATAAGGATAAACAATAAAATATAAAATCTCATGTTCAATGTCTAGAATAATGCAAACATTCATAAATTTTCTGTCTTGTTAAAATAAATGCATCATCATATGTTAACAGGTGAAACTCCTTTTATTCAACAATTATTTCATGTCTTATCTTTCATTTCTCCTTTCATAATCACATGATTTTTAACATTTTCTTTCTGGTTCTGGACTATCCAAGTCTATACCTCAGTCACCATCCGGATCGAATCCACTTAAAAAGTCTTTCAAGACTGTCCCAGGATGAGCTCCTGGCCGGCTGTCCCACGTACCAAAGCCCGTGAGAGGCTGTCCCAGGCATAAGCTCCTGGCCGGCTGATCCACCTGTAAGCCAGTGGGGGCTGTCCCAGGCATAAGCTCCTGGTGGGCTGTTCCACATGACAAGGCTAGTCCATACCATACATCTCTTTCTTTTTCATTTAATCATTATGTATTGATTTCATCAAATCAATTCTGTCTTGCATTATGATCAATTCAGATATGTCATATCCATATAATCATGCCATCAATCTCTGATACATATATATTGATATAATATACTCATGCTCAAATCAAATAACAGTATCTCAGGTATAATAAATTCATCGATCTCAAATCTGATGATGCAAAACCAACAGTAAAATAGCATATATATAATAGTGATCATGTACAGGGATTCTTACCTTTACCGGTGACTGATCCAAGCATAGAATAAATGTTCTTCTTTGATTTATGAATTTCTTTAACAAAATATTTCACTCGATATCATATGCAGACAATCATCTCTTCATAACCCTGATCAATATAAAAATCACATATAGAGAAATTATCGATAATTGATCCTAATACACAAATCGAGGATCTCTCTTAGGATTAATCAAAATTAGGATTTGTCTATGTATCAGGATCCTCCACTGATCCATAAGACTTCTAGAGAGAGAAAATTCATGAAGAGAGAAAATTCTAGAGAGAGAAAGTAGAGAGAGAATCTTCGTATCCTTCCGATGAGGCAATCATGGTCGAGACCATCAGAGGTCCTATCAGGATGACTCAATATGAATCAAGTGTTACAAATTGCGAATAGGATCGGACTGGGATCAGATCTACTGCACGAATTTCGGAGCAATCTCAATTCATCATATTTTTATTTCAAATATATCCTAAGGTCTGTGATGCAATCAGAGAGAGGGTAGAAAGATTCTAGAGAGATAAAATCCACAAAAAGAGAAAGATCTAGAGAGAGAAAATAGGGAGAGAATCTAGAGAGAAAAATTGGAGAGAGAAAGTAGAGAGAGGAGAGAGAGAAAAGAGAGAGAAAGGAGGGAGAGGAGAGAGAAAATTTCTCTCTCTTCTTCTTCTTTCTATTTTTGTTTTCTTTATTTTTATTTTTCTCTTTTTTTTTTCTTCTTTCTCCTTTTTTTTTTCTTTCTTTTTCCTTTTCTTCCCACGGCCTCCCTTAGGCCGAAACAGGGGAAGACCGATGAGGTCTCCCTTGGTGGCCCGGGCTTCGGCGAGAGGGTGACTTGGTCGGAGGTCCAGCAACGGCGGCCGACCATGCAAGCTGGCCGGCGACTAGGTTTGGCCAGCGAGCTTTCTCCCTTTTTTTTTTTTCGAAAAACAGGGGATCCGTCCCCTTTCTTCATGATTTCCGGTCATTGGCCGATTGCCGGCGGTCGAGAACTCTCGAGGAAGAGAGATAGAGGGATGGCGGTGCTGTCCTAGGGATAAGATGCCGCAAACGGCGGTGCCGGCGGTCGGAAAAAGGAGGAAAGGGCTCGATCGAACAGGGAAAAACAGGGTCTTACCTTTTTCATGAGTTTTTCCGACGATCCCGATGGCCGGCAAGGTGTGCGAGCCATGGAAAGAAGGAGAAGAAAGAGGGGTTTTATAGGGTGTAGGGGAGGTCGAATCCGCCTCGGATTCAACCTCTCCACCGGTGATTTGGGTGGAAGAAGACTCCCGCTTTTTGGGCCGGGGTGTTACATTTCTATTGGACATTTTGTGCTCACCAATTTTTAATTCACCATCTCATTTAGTATTTAGGATGCATTGGGGATTGGATAAACTTCAGAAACTCCACATGTAGCTATATGAAATGATTTTGCTGATTGGAAAACACGTCCTCTATCTAGTGTATGGAAGTCCCATGGGAAGTGCAGGCCTCCAGGGGCTTAGGGTATACTTTAAAAAGTCCATAAAGATCTGTAAAACAAAGAGTTATCTTGACAAAAGGAAAGGGGAAAACAAAAGAGAGAGGTTTAAAAGGCAAAATATGGCAAAAAAGATAATGGATGAGAATTGGGAGAGTAGGAAAGTACAATACATATACTCATGAACAACTGAATAGGGTGCTGGTTTTTTTTCCTTCTTTTTCTTCCATTTTTTTTTTTTTGGTGTGGTTTTTGGGGTTGGGGGGGGGGGGGGTGGTGGGGGTGGTTGGGTTGGGGGTTGTGGAGGGGATGCAATGGTGCTTGCTTCCAATGGCTGTCGGGCTCAAACTTTTGGAATGGTTCCGGACTTGGGAAGGTTTTTATTTAAAGAATTACCTTCTAATGAGGAATACAAGAATTTGAGAATTTCTGTAGTATTTTGAACCTTTGAGGTCCTGCTCAAGGCTCACCATCTTCTACAGTTTTATGATGGTCCCTGTAGGTTTTTTGTTTCCCTTCCCTGCTTATGCAAGAGTCTTTGATCCACCTGCAATTAGTGGCTGATTCTGGGATGGAAGGTTATGCTTGTAGTTAAGCAAGAAATACATCATAATCTAGGAGATTAAATAATCATATTTACAGCGTGTAAATGAAGAATGGAGACAATGTAAGTCATATATTGTACTTTGGAAATAACCAAATGGATTTGGAATTGACTCCTAGACATGTTCGACTTCATCTGTTTTGCTTTTTGCCGAACTACTCAATAGCTTCCTGAGCTGAAATTTTGATGTAAGGAGCATGAGTTGCAAATTAATACCAGTAAGTCCACAACCAGTGTTTGCATGATTTGCATGCAACAGAAAATTTGATGCTGTTTGAGCATGAAGTACTGACTACTAGAACTGTTGAAGAATTCAAAGTATGTGATGCTATGGGTGTATTCTAGTTTAAGTCCAATTTCCTTCATAGAAAGACAATGTTGAATGGAAGAATATTTTCCTCCTAGATTAGCCATGGGCCATAAAATGTGAAATGGATGTTACAAAATAAAAGATGGAAAATAATCGATTTGGTTGCTTATGACAGAGTAGGGCCCCTTGGCGGGGGAGCTTTAGTTGTGGGACGTTTTGTTGTTGTCTTGGTTAGTGGAGTGGATGGTTTGTGTGTTTAACTTTACAATGTCTAATGTTGATTTTTTGGCCGACAACGAGCTGTAGTTGATGTTGTAAAGCATAAGCATTATTCGTGTTTATATTATTTGTAAGACCACAATGTTGTATTATAAATTAAACTTCGAGTGTTTGATGGGCTTTATTGGCAAATTTACTTTTGATAGGCCTTGAAGTGTTCTTTTTAGTGTAAGAGGTTGACAGTGAGGTTGACAGTGTTCTTTTTATTGGCAAATTTACTTTTGATAGGCCTTGAAGTGTTCTTTTTAGTGTAAGAGGTTGACAGTGAGGATGCAAGGACGAGTAGCTATTGAGGGTGCCAATGGTCTTGCCTAAGACTAATGGAGGATGGAAAGGGGTGTCTGCTGTATGGACCGGGCATGAGTTCATCTGTAGAGCTTTATAGTAATTTCTAATCTAAATTTAGACTACAGTATGCCTAATTAAATTTACTAACTTATCTATCAAATAAGGGAAAAAGGAAATGGATCAAGAAGTTAGTTATGCCTATAATGAAAGATGAAATTTAGCCAAGTTGACATGTGGTAATGTTAAGGTAAAATCTTGTGTATTTTTCACCTTCTATAACTACTTGGCTAGGAAGAAATGCGCCTGCAATTGTTTATATATATTATATTTTCTTATTAACCATTGGCTCTTTAACTGTTAATAATGCTGTAGATTCTGTATATCACTTTGTTACAGGCAATGCCAGTTTTCACATTTGCAAACCAGGCTGGTCTTGATATGCTTGAGACTACCTTGGTTGCCTTGCAAGACATTACTCTGGAAAAGATATTTGATGACCAAGGAAGGAAGACTCTCTGCACGGAGTTCCCTCATATAATGCAGCAGGTTCATGATCTTCTTTGGCAAATAATTTTAGCATTTCTGCATAAAATTATAATATATAGTTTAAGAAGATTCAGAAGATCCTGAAGGGGGAAAAAAATACAGAAATGATATGTATTATCCTTGAAGCTTCTGAGATAGAAGTAGGTACCAGTCTTGGATATTTCATTGGCTGTCAGAGGCCTGCTCACATGAGCATGTCTGATGCTGAGAAAGTTTTGGCAGTCACCCAATCCCGAGTGTTGGGCTTTTGGTTGTCATGCAGGACCTTGCCTTTATGTGGTGAATGTTATACCAAACTTCGTTGGAGAATAACTACATGGTGCAACACCTCAAATCTGGGGCTTCTGGCCTAAATGATTGGATTGCATCTGTGGAGTCCTATGTCCACTTCTAAGCATCCTGTTCTAAAAGAAATGCACACATGTATTCAAAAATTTTGCTTACTCAAAAAAAAAAAAACAAAAAAATCACTTTTTTTTTCTTTTTTTTTTTTTGTGTGTGTGCAGGGTTTTGCATGCCTTCAGGGTGGTCTTTGCATTTCAAGCATGGGTAGGCCTGTTTCTTACGACAGCGCAGTGGCTTGGAAGGTGCTGAATGATGAAGATGAAGCCCACTGCATCTGCTTCATGTTTGTTAATTGGTCCTTCGTCTAGCTAGTCTTTCAATATAAGAACATATAAAAGTTAAGGCACTTATTTATCTTTCTCTATGTCTCGATTGGTGGCTATCTCTTTCTAAACCTAAACCATGATGTTTTCTTATTTGATTCTCTAGTTTAAGATGTTTACGTTGTATTTGGCTTGCTCAATATAATTAGGCTAAGATATCTGTTTTAGCTGTTAAGTCCACTGGCATACATCACGTGTTAAATATGTGAAAGAAAAATTAAAAAAAAATGAAAATAAAAACAAAAAGGTGCAAATGAGAAGAAAAAGGGACAAGGAGAGTATTAAAATGCCTGAAATCATATAAAATTGCTGAAAAAAAATCTCATAAACAGTGGTTTGTCGTTGATCTTCATCACTTTTTCCAAGACATATCTGATTCCTGATGTTTTTCACATTTTCCCCCAACTTTCTTATCTCGGCAAAATTATGTCGCACATAACGCCTTACTTGTCCTGCATGAGGTGGTCATGCCAACTTTCCTACCACACCTCAGTCCTCATATCGCACATCGTATCTTATTGAAACAAATCCATGGCCCTTATCCAAGCTGCTCGTCTCCGTGGCATGTTTTTTAAAACCCAGCGGCACATCAACATCGACAACTGGATTCTAATTTCCGCTTCACACACGGAGGCTTTCACCTGGTACCCACATAACGCCATCAGCGTCTCTGAGAGTTAAGAAGCAATGAGGCCTAATTGGGAAAAAAACATATAGAGAGAGAGAGAGATACACGTGAACGATGCTTTGTCGCTTGCTCTTGAAAAGAGGGGGAGATAAAGTAAAGAAGGAATGACGTCTTTTCCTC
Organism: Elaeis guineensis; assembly: GCF_000442705.2. Lineage (NCBI taxonomy): Eukaryota > Viridiplantae > Streptophyta > Magnoliopsida > Arecales > Arecaceae > Elaeis > Elaeis guineensis. The sequence goes on from NC_025995.2 coordinate 119,178,862, forward strand.
CACGGCTCTCTGAAAAAAAAAAATAATAAAATAATAATAATAAAAAAGAGAAGATGACAGGTTTTGGAAAGAAAGGTGCTTAAGAGGCGGAATAGAGCCTTTGCATGGTTTCCAATGGCTTCTGATACATTCCCTGGCCCTGTGCGCTTCCAAGATGAAGTACTCTTCAAAATCCTGCCAATAAAAGCCGAAGCTGGGGGTCCTTGCCGAGTCTCACTCTCTGTAGGTTGAGGGCGGCCAACTTTTCTTTTTCCTTGGCGAGGGAGGGCAAGGCTCACTCGTGGATTTCATTAAGATGATGAAATCAAGTAAGTACACAGAAAGATAAGGAGGTATACAAGGAGTGGGAAAAGGAAAGTTTTACAACAAGTGATTGATGAGATAAACTAGTCACTAAATGGAGTTGTTTTGACTGAGCGTAGATGACCAGGGGCTGAAGATGGCCAAAATGGAGGAGATGAGAGAGATCCAATCTAGACTTCCTGATCCTGGTGAATGGACAAGTCAGGAATTGGACTGGATGTGATACGGACATGCTTCAGGGCAATCCTTTATCCCCCCTTTCCTCCTCGTTCTGGGAGTAAATGTGCTCCCTAGGGTGTTAGACTGAGCTAGGCTACGAGGTTGATAAAAAGAATTGGATCCTCGAGGATTATGGATGGTTTCAATAGCCTACACTATGTATATGACACCTTTCTAGGACGCTGAAGAATTCTAATTGATTACAATTAAATCAATTCTATATAATTTTCATACATATATATTATATATATATATATATATATATATATCACTTGCATGATTAGTTACATTGGTAAGCTAAAGGAGAACCTTTTTATTTATTTCAATATTACCATCCTTGCTAAATGGTGCCACAGATTCACTTGAAAAGAAGACACTTTGGACAAAAACCATTTATCCACCTGCTGAGACGGACGAAAAGGTTTGATCTTCAAAGCAAGTGCTTTAAATATTCACTCCCTAGCCTAGAGAGAGAGATTTATAAAGTATCACATTCATTTTGATGTTTTTTTTTTTTTCCAATTGCTGTGCTTTATATTGTACGCTATAGACTAAACATCTTACTCCAAGATCCTAGCAGCTAACATTTTTGCTTTTTTGCTAACAACCGAGAACATATAAGACAACCAACAACCATATAATTTAACCAGCAACCACCATCAAATAAATATGGTGCCATATTCTGGATGAAGGTATGGTCCAACAAAGTTGGATACAATCTACAATCAGGTTCTATTTATGATGATACAACCACTCGCCGCAGAATGTGCAGCCTCACTCTATTACACAAGTTGCTATGCTTATAACTCAGCATTAGACCAAATTCAATCTTCATCCTCATAACAATTTCTAAATTAAAAAAATGAGAAAAACAAAATTTTGAAGGGTGCAAGACATTCAACAATCAAATGCACCCAGGAATTTGGAGCCTGAAAATATTATCAGCATATCACATACAAGGCACCATCTTTCACAGAGAATCGTTTTTCTCTGAACAAAATGTTTTAATTTAGCTGATCTTGCTCTTTGTTGGGTGGCAGAAAAATTATGTATCGTATAGTCTCATTTTTGGAACTCCATGTCTCCTTTGTAGATTGATTTTGATTTTTTTTTAAAAAAAACCTTGAGTTGCGATAAAGATAATAACAACTCACCTGCTTTAGATACATATGAGAAACTAGTAAGCCAACCATTAAATAAACATGCAGAAACCAGATAAATGTATATGCAAGCTAACTTACACCAGAATAAGCACATGGGAATCAGAGATTCAAATATCTCTCCCAACCTTCCCCTTCAAGTTTTTCTGCTTTTCTTAGAACAGTGTCCTTCATATCCTCTTGGTAACCGACCACCCTGTAGAAAAGAAGATGTGAAATCATTTTGCAAAAGAACGAATTACTAATATCAATCAAATTAAGTTGGAATGGAATCTAGGATACAAAGGATCCCACCTGTCCCACAAATCAGCATCCCCAGCAGCCAGGATCCGAACAGCTAATAAAGCGGCATTTGCTGCATTTCCTATCGCAACAGTTGCAACAGGTACACCTTTTGGCATCTATATAATCAAACAAGCATTAATAACTGGTTTCCATATTAAATCTAACAAGTAAGAAAGATTAATTAGATCTGTGCCATATATGACAGCTGTACAATATGAATCAATATTATATGCATGCATATGTATATATGACTGTACATATGTATATCAAACCCAGTTCTGGGCCAACTTGGTCACAACAACATTTCTTGACAAGATAATATGCATTTTTCTCCCCTTTTTATGTTTATTTTTTCACTAAATCATGCTGTCAGTCTGCTTATTCACCAACTCATGAATTTCCAGTGTGTAGGTTCTAGATTCGTTTTTAACTGCTACAAATACATAGGTTGGGTGGGTTATCAGTAACTTCCTGCACAAGGGGAGAAAAAGAGTTAGGTTTAAATTGCAGCCCTTATAATACATTATGCAGTTGAAGTATCCGAAAATTGCAAACTAATAAAAAAATGATAGAAGAATGTAGATGGGGAACTAGTGAAATAATCAAATCTACCACTTCCTAATTGAAATTTGGTTGTTGGATCATATATATCATTTTGTTGAAAAGATGGGTGAAAGCATATTAAAAAATTATTAAAACAGATTTTGAACACTTCGAAAGGAAGCTTTAAATCAGATGAGTACTTTGCGCAAAATGATTCAACAAAGGGAAAAAAAGCATTAATAAAAAATGTCCGAGATACTCTGAATCATATTAATGTTGACATATACAAGCACATATGCCATTAGACACAAAAAAAGGAACAGGGTGTCCATGATCTCATGCATCAAACTTACATATCTCATAATGGAGTTTTCTCTCTCAAAGCAATTCAGGAGTTTTATGTGACAAGAGTTTGTAAGATGGGATTATATGCAAGCTAACCCATCATACGGAGTTAATTGAAAGTATCCAAATTATATCAGTGTATATGTGAAGATCCCATATTTTTGTAGCCCTCTAAACAAAAATAATGATGCAATAATAGTGTGCATAGAAAAAAAAAAAACAAGCGAACTTGAAAGGAAAACAAAAAAGATTTTTATATCAGGATAATATCAATAAATACAAAAAAAGGAAAAGATATTAAAAAAAAGGAAAAAATATGTTACTATAAGAATTTGACCAGCAAAGCTGTATGAAAGAGCATGATGTTAGCAAGTAAAAAGAATGGTCATCCTTCCTGCAAGAATATGTATATTTGCCATTCCATTCATTGTTGATCTCCAAGCTTAATTGCCAACGTATGCAGATCAGGAAGCGATGATTAAAGTGCCAATATGGTTGCCATTCAAAAACTTGAAGCATTGTTCTTTGTGGTACTAAGTACTAACAGCCTCCAAGGACATATATACAATGTGTTATGTTCAATTTTTTTTTAAAAAAAATGTAGGGAACATAAGAACCTTCACTAAAAATTTGCATTGTATCTACTCCAAGTTCGCATGCTTTGAAAATATTTTCAAAGAATAGAAAGAAACCAAAGATACCTGAACAATAGATAAGAGGGAGTCAATACCATCCAATGATGAGGTTCTTATTGGGACTCCTATCACAGGTAACGGTGTCAATGAAGCCACCATTCCTAGAAACATCAAGACTCTTCTATATGAGACCAATATCAGCTCAAGGTGAAATATAATGCAAAGTGTACACATATAGTCATATGCAACTAACCTGGTAAATGTGCTGCGCCACCAGCACCAGCAATGATGATCTGGATGCCTCTTTCCTTTGCAGACATAGCAAAAGAATACATCCTCTCCGGTGTACGGTGTGCTGAAACAATTGTGACCTACAAATTTTGATAGGCAATGACATAACATCATATGACATGCTTAGATTGAGGAACATAGATTTTCACATTATCATATACATGGCATTAGCATTATCAACAACAGAGGGCAAACCTCAAAAGGCACATCAAAATTTTTCAAAATCTCTGCAGCACCTTTCATTGTAGGAAGATCTGAATCAGATCCCATTATTATAGCAACACGTGGACTGACTGCATCATACAATCATGCATTAATATTAGCAAACAAAGTACAAAAAATGATTGATAAATTTAGGATGGCTAAATATTTTAAAATGGTTAGTTATGATTTTTTTTGCCACCATACAGTAACTTTTCTAATAAAATCAGATATCTACGATAAATTGAAGTACTGTGCCACAATAATTGACCCCAATTCAGCACATCTACAACAATATATTTATACGGGAATCAAATACATGTTCCAACATCATCCCTCAAGAATATGTTCATTGTTTCATGCATATTATGGATGAATCTGAATAAGAAATCCAGAAAAAAAAAAAAAGAAACTAAAAGTAGATTACATGAAAGTACATGGGACCCTAGAAACAGGGGATGAAAAGAAAAAAAAAAAAAGCTGATGTGCTAAGAGAGATTGATAAAAGATCCACCACAATCAGACTAGATGATCACGATTAACAAATGAACATGAACATTGTGATATTACAAGCATAGTTTGCATTTTAATTTCCAGAATAATATTTTAAATTTTTCCAGCGAAATAAACCATGATTCAAATTAAGATAGTCGATAAGAAACTACTAGAACACTCCAGTCTCTAATAAAATGTATGAAAAAATTATTCAGAAAAAATGTTACTCACCCACAGTGTGGTTTCCTGTTGTTCCTTTTTCCAGCAATAAATTTAGGCGTGTTCTTACAATGTTCATTGAAGGGCCTACAATTGTGATATGACCCATCTTTCGTTGCTTCCGCATTTCTACAAGAAAGCTGAATACAGTTATGGAATGAAAAAGTAAGCAGAATATTGAACTACTATATTTCCCATGGCCAAGAGATAGGCTCAGATTAGGCTGACCTGGTTTATCATACCAGTGAACAGTGGCCCCAGGAATATTCAATGCCCTTCCAATCAGCTGATGAGCTAAATAGAACCCTGCATCTCCCTAGAAGATCATTTTCAACAGAATAAAAACATAAACTAGCAGCATCATGGATAAGAACAAGATTCCATTACAGGGTTTTGCAGTTGATCAAAGACCGAAGATGCTAAAATCACATCCATAACTCAAAAAAGAAATAAGCTATGAATTTAGATATGTATAGACAAAACCAATCAATTTCTTGAGGTGAGAATATGAAAAAACAGTCAAAAACTACTCTAACTATGTGGACAGCACATGATTCAAATCCAATAAAAGTAAGGTTACAGCAATAATGAATTCATGGAATAGGCAGAGACAAATAAAAAAATACAGATATCTTCAGAGATACATTTTACAAAACTGATGTTTCTCAAATGATTAACTTTTTCTTGAAATCGTTTAAATGATAAAACTTCTTAAGTTGCAAGTCATACCTAAGAAAACGAAATTCAAGAATCACAACTGCATAATCAGCTAACGTCACAACTTTAATATCTCTTAACCAATATTGTCCAGCCTCGTCACAGAATGTTGTACACTACATCAAAATTGTACAACATCTTACAACAATCTCTTAATTTGGCATCAATCTTTTACAAAATGAAGCCAAATTCCCAGAAGGAAACATTTGGCAGGAAAGGGTTTCTCATGGACCTATAGAGTGAGCTTGTTAGTGAATCATCAATCTTTCAGATCATGATGTTTAAGCTCATGCAGTCAAAGGGGCACTGCTCCAAAAGTCTAACTTAGACCAGATCTAGACAACAACAGGAGAGGGCAACATTTAATAAATGGTACTGCATTCATCTCCAAGACATCAATTAAAAAAGGAAAAAAAAAACACCAAGCCAAAAGCAAAACCCAAAATGAGAAATTTATAATGTACTGCCAAGATTCCATGAACCTATTAAAAAGTTCAGATATCACTTGAGGTTAAATAAAATGATGAATGTCTTCTAATTCTCAACTACGTAACAAAGGCACAGATGTATTTGAGGTTTTCCAGTTTTATTTCAAAAGTAAACACATTATTGATAATGAATGCAGTATATACATACAAATATACAACATAGAAAAAAAAAAAGGACACCCTGTGAAAGAAGTATCACCTCATCTTCGCCCAATATATTGTACATGATTGCGGCAGGGCTTTTCATTGATGGATCACCAAGTGGAAGACCAAGAACAGCTCGCAAATGTTGTTCATATTGTGAAGTATAGCATGACTCAATTGTGTGATGCCCACTATTGTGAGGTCTAGGAGCTACTTCATTCAACAAAACCTAGTGAAATAAGTTAGCTAAAAGAGTTACCACAAAGCCACAAAAAGCCCAAACTATCAGAATAACAACAAAATCAATTAAAGTTCACATATCATCCAGTGGCAATATCAGGAACAAGGATAAACCTGTCCATCTCTTGTTAGAAATAATTCTACTGCAAACACACCAGCCCCCTCTAATGACATGACAGCTTTCTGAGCAACATCAATGGAAAGTTTCTTTATTTTCTCCGATACATTAGCAGGAGCTTCAACTATGTGACAGATGTTATCCCTAAAAAATACCAGAATCCACATGAAGAGTTTTTATGGAAGGCCTTCCAGCAATATTATGTTTCATTATCTGAAAGTGGAACAAGAGAAAAGAGATTGCACTAGAGCAATAAATTTTTCTTCTTACTTATGAATAGTCTCGACCACAGGATAGCATTGCATTGAGTTGTCTCTACCCCTTGCTACAATGACTGACAGCTCCTAGACCAAAAGAAACAAAAGACTGTAATATACCTCAAACCAACAACAAAGCCGTAGTAATTTTCAGTATTGTAGCTACATTTATGGAAATATATGTGTGTTTACATCTATATCTCTATGCATGCATATGCCTATATGTATATGCATTCATATGTGCACGTGCATATGCATATGATTGCACATCTTACTATATGGAGATATTCATTATGAAACACCGCTAACAAGCAGAATATCATTCAAAAAGCAAAAGAAAACCAGAAAAAGATAAATAACACATAGAACAAATCATGCTCCGTAAACCGACCTACACTGTTTGGTTCAAGGTGTACTGATCCAAAGAGGTGCAAAACCAGGTTGGTTTGGCTTCTTGGTTCAGGAATCAGTGCCGCTGTGAACCTGCTTGGGCCATCATGTGACCAAAACGAGAGGAGAAGGCCACACGATGCCATTGTCTTCTCTTTTCTTCAAAAATTATGAAGGGATGGGAGGTTTTGTGAGGAAAACTCATATATTTTACTGCAAGATGAGGTTCCTCATAAAAAATTAAAATCCTTGCCCTACTTAGAGGTGCTGAAAGGGAGAAGGTCCTAATTGTATCAGTTTCCAAATCTATAGTGAATGATAAAGGCTAGGACATGTAGTCCTTATATAGATCCCACGAAAGAAGCTCTCTTCAGTTTATCTAGAAGCAGAATTATTAGTCCTCATATAGATCCCACGAAAGAAGCTCTCTTCAGTTTATCTAGAAGAGGAATTATTGAAGACACACAACCACAACATATAATATTTAAATAAAATTATGGCCTGCCATTTATAATAACATTTTTGATAACCTAAATCATGCCTTAAGTTAAAGAAATCACCATCGTCCGAGCTTTGTATTGCTTAAGTGAACCATCAACAAATAAAAACACTTTCCATGAATAGTGATTGGAGAATGTAAGCTCTCACATATTAGTATGTCGAAGACCAAAATGCATCTCATTCATAGGAATTTGTCTTTTAAGAATCTTAGAATCCTCCTATAATATTTTAACTATTGACAGGAACAATGGTTGCATCAAGAAAATGAAAGTTTAAGAAAAAATTTAAGACTGTTAGAGTAATGCCTGTATAGCTGATTGAAAATTGGGCATATTTAAATCGATGCAGAGAGGTGCAACCATAAGCAAGACAATAACTAGACCTTTGGAGTTTCGATGTCATGTCTGCCTATATATCAAGAAAACTAGCTTATGTAAATCTATGAAATGGGGGTGGGTCCTGGTGCAATGTAAGGTCAGCATTGTAATCTAGATATCATGGGTTCAAAATATGGAAAAAGCCTCTCCACATGCAGATCTAACTTTGAGCCTGACGCACTAGGACACCCTTTTATATAAATCTACCAAATGAAGGCACGAGGAGAGAGAGAGAGAGAGAGAGAGAGAGAGAGAGTTAAAAGTTAAAAGTAAGGGGAGGGTGACAAGTCAAAAGCAAGAATTCAAGAAGAAGATAATGGTTGGAAGAAAGATGTAGATGACAAAAATTATGGAATACAATGATATGCAACTGCATAGCAAGTTACAAATCTATGTTTAATTATTAGAATTGCATCCGTTAAACAATTATATAGTCTCTCTCGGGATTAATACAAAATAAAATAATATTAAAATACCCCTAAAGTCATAATTTAAAGATCCATAATCTTTAAAATGATCTTAAAAACTAAAAAACTGAAAAAAAAAAAAAAGGCAAAATACATTTAGCCGTTCTGAAGTGTACCAAGTGTCAGTACGGTTCAGCTCAGTACGGCCCTACTAGACCAGTACCTAACTAGTCCCTAGTACCAAAACTATGGACGTTGGAACAAATAATAATCCATGGCATAAAAATAAAACATCATGTTAAGTAAAAGGAAATAACTAAAAGATTTGAACCATTACAACTAAAGGTGAAACCATCCTTTAGGTTATACTTAAAGGAATTTGCTCCTAAAAGAAAATAATAAGCTTGTAATATTCAGCAACCATAAGCTTGTATATTATTTCATGTTTAAGAAAAGAAAAAAGACTAACCTTCACAAATGGTGTCCACCTCTCAACATATAAGCCATGATCAAATCCTCCCAAAGCTGCGAGAAGATATAGTTAGATAATAAAACGAAAAGAACATTTATTTTATTTGAGTTCAAAGTGAAGATCAATTAGTTAAGAATATTATAAATGTAAGTATAAATAGATACCTAAACTATTTTCATATAACATACTTAAGCAGATGGAACAGAAATTGATGAATACGTTAACGGACAATAAGTCACATGCAACCATGAAAATAATCAAAAACATTAAAATAATTACCAAAATAGAGTATGTGAAAATTCCCACCCAGGCAAAAGTTCACTTGGACAATCAATACGAAGGTTCAGACATTGCTATTGGTTACAATTCTATGATGTATTATCCTTCAGATCCATCATTTAAGATATGGCATGACAAGAGTAAGACTTGAAGTGTTATATCATGAAAAAAGAACCGAGCTCGTGCCAGCACTACAAGGTATAACTGAACTTTTTGCTTACAAGTTACAAAACAAGACCAAAACTCACATATGGAGTGCTTTCAGAACCGACAAAAATAATCAGCAGAAAGAGTGCAAAAAAGAAGCACAGGGACGTCAGACCTCGTTTACTTCTCATAATTTCTTCTTTTCATATATTACAGATTTATTCAGAAAATAAGTGGGTTGGCTTCTTAACACAACCTAAAGTAGAAGTGCAGAAGACCCATCACTAGCATTTTCAACCAACAGCAGGTCTATCACCAAACAACAATGTAAACCTAAAGTGCAAATGCACAAGGACCACTCCTAGCAGTTCAACCAATGGCAGGTCTATCACTAAACCACACAATGTCATATTTATCATGTTGATTGCCCCGTTCCAGAAGACCGAAACTTTTAACCATTACAAAAGCAAAGAACAATCTAACAACCCAAGGAAGCATATTCCTATTAGTCAGTCATGGAAACACAAGAAGAAACTGAGGAATCAGTGAACTCAAGGGAGTAAGGCAGCACAATGGAAGCCCAACTGACAGCATCTGCTTACCTAGTTTTACAATATGTTAAGACAAAGACCCATTATTGCAAGTAAATTGCAAATGTGGTCCAAGCCTGAGGCATGAAGCAAGTGGGTGTTGTTGGCTATGCAAACATGTTAGAAAAGATACCATATTCATGTGAAAAACATGTACATTGAATTTAAGGACATGCAAACATTTGGGCATCAAACAGAGATGTATTAAATGTATGCACTCTATCTTAGAGAGCTTTGAATAATTTTTGTAGAGCATCCATGTGATAACCTCCCATCATGTACAAATTACAAAAAATAATGATGTGTCGTTGACTCTTCAGAATCATTTTTGTTAAGTATCACTGTTCCACAAATTATCATTCTAATAAGAAAACCTATCTTCAAAACCAATAACCTCTCCCTCTGTGTGGGTGGTAACCTGTTATGGTTCTGTGTTTACCTTTTCATAAGAAGGTGCTCAAGGCCAAAGCTCACGCAAGCCTAAATCAAGGAATTTTACAAAAGAATTCTATGGTATCAACATTCACATCAGGTCTGAAACCTATTTGAATAACAATCATCTCATGTAGAAAGTGTTCAAAAATATATATATTCCACAAAATAATGAAATGTCCCCAAAAAATTAGGGTCAAAGAATCGTTACCCAAAAAAAAAAAAGAAAGAAAGAATCATCACCATCCAAGCTTCTTTTTTTTTTTTTAAATCTGATCAAAGATGGGGTCAGTCATAGAATACATCTACAAGTTGAGAAGAAAATTATTGAGCAAATTTTGCAATCAACTACAAAAGAAAGAATTGAAAGAATCAGAGTCAAAAAGGATTTTGTGCAAATAAAAACTGTGTAGAATGTGACATGCATATGTAATAACAAAAGGCATTTGCAGATGACCACATAACCAATCAAGTTGACAAAGTATACTTTTTGACAATAAGAACTAGTAATAATGAGGTCAGCTTCATACAAGAATCGGTGTGCTTATGTTGAGAAGATATAGCTCGCTTGTATCAAGAAAAATATTTCTGTTTATACAGGATGTATATGGGTCCGATGAATGACAATCTAGCCCAACTTATAATTTCCTCGAACAACTAAATGTGACCCAAACCTCACCCAAACTAACATGGCAAAGTTGGTCCCAACCTAGTTAAAGACATTAAACCCAAAATCAAATTGCATCATGAGTGCAAATGTGCAGACCCACATATACATAGATATATACATGCATGTACTTATGTCAGTATGTATAGAGAGAGAGAGAGAGAGATGTATGTACGTATGCATGCATGTATAAGTATGTACGCATGTATCTACCAAAATCAAACCATGCCACATGTGCGGGTGCACACAGATATAAATAGATACATATATGTATGTATGTATATGTATAGAGAGAGACATAAATGTATTTATGTATGTATGTAAGCCACACCACAGTATTTCTTCCTCCACAGTTAGCATGGGAAAGAAAATTTGTGTAAAGAAAACAAGTAACTGTAAGAATAAGTTGGCAACATATTGCAACAGGCACTAGCACCTGTAAGTAAAATGCTTATTTGTGTACATGATTTGTTTTACTTATAGAATACCCCATTTATAGTTGAGCAAGTATTTCTGTTAAGTGAACAAACAGACATGCACATGCATACTCATGTGAGTGAGTGAGTATGCATGTATGCGTGTGTGCGCATATGGGAGAGGGAGGAGGATAGAGTGGCTATCTCTGTTTTAATACTGTCGAATCATATTCATTACAAATTCCTAGACAAAGTAGAACGAGATCGGGGCTATATGTTCATCAGAAAGACCTATCTTACTTATATAAGGCCACAATAGGATTAAAGTATGATCCAGTACAGAAATGACCTGGTTCTCTCCCTGACATCAACCTCCTAAAACTTAGCGATAAAGTGGGGCAACTTTACTCAAGAGAGGGACCTAGTACAAGAAACAAAAGGCAACATTCTAAATAGGAAGTCTGCTTTGATGGTGAACCAACATTAAGCTCATATAACCCAAAAAAGAATCTTCTGGACAGTGGAGAAAGCTCCAAAGACGGGGCACTACTTATGAAATTCATACAACACATCCTATTGACTAGAATAGGAGGTGGGTCCAAATTAATTGTTTGTTTGGAAAGACTGCTTGCTCTATTTTTTCATAGGCATAAGTACAATGACCTTCTTCAATATTTGTTCTCAACATCAAATTCTTGTGGTTATTCTTTCTGCTATTATTTGTAAACCCTAATTAGTAACTCAAATAACTGGTATCATGCAAATACTCACTACCTATCTATAAAAAATACCTGTTTAAATATGTCTAGACAAACAAGGATGCATCCATGAGACCTAAATAAGAAATATTATAAATGAGTATTATTTCTTATTACTAGGTAAACATAGTCCCCAGTGATAAATAAATGACTCCAGAAAAGTCCATCAAAAGTAAGAATTACTATTTTAAAATGTTTATCATCCACCAGTTTTTCTACAGCACGGTAAGTTTAAGGAAAAACAATTAACAATTGCATATAGCAAGCAAGGGTCTAGATGTTTCCTATATGTCCTCTGGGAGGCTTGTTGGCGAAACCATGAAGAATAAAACCAATAACCTGTTTGTAACCAAGAGTTCTCCGAGTCTGCCCTCTTGCAGATACAGTAATTAATTTCTAAACAGCTTATGCAACTCGAGATGCTAACAGTCAACAACACATTACACTAAATCAGCATGTAAAACATTTGAGAGATTGGTGCGTGGCCATACCAGTAACAACAGAAGGCAGATCCTCTTTGTTGTAAGCAACAGCATTTCCACGCCCATCATAAGCCAGCCTCTTGCTTTTGATCATCAAGGGATAGCCAAACAAGTCCCCAGCTTTCTCAGCACTCGCTAAATCATCTATCTGCACAGAAAAGAATTTCAAAAATCAAAATGTTATAGTTTAAATTTCATGACATTACACAAATTAAGTAAATAATCAGTCAACCTGCATAAAATCAGGAAGTGGAATCCCATGCTGAGAAAAATGAACCTTCTGCAAATACTTGTCCTGCAATAAAATAAAAATAAGTGAAGCTTAAAGGATGAAATCCAAATAAGATAAAAAAAAGTGAAGCTTAAATGATGAAATCCAAACCAAAACGCATAAAGCAGTACCCAAAAGCAATTCATATATAAACCTATAAAAGATGATATCATGAGTAACAGGGGTCATGTCATATAAGGCTTGTAATCTGAAGAAGATAACAAAAGTGAAGTATTTTATCCTTGAGATATTAATGAAAGCCAGAGGAAATAATTCACATTGCACTTCATAGTTAAAATCCTTGACCGAAAAAATGAGTCAGGATAAGATGAGATATAGTTAAGGTTATATAAATGATATAGAATTAACTCTATTCCATTGAACCACAGGAAATAATGATCACTCATCTTTTTCAAGATCAAAGTCATGTTAGAGTAAAACATAACTTTTCTTTTTAAAGAGCAGCAACGTAAACTGTATATAAAGAGGGAAAGCCTTCTGCAAAAGTGGTAATAACTTTCAAGATCAAAAGAAAAATAAACTTTAGTGGAAAGGTTGAGAAAAGAACAAAAATTTAAATGAGAAAGATTTGAGTTACTTTCTTCTTTACATGAGTCACATCTCCTTTCTCCTTTCTTCTCTCCAAACTCATCTCACTCTATTTTTTTATTTTTTTTTCTCTCCTTTCTAATGTCATCCGCCAGCATTGCCAAACAAAAAAAGCAGTGAAGCCAGCATGAATAATGTCTACATTAAGGCTTTTATCTTGTGAAAGGTACATCCAAAGAGCTAAATAACTCATCATCTTGCTTTGTAAAACAGGCAACCACATAGAAAGCAAGACTCACTTGGATTATCCTTATGGTAGAAGCTTTAGGTTGGCAATCTATCCCTTGTTGGTCAAGCTTCTCAAGTGTAACAGCATCAACGTGCTCAATCTCTACAGTCAACACGCCACACCTGTGAAAAAAAGAGCCTTAGAAATTATCTTTTGAATAGAAAAAAAATATAAAGGTATAATAAAATAAAAAATGAAGTTTAATAGATACAAAGACCTAGTCAGTATATTCTAAAGAAACCCACCTTTTTGCAAATTCACGAACTGATTCACCATCATCAAAACTCCCTACAAAATGTTGATAGGATATTGCACTTGCAGGACAGTTTTCAAGAGGATCTAAAGTCACTACTTTGATGGCCATTTGACTTGCTGCTTGGCACAGCATTCGACCTAACTGCCCACCACCCAAGACACCAACAATTGTTTCTGATACTCCATGAATTGGCATAGCATCCTTTCTGAAACAGTACCAAAAGTAGATTTCGGAAATACATAACTGAAATACATCAAACTCATGGTGCATTAAACAAAAATTACCAACAATTCATCATGGACCTCATCATATTTACTCGTGCAACTACATTTATAAAACAAAAGTGAGATCTGATGCAAGGACTAAATTGTCAAATTGATTCTCAAACCTGACATCTATATACAGTATTGCATCGTCCAAGCTCGCTTGGTATTAAAATTTCCAGAATTTCAAAAACTAGAATTACCTAGATCAAGAAAGGAAGAGAGGTCGATCAATTTTAGAACAAGCCATTTGTTCATCTAATTTCCATCTCCAGACATCAAGCAACTATGAAGTAATGATAGAAAGAGAGTTTGCAGATATTATCGAATTGGATATGAACTTTCCTCTCTATAGATTGGAACCTTATCTTTCTACCCAAAAAGTCTACAGAAGCCATCCCAAACCCTCTTCAATGCCTCGCCTAAAAGAGGATTCTAGTTCTAGAGGCATTCACCTCCAAATAGTAAATCCTAACATACTTCTTTAGAAAAAAAAACCAAAATATATAAAAATAATACTCAATGTGTCCCTCCATATTAAGGTAAAAGAAAAAAAATCAGCCATTCATGCGCAAGAAGATTGCTGCGAAAGCAATATACAATAAATACTGAATATATTACAGCATCTTGAATTTCTAAAAGGAAAATCAACTTTTAGCAGGCAAGAAAGTTTCCAAGAAAGATATACCGAACAGAATTCTCAATATATTCTAGATTTTTTTTTTCCTTTTGAAAAAGTCAATTTTTACGGGCAAGAAGATCTCTAAATACTCGACAAATTCAACCATTTTAAACAAGAAAATAATTAACTTTTAGCGGCCAAGAATTTTCATGAAAGCTATATAGAACGAAATACAGGACATACCAAACCGATTTCAAATGAAATAAATCAATTTTTAGTGGGCAAGAAGACTTCCAAGAAAGCTGGGTAGAACGAAAGACGACTGTTCGGCATAATGCCTGTGCGAAAAATACAAATTGCAGATGCTTCGTTATTCTTGGAAAACCTCCAAGACTCGTCGCATCAAGAAGCCTACCTCTCTGAAGCGGAACCCTCGTCCCGCTGGACCGATGCACGAAATCTTGCGGATCGTGCGGGAGATAAGGATAGCGGCAGCATCGGAGCTTTCTTCTTACACGTCGAAGGAAACCCTAGCGCCCCCTCCCGCCAGCTAAGGAGGGTTTCAGGGGAGCCGAGGAGTCGAAGAAGACGGGGAGTCGATCGGAGGGGACGCCGAGGCACACGGAGGAGGCGAACCGCGAGAGCATTATCAGACCAACGCCCGCCAGCGGAACGGAGAGAAGGGAGAGGGAGAGGCTCTCTGAGGCAAGAGAGGGGTGCGATAACAGCTGCCTCCTCCCCCACTCTCTCTCAGAGTCGGTAGGGAGCCCTCAGTCCGCCTTGCGAGACAGAGATCGGAGGGGTGCTCGATACATACACTCCCGTTCTTACAGCACGTCTCCACTTGGGGGTGCGCTTTAGCGTAGGAAGGAAGCGGAAAAACAAAACGTTGATTTCGTACAATATCGCAGCAATTTCTGTTTCACAATATTATATATTGTAATACCACATATTTCAATAATTAATTTTTATAAAAAAATATTTTTATAAAATAAAAAAATAAATTTTTATTTAAATTTTCATGAAGTTTTTAAAATTTTATAGTATTTAAAATAATCTGTACACTATATATATATATATATATATATTATATATATATATATATCAAAAACTCTCTAATTATAATTATTTTTTAGTTATACTACAATCAAAAAATAACAAAAGTATGATAAAAACTCGTTAATATTTTTTACATTATATATTTTTCTATATTTTTATTTTTTAATATTTTTAATATAAATCTGATGTAATTTAAAATTTAGAAAAAATTGGTTTCTACTTGATATCCATGTGAATATACTGGTGTGCAATGTGTTTCCAGCCCATATGTACATACATTTATCAAGAATTTATGGTTCAAATCTGATGAGGACTCAGATTACATGGTCCAACGTGTCTATCTATCTATTTTATTTAATTTTTACTATATTCGATTGAACCCCCACCAGCGTCTTAATGTATGAAATCCAGTTCATTAGCTTCAAAATATAATTTTAAATGGTACTTTCTTCTTCGGATTTATCGTCTATGGAGGACACGTCCGGGAGATGAATTCGTTGAATCAGTGACCGTAGGGTTGATCATAAGCTAGGCTCGGGTTTAAACTTCATTTATTTTTAATCAGATTTTGAATTGAGCCTATATAAATTTAACATTTTTTTGTGCCCAAGGAAGTGGGAATGTGAATTCTTCCATGTTCGCCATTTGGAACAAAGACAAATTCTACTACATGCGACTCCCATAGCACGTGGTGTCACGGCTAGAGTTTGCCCTTAAACTTTTGTTTAATAATGATGATCTAAAAATAAAGGATGTTGATAGAGAGTTGGAAGTAGTACGTAGTTCAATGAAATAAAGAAGTATTTGATTAGGAAGAGTGGAAATCTAAAATTGAAATCGAAATGGATGATTTTCGTTCCAATCATTTAGTTGGAAAGAATTTCATTCCGACTTCGATTTCGGGATGGAATGAAAATGTCTCAATTTATAAAAAATTCAATCCCTATTCTCCTCTATGAATTCAAAATTTTATTAAAATTCTGATTCCGATCACAAACCAAATACTTCAAAAGATTTGATTATTTCGTTTCTAATTTCAGATTATCTCAATTTTTATTCCTATTCTGATTTTGATTGTGAATCAAACATCTTTTAAAGAAAGTCATAAGAACGTTGGTTAAGAAGATAATGTAAATGGTAGCTTAAAAATCAAAAGCCTACGGAGAAGGGTATGTGGCAGGTAATTAAGATAGCACATGGACTCTAATAAATAAAATTTTATTAATACCTAAACTATAATTTAAGTGACCACACAGGAAGCATTCCTACTGCTATACGAACCGCACAAGTATATCAAGTACACTCACATGCTAATTGGAGCGTGACAAACACTCAAAAATACTTAGTATGAAGTGATCTCGCTTGGCTGCACTGTGGCACTCTCACGTGCATGGAAGACTTGCACTTCGCGCGCGCGCACAATAAGTCTTAATCCCAATTTACAAATATTGTAGGTTACTATAGGTTCGTAGGTAGCTAGCTCTATTGACAAATATCCAGCTTGGCATGGTATACAAAATTTTAAAAAATTATTGATTGGACTATATCCGTCAGCTCAATGATGGATTGACTATTCCAACCATAAACCAACACACACCTATATTGCTTCATGGTGTATCAGTCCAACTATAAACCAATATTCATGTCTGTATTGCTTCATGATGGATTAGTACTCCAACCACAAACCAACAAACACACCTACAGTATTACTCCATTTCCCTTTCTCTTTTTTTGCTCCATGTGTATATATGTTCTTCTGTGGTTGGATTGGTGTACGTTTGAGTTGGTGGATTTGCTCTAATAATTTCTCAAAAAGTTATGACTTTTCTTTGATTCTAAAATATGTACATGAAGGGTGTAAAAGAGAGAGAAAGAACAATCAATCATGTGGAATAACTATAATGATTTGTGGTGGCTATTGATGATTTTGAGGAAAGATCTGAAATATCCAAGGACCAAAGAAGAATTTATAAAGATAGAGATATTTGGTAAAGAGGAGGTGGGTATAGAAGGAAGGGGGGGGGGGGGGGGGTGAGGAGAGATAGGGAGAGAGAGAGAGTTGTCGTTGTACTCCCAACATAGCATTAGGTAGGTAATCCATGTTGTATGATAGGACTAGAATTGTGAAATAAATACCAACCAACCCCAACTTCTCTCAAAGAGATGCTCTTTTCAGTGCCAACTGAATGACACTTCAGATGTAGGAGTTATTCTGAGGAAATGTCGCATATGAAAATTGGTTGATACATTTACACACATAAAGTCATCGAATGAGAGGAGTGCTTGATGCCTGCTAGCTGAACACAGAGAGAGAGAGAGAGAGAGAGAGAGAGAGAGAGAGAGTGGCACAAGAAACCGTCATATCGAACTAAGGATTACATATTAGAGTGGCTGGATCCCACATTAGCCAGAGGGATGGTGCAACACAATGCAACTTACGGCTAACTAACAAACTGAGCTGGGCATCAACATGGAACACTTGCATTGGGGTGGGCTATTTGATGCTAGAACTCGCAGCGGCTGCGGGACGGGTGCGGCAACGGTACCCGTATAATGTAACGCTAACTCGTAAAGTCCCCGTATAATATAATGCTCAACGGACTGACTACCGATCGAGTCACTCGTTCGCTCGACAGGCTCGCCAGTCCCGGCCACGTCGCTCTAGGTGCAGTGCCGGCAGCAGGGCTGCCTCTGCCAGCGCACGCCAGATTTCCGCCTCCTCACCCTCCCACGCGTGCGCCTTCACCGCCTGCTGGATCGACGAGTGGAAGGCTCGTGCCACCACGCGGGTGAAGAGCGTGCGGGTGGTCTGGCCGCAGCATGCCTCCCTCGGCCACTGCTCGCCAGATTTCCATCTCTGTGCCCTCCCGCGCGTGCGCATCCGCCGCCCGCCGAAGCACCACTTGGAAGGCCCGCGCCTCGCCTGGGGATAGCCCGGCCAGCTCGATGTCCTCCACCCCGATCTCCCACACGCTTCGTTTCGCCATGGCCTCCGTTGCTCCTCTAAATTCTTTCCTTTTCTTTCGTCTCTCTCGGCGGTCTGTGATTTTAATGTTTGAGGGCGGACGGGGGACAAAATGTTGGTGGGGGGATTGTGGATCGGGAAGTGGCGTACCTTGGGTAAATTTTTCCTCGCACTCTTTAGTTGGGCCTGGGCCGATTTCTTCTACGAGAAATTCTTTGTGCACCGCACGCGCTGCGGAACGCGCGGCATGATTGATTCATGCACAGGACTGATAGCAGCACGAAAAAAAAAAAAAATTTTTTTTTTGCTCAACCTCTGATCCAATCACCGTATATGATGCCCCGGATGCATTCATTCGCGCACCATGTGCATAAAGTTGTCAAAATGCTTGGCCCACAGGGCTGTCCCGGCCCAACCTTGTAAATAGGGTAGATTGGACTGTCATATGATTAGCTCAAATAACAACCGGACCTGTTTGACCCGCTCCACATCAGCCCAAAGACTCATATGAATTGGATCGGACTAGTCCGAATAGACCATGAAAACTTTAAAATAAATCTTAAAAAAAAATTCTATTTATTTTTTAATCCCTAACTCCTGAGCCCCACTGAACCACATCATCGGCCGTTGCCACAGACCAGCAGGATGACCGCCTCTGCCGATTTCTCTCCCTTTCGCCTCCCAACTCTCGGATCCCCCTCCTCCTCCTCATTGCCGGTGCCATCGCCTTCGGCCTCCGAATCCGATCACGAATCAAGATACGTCGGTCCTCTCCTCCTTTTTGCCAACGAATGCCCCTCCATCTAACCTCCAGGCGATCCCCCTTCTCCTCCGAGCCCCTCCTCCCTTTCACCGATGGATGCCCCTCCATCCAATCTTCAGACGAACCCCCTCCTTCTCCTCCTCCTCGTCGTCGGTGCCACCACCTCTGAGTCAAATCTGACCGTAGCTCCTTCTCCATCTCGAGCTCTCTCGGTCTCTTTATTCTTCGAGTTAGATCCGTGCTGCCTCTCCTCGGACTCTCTCGATCTCTCTCCATTCTCTAGGCTCGACCGCTCGAGACGCTGCTACCTTCAAGTCAAATCCGATCGCGGCTCTTCCTCCACAAGCTCTCTCGATCTCTCCACTCTCCAAGTCAAATCCGTGCCGCCTCCGGCTTCCCCTCAAGCTCTTTCGATCTCTCTTTACTTTTCAGGCTCGACCGCTCGAAGCTTTCCCCCTCTCGAGCTCTCTGTCTTTCTTTTTTTCACTTTTCACTCTTCAGTTATTTGAGGTTTAAGGCCTATGGACTAATCTGGTCTGATCTGGCCCAAGACCTTTAAAGGGCGGAGCTGGGCCAACTATATTGTGTCCTATTTTTTGGTTGGGCTTGGTCCGACCCGACCCATCTAATTTTAGGCCCTTATGGGCCAGGTCGGGCTAGGTCGGATCAGTCCATTTTGACAGTACTACATGTGCAGTGCACAAAAAATTTCTCTTTTTCTACGGTCGATGAATTGGTGAACGCGGATTGATTATGGATTTGGGTCCAGATTTTGTGCGAGATCCTTTAAAGATCCAACCCGACTCACTATAATCCATCTCGTCCACTCATCGGCTCTACCCACCCCATCCTATTCTGAGTTGGATACACGATGGTATGGATATAAAATTTTTAATTGCAGGACGGATATAGATATTGATCTATTAAATCAGTTATCTATTATCATCCATACATTTTATGGCATGGATTTGGCAACTTGAACCTACCATAATGAAAGAAAAAGAAAGTGAAAGTGCATTCATCATAAAAATGCCTTGCAGGCACTGATTTAACGATGGAGATCGGAATTTCATTTCCTCACAAAAAGATCCATAATAAATGTAGATTTACCTTTCAGTTGCTTAAATTTTCATTCAGGTAGCTAGTCCTAAATCCAGTGACATACGTATTACTTCTACGAATGCACGATCTACGAGTTCACTTTGTTCTTTACGTGCCAGCTCGCACTTAAGGTCGATTTCGGTCGTAGCCCGCATGTTCCTTTTCAAGTTCATGTGACTAATTTTGTCAGACTCATCATATTCTGTTTTCTGTAATTTTGCAGTTGCATCTTTAGGCCCACTTTTCTTCCTTGATATGTGAGCTTCCTAAATATGTCACATTCCCAGTACTGTCGGTCTTGTGACAAGATCCAAGGCTGGCATGCATGTTCTTGTGAGGAACTCTTTTCTTCTCTTTTCTTTTTTTTTTCTTTTTTGATGCCTGCACACCAGAGAGAGAGAGAGAGAGAGAGAGAGAGAGAGAGAGTGCTCAGTATACAACAAAAACTAATTTACTTGCATCAAAGCTTTACATAATACATATATGCCATACATACCCACCTCATTAGAGGTGGAGTTAGACTTCCCGAAGCCACGAAATAAGCTCTTCCCAATACAGTCACAGACGAACGACGAATGCATGAAGCCATGAACCGAAGGACACTAACACTTACTAAAAACGCTCCGGAAAAGCTAGAGAAAGGGTAGGAAAAAAAAAAATCCCAGCTGTGCATAGAAGCAACACACATGGAGAAAAATATACAGCAAGCGAAGCTACAGCAATATCCTTACGGAGAACGAAGGTTGACAAAGGGTTAAGGGTGACAATAATGGAGACATGCAACACAAAAATGTTCTAAATGGGGACGTATGACTGCCCCAACAAAAAAAAAACCCTCAGGTATGAACACTGTGCTGGCCACCAAAAAAAAAACCCTAATGACATAATTAAGAGGAGTGATCATCTATGTATTCTCTAAGAAAGGGGAATTGGATGAAGCAGAAAATTAAGTACTTGCAGTGTCCATGCATGCCATGCACCCAGCGTACGTGAACCCTTCTCCCTTCCCCCTCTCTACACAGTTGATACCAAAGAAAACAAGGGCCAAACAGCCGGCAATTTAATTAGTTAACAAGTGCTCGCTCGTTGATCTCCTTCGTTATAGCCGGAATGCAGCTGGAGCTCCTTGTGATGCCACCTCTCTTCACACTCTCCCTTTCCTTCGGGCTGGTAGACTTGGTCCTGCCTCCTCTTCCGTCCAACCTCGACTTCCTCAGGATCTCTCTCATCGCCTCGGCCTGGAAGAGAACGGGATGCGTCCTTCCAACCCTGTTGAACTCCACACACATGCTCATGTGGGAGTTGAGGGCTTCATCTTGCTTCCCCCCATTCTTTTCCAACTCCTCCTTCACGGCCTCCGAGCACAGCCCGCATATCCACTTGCCGGAAAACTTCTCCCGGACACGGTGGATGTACCCAGGAGTACACTCCTCGGACATCCCGCAGCACTCGCACTTGGCATCTTCCACTTCCGAGATGGGTGGAAGCTTTGTGTCTATTCCCTCCTTGCTTAGCTCAAAGGAGAGATCGGACATCGTCCTTTGGAGGCCATCCATCGAGATCCTCCGGGGCTTCTCAGGCTTGTCGAAGCTGGTCCTAGTGTAGGAAGTAACGATCGTTTCTCCATCTGGCGCCATGGCAGGGAAATAATGACTTCTAGCCAAGAAAATGAGTTCAAGATGGTCAGAGATGGGAACAAGAACAACTGAAAGAACTGGAGAATTAGTTTGAGTTTGTAGGATAGGATAGCAAAAGGAACCTAGCTCCACTAGTCAAGAACAGTGATCAACCTTGGTTTCAATTTGAGGGAAGAAGACCTCCCTAGAGCATTATTTATACTAGCTAGTTATTACATTTTACTTTATTGAAAATAGGTTCATGTGGACCACAGCTGCGCGCTCACCATTCTGTGATCGAAATTTAAAAAGAGAGCACTTGAAAAACCTAGATTTTTCGTGAACATTTATGAAAAGAATGTAATTAAGTTTTTGAAGACCATAATTATGCAGCTGATGTTTAACAGAAAGAACCACTGGCAGCTTGCTTTGTGGATGGCTATGAGGATATGCCCATGAAATCATAGGCTTGCTGTCATCTTAACCTTTCGGTGGAGTGATTTAATTGTCTCTTCTTTAGTTCCTTTTACCCGAGTTGTATGCAATATTTTGTATGCATGTGAACTTTGATGTGATTTGGCGTCGGCCGACGTGCACCAGTACATCTCCTGATCAACTCAACTACGAGATCACGAAGCTCTTCACTGAACCATAAGAAATGCCTTGCAATTGGCCGATAGCAACAGTACATGACATGCAGCTACAGTCTTCTAATAATTAATGCAATGGATTAGTGGCTTCTTGTTTTCTCCAGAAGAATACAGCGACAACCACCAGAAAATTGGAGTGAACCATGTCTGAGCAAAGAGCGGACTGTGTTTCAATTGAGTTTTCTTGAAAATAAAAGATTTATACATTATCTTTGCTTCATCTTAACTACCATAGATTAATAGCAAATTATTAATATTAATTGATAACTCTAATAGTTATGGTCGCCCTAAGCCCTAAGGTCATGATTAAGTGGCCTATGTATGTTAACTAATTGTTTGCTATTATCTTAGTGGTGAAAAATGGAGAGACCAACTCGGATTATTTAAAAAATATTTTTTGTTGTATATGTGATATACTTTGCCTCATGTTCTCTCTCTTCGATACCCACTTATTTTCACTAAAACTGGAATTAGAATTCACAAATTTATTTCTTATATCTTTTCTCTATACAAGAGGTAAATAAATAATTTCCCCTATTCTGAAAAAAAATCTGAACCTCGTAGTTTATTGGTGATCCCACATGTCTCCAGTGGGCCCCACCAACCAACTTACCACATCCAAATCAGTTTTATAATTTGAAAAAAATCTTCCAAAAAATATATTTAAACGTAATCAAATCTTAACTCAACAAAATTTCACTAATTACCATTATTTACACACTTCATAATGTGTTATTAAATAAATTTAATTACAAATTGTTGGCATATACTTTACTATCAACATTTATTCCCTTTGATAGAATATGAGAAAAATAAATATTATTTCATTCTTCCAAATACGATCAAGAGATTACAGGTTAATTTGAAGTTTTAAAATAATCAATAAATTTTACATATTTTTCTATAATATAATCTTTTAATATTTTTTTAAATTTATATGACTCATCATTGTTTTATAGATATGTTGTTATTAAAGGGTAGCATATAGATCCCATATATTCCTCTCTAAAAAAGTTACTTGCAAGTTTAATTAACATCATGGAGCTAGACAAAAATTTTCAACATTGAAACAAAACCATAGACTATGGACCAACCCAACCAAGAGATTGTGTTACTACTATAACTATTAAATCAATCGTTTAGAATAGATTATTTTAAAATATAATTTAATCTGAAAATGGAAAAGGATAAATATTCTATAAGAAAAATAAAAATAGATTTTTGAATTTTTAATACTACCAAATCAAATGGATCTAAAATTTACATTGTTGTTGTAGAATAAACAAAAATAATCACAAATTACTGATTTTCTTTAAAAATGTAAGTATATATGTAATTAATTGATTTTTTTAATTATTCTACATAGCTAAGTAAATTTTCTTTTCTTTCATTCTCTAATTAACCTAAAAAAGGGATTGACTTTTTATGGAAAGAAGTAATTATAAACATGACATAACTTGATTAAAACAAGTACTGCATTTACAATATAATATATTTATCTAAGTTAATAATCTATGTGGGTCAAATATTGTTTTGGTGGTTGAGTCCTTTTTAGCTATATTTATTGTCAAAGGTTCAAAATCCAATTCAAACAACAGTTTCTACCCTGTATTCTAAAAGAAAAGGTACACACCAATACGTTACTTTTTCAGGCATTAACTCATCTCTTTTCTGTTCCAAGTTTGCCACCCCAGGTAAACCTTATTCTTTCTCCAGTTATAGAAATTTCATGATAAGTATTTATTTTATTTAATGGCGGGTAAAGAAATCCAGTACTCTTCAGAATGAAAAAAGGGCTGGTATTTAATGTACAGGTGCAAATCACCAAGAGAGAGAGAGAGAGAGAGAGAGTTGATGATGACAGTTAGTAATCTAAGTACCAACTTGTGCTTAACAATAATTATATGAAGTTAGATTAACATACTCCAGATGGACGCAGAAAGCTTCACATGTAGAACTATTCCCAGCCATGTTTCCTTACCTTTTAATCATAGCCTGACGGTAGATGGATTGCATCGTGACCTTGTTCTCTCTCTCGGCCGAGGGATCATGCATCTTGTAGAAAGAGAAGCGATCACGAGAAGCCTGGTATAAGAGTGAGTGAGAGAGCAATCACAAGAAACCTAAGGAAACGGGCCTTTTCACTGCACTTGGACTCCATGGTGGAAAGGGTCAATTGCCTTGAGGATCGAGAAGCATGATGTGTCTTTTTTCCCCTTGTTTCACTATAAAGAGGTGAGGATCGAGAAAGTTTTGGATAATTTGTTCTACGCGGCGGAGTTTGAGCTGTGTCGCTGTTAAAAGAACACTTGAAAAATTGGGTTCCATCTCGTTCAGCTTATTCGGTTCTGAAAAGAATGTTCCCATTGGACGAGGTGTAAAGTGTTCGATCCTTAGGAACGATCACATCTTTAGGCATCATGCGTGAACCTCTCAAGCAGTTGTCCCTCAAAAGACGATACGATTACAAACGAAGGCCTGCAGTCACGCATCTGTTACGTTATAGAGTACTGCGCTTTGTTCTCCTTAAAATTATTGTTTTGATTGGGGCGTTGTCGATTCTTCTCCTCTGGCCGCTAGGGGAGTTCACTTTAAGCAAACAAAATGTCTCATGTAGAATATCTGGTTTCAAGTGGGCTCCCTCTTTATAAAGGGTGGTAGCATGTCATTCATGCGAACGCATCTTGGGGTGAGTTAGGATGAGTTTAACCTTTATATATCTAACTCAAATCTGGATCTTGGTTTTGTTTCACCCAAAAATTTATGGGTTAAGCCATATTTTTATGCACTAGTTTATGTTGGGTCTCATTGGTTCCAACTAGGTCAAAATAAATTTTGTCAAACCTGTATCCAATTCCTAATTGGTTTGCCCATCCTTTTTCTCCTACTTCACCCTTTATTTTGGCTCAAAAGAAAAAAAATCTATGCCTTTTAGCTCAAGCGATCCTAGTGGCACTTAATTCTAGTTGTTTCAACTGCTTGTAAATAGTTTCAAACCACTTCAATAAATCTTGGAGGAAGTTTTTTGCTTCCCCCATCTGCTTCCAGAAGAAAAAAAAAAAAAAAAAAAAAAAAGGAAAAGAAAAGAAATCTAGTTGTTTGATGAAGTGATTTAGGGGCATAATCTACATATATCCAGGAGAGAAACTCTCATAAACTTTGCTCAAATTGACTCGTGTATTGCTCCCACTGAGTATCCATATATGTCGCATCTTACTCTATGTTATTGCTATAATACTTCTCCTGATAATGATAGGGTACGCATCACTTGTGGAATTCTTCGTTAAGATCTTAATCATTGTGGATGAAACAATTTGTTTCAAGCTGCATAGATAGGCCCGCTTCAAGTAGCTAAAACAAATTTATGAAAGGTTATAATTTACCACTCCCGTGAGCTAATAAGACTATTTTGATCTTTAATTTAGACTTTCAAATAAAATTTGATTTGCTCCACCTTCCACCACTATTCCTCCATCCGACCATCACCAATATTTTATCCAACAACCTAGATCATTATTGCTACCCAGCCACTCTAATGTGATGCCAGTTCTCTTCGCTACTTCCATCCTTCCAACCTCATCATTTTGCAGCTTTACTGTTACTATCATGTTTAACAGATTGATGGCTATTGCGGCCAACTCTCCGTCGTCTATCGTTGGAAACAAACACCTGCAAAACAGCATCCACATAGACTGAATTTGTATCCGGTGGAGACCTTTTGATGCTTAAGTCAGATAGAGAAGTTGGTGAACAGGAGTTGAATGTAAGCAGTAGCAGAGTTTTGACCTGGAATTGGCTTACCGGCCCCGTTTCCCTTACTCCCTTTTATAAATGAGATTTTCGTAACCATCGAACGTGGTCCCGTATTTTATGGCACTAAATCATCGAGCCATAATTACGTAATGAACCGTTACTTCTCACTGATCGCGCCGTAATATACGACCGGTAATCGTTCGTGACGGTTATAATATGTTGAGCAGATTAGCCGATCATTTATCAGTAGAATCCATGAGCGACCATCGGCTAGTAGTTCTGTTATGTTGATGGTCAATCGTCCGCTGTCGATTGGTAGTAGTCGAATCATTAGTCGGTCAATCGGCAATAGGTCGGTGTGATTCGTTCAATTGATCGATGGAGAGTCGAAACCGCATATTCAGCCGATGTAGAGTCGGAGTTGTATGTCCGATCGATCGACTGTTGTTGAGTCGAAGTCGGTAGTCGGTTGAGAGTAGTGTCGGCCTGCTTGATCGATGTTCGGTCGATAGTCACTTTCAGGGTCATGTCTATTTGTGGGGCCAGAGTAGGGTGTCGGTCGGTCTGCACTGGAGATCAATCGGTTTATGGGGGTCGGTCGGTTTATCCCAATAGTTACCTCCCCCCCCCACTTTTGAGTCCAATGGTGAGTCGCCGCGTGCATCACCACATGGTCAGTTGCCTTGGATGAAAGGAGTTGTTGTCTGTCACGTCGAATCCTGACTCTGCCATCATATTCTTTGGAGTATGGCCGCAGAAAGATTTGGTGTCAGACGTCGTTTGCGGAAGGTGAGCCGACGCCAGTCGTTATATCGAAAAGACGAACCAGTGTCGTGCGATTTGATTTTGGCATGTAGATTTTCGCCATGTGTGGGGTGTTACTGGGTCGGAGTTGTGCACGCAGATGGAGGTGACGTGGTTTAATCTGGTGTAGATGCGTCGAATCATCGGGTCAATGATGGATCTGGATGCTACCACGTGTCGTTATCCGGCATTGTCTCAATTTGGCCGCTTTCATCCGGGCCGTTGGGTGTTCCTCTATATAAAGGGTCGCTGTCAGCCAAGTATTTACCTTGCTGTTGTCTTTTCTGACGGGAGAGCTTTGTCAGACAGCCGCTCTTGTGCGAAAACATTCTTAGTCATTTTCTTTTTTAAGTTCTCTTGAATCTTTGACAGTTCTTTCAATGGGCAAGATTCTTGCAGGGGGTGGTTGGTCGAAGATTCCGGCCAACAACTCCCTATCGGGCCCGAAAGTTCTCTCATTCTCGGATCCGACTGTTAGTCGATTTTGGATGCAGCATTGTGTTTCAGACCGTCGTCAGCTTTTCACTCCTGGTGCCGATGGTGGGGTCAACGACCTGTTATCGTATATCTCGCATCCCTGTCTCAGCTGCATGATCAAGGTCATTTTCGATGGTGGACAAAAATCTGAAGTCCTCCTTTAGCTCTTATACAAGGAGGGTGTGGTTGTCGATCGAGTGAGACCCTCTCTGTTTTCGTATGAGTGGGTCAAGCTGTTGATGTGGTTGGCCGAGCAATGTGATCGGTTAACCATCTTCACAACTCAACTCGAGTCGTATCGTCTCCCGAACTGGAAGGTGGAGTTTGTCGGAGAAGTCAAATCAAGGTGGGCCTGTCGATTCTTCAGTGGAACGAAGGACGGCAATGAAGATTAGTCGGCATTTTCTTTGGTTTCTCTTTTTGTAAAGAAAAATATAATCGGACTTCGATCCAATTTTATAATCTCTCTTTTTTGATAAAGAAAGAAGTACTTTTGTTCTGAAATACTCCTCTGTATCGTCGAGTCTGCAATGTCTGTTTGTAGAATAATCTCTGAATGTAGATCGTAGATTCGACCATTTCGCATATTTTGTAGAATCTGCTAGTCGCATAGTTTCCGACGTATTTAGTTAGGATAACGATGGTAAATAGAATATCCATTTTTCGAAGCTTGATCAGGTTTATACGTCGTATTGTTTGATAATTGATAGCAAGCCGAATATCCCTCGATTGATCATGGCCATGTCGGTATAGTTCCAATCCGACCTTGATTGTCTTGGCATTTTGCCTTTCTTAGTTGATACTAAGTCGGCAAATTAGCCAACTGCTTCAATGAAGAGCTGACTATGAGGACAGCATGACTTTTGTGGAGAAAATCTGCGTCGCGGGCGCTGGCCTCCAGTTAAAGTTGATAAGTCAATTCTGCAAGGAAATCGAAATGTAGTCGGTGTCAAAATAGTCGATCCTCTGACTTTTATAGTGAAAGTCGAAGTATATCCAGTGTCGAGATAGTCGATCTTCTGACTTTTACAGTGAAAGTCGAAGTATATTCGGTGTCACTTTAAAATCATAGTCGGAACGTCGATTTTTGTAAGAGGATCGAAATATAGTCGACACTAAAGTAGTTGATTCTTCGAGTAGTTGCATTCGGAAGGAAGTCGAGTAAAATAAAATATCCGTCATGCTTTTATTAGCTAATTGTCGAAACAACAATAGTATCATCGTGAGGAGTTTGAATTCCCTGAACATCCTCTTTCGGAAAAGTTATTACATTGAGTTGTTATCGTTTCACCGACTCTTCTTCGAGAGTTATCTCTCAGTTCAGTCATACGGAGATCATGTTGATGACTCCCGCAGTCGGCTGATTATTTACATCTTCCTCAGTCAGTTGGAAGTTGAGTCGGTGGATCCCTCCAATATTTTTCAAGGTAGCCTCATCGTATCAGGGCCTCTATTTCATCCTTGAGCTGGATACATTATTCGGTGTCGTGATCGCAGTCATGGTGAAACCGACAATACTTCTTTCGATCGTGATTCCTCATTTTTATCAGTGGAGGGTGCCGTAGATATTCCGCCCTTTCGATCTCTATGAGGATCTGTGCACGAGGAGCAGAAAGAGGGGTATAGGAGTCATACCTGTTATACGTCAGCCTTGGACTCTGTTGTCGGAGGGAGGCTCGCTTATCAGTCGGGGGCCTACTTGATTCGGTCAGACCCCACTCTTCTTCTACTTCTTCTTCTGACCTTTGCTTTCAATTTGGCGCCGGTTAAAAGCTTCTTCGTCCGCATGCATGTACTTGCACGCACGCTCCAAGAGTTCAGCATATGTCCGAGGAAGAGTCTTATCCAGTGAATACGTGAATCGAGATCCCCTCAAATCTTTTTTTATGGCCGAGCGTGGCCTCGAGCGTGACCGCATTGAATCGAGCCACAAAATCTTAGAGTGTTTCGATCTCTCCTTGTTTGTTCGAGAAGAGACTATTCGAGGTTCACGGCGGCCTCCGACTGGTGCTGAAGTGAGCCACGAAAGAATGTTCCAGCTATCCGAAAGAGTGGATACTTTTCGATCGAAGTCCGGAGTACCAGGCTCGAGTAACTTTTCAAAGAGTGGTCAGGAAGTTGATGCACAAGAGGACGTCAGTTTTCTCCTGAATCGTCATGAGAGCCTTGTAGCTCTCAAGGTGGTCGATCGGATCAGTAGAGCCGTCGTATGGCTCCACCTAAGGCATCTTGAACCGAGATGAAATTGATTGGTCCAAGATGTGCTGGGAAAGAGATTGTGCGGTGTGGAAGTCATAGTCGTTGGAAGACTTCGGACCATCCACTTGGAGTTGAGCAAGTCGGCGATTGATTTCTTGGAACTTACATTCGTAGTCGTTGAATCACCATTGGTGGTGAAAAACTCAGGGGTTGAACTTTTCGATGAGTTAGAAGGAGAAGCAGACGGTGTTAGTGGTCGCTTTTCCTTTCTTGCTCGATCCAGTTGAGAAGGAGAGGGACGTCGTGAATGGTGGGTGATGCATCTAGAGTGCTGCGAGTGCTGCTGCTCGTCCTAATGAGAGAGTCGAGATGGCTGCTCTGGTGAAGGAGATTATGATCGTCGTGGATGACGGCGGTTGTGCCTAGATGGCACCAACTGCCCTATCGGTTGCTCCGTCGGTGGCTGTGGTGGCTGAGTCTGCTGCTGCTGGAGGCTTCTACCTGCCTCCATAAGAATAGTCATCTGCTGCACGAGTACAGCGATCTAGACGTCCGTGGTGACCACAAGACATGAGGAACTAAACTCTGCTACTAGAGGAGAAGGAAGAACATCTTTTCGACGGAAAGAGTATCTCACCGATCCGGTTGTAGTCGAATATTGGGCTCTGATATTCATCATGGTGAATATTGTCTCTCTTCTCCCTTCCTGGTGCGCCAATCTATTGCGGTCAACTCTCCATCGCCTGTCGCTGGGAACGAACACCTGCAAAACAGCATCCGTACAGATCGAATTTGTGTCCGGTGGGAACCCTCCGATACTTAAGTCAGAGAGAAAAGTTGGTGAACAGGAGTTGAATGTAAGCAGTAGCAGAGTTTTGGCCCAGAATTGGCTTACCGGCCCCATTTTTCTTACCTCCTTTTATAGATAAGATTTTTGTAACCGTCGGACGTGGTCCTATATTTTATGATGCTAAATTATCGGACCATAATCACATAGTGAATCGTTACTTCTCACTGATTACGCTGTGATATGTGGTCGGTAACCGCTCGTGACGGTTATGGTATGTTGAGTAGATTAGCCGACCATTTGTCGATAGAATCCATGAGCGACCATCAGCTAGTAGTTCTGTTATGCGATGGTTAGTTGTCCATTGTCGATCGGTAGTAGTCGAATCATTAGTTGGTCAGCCGGTAATAGGTCGGTGTGGTTCATTCAGTTGGTCGATGGAGAGTCGAAATCGCATATTCAGACGATGTAGAGTCGGAGTTGTATGTCTGGTCAGTCCGCTATTGTTGAGTCGAAGTTGGTAGTTAGTTGAGAGTAGTGTCGGCTTGCTTGGTCGATGTTTGATCGGTAGTCACTTTCAGGGTCATGTCTGTTTGTGGGGCCTGAGTCGAGTGTCGGTCGGTCTGCATTGGAGATCAATCGATTTATGGGGGTCGGTCGGTTTATCCCAACAATGGTCACTCTGTTAAATCACCACCCTCTTCTCCATCATAACAATTGTGTGGAATTGATAAATCACGGATTACACAATTATACCAATTTTCAAATTCAAAAGACTTTAAGGTTGCATTTGGTACCTGGATAAATTGCCGATAATTTAAAGTGAGCCTATCAGGTTACTGTGTTTTGTATGCTTTTTAAATGGCAATTCAGATTGCCTCCCAGAAGACAATTCAGATTGATTTGTAGAGAGATGGCTATCTATATTAATATTTGTTTGGTAATATTGTCAAAGAATTTTTAGATAAAATTATCTTTCAAAAAAAATCACACAAAACCCATCCCTCCACCCCCTCCCTTGGCGGCTCTTATCCGAACTCCCCTTCTTCTCCGAACTTTTTCGTGCCCTCATCGACCTCGACCGTCTCTCCTTTGCCCATGCCCTCGTCATCTCCGGCCACAGCCCTCACTTCTATACTGGCATCGACCTCTCCTCCCTCACCTCCGTTACCACCACCTCCTCTTTTGATGACCCAATCGCCGCCTCCTCTCGTCTTACGTATTTTAAAAATTTTAATTTAAATTCAAAAATAAAATCAATTTTTTTCAGTAATTCAAAATTTCATAAAATTTTATTGAGATATTTTAAAATTTTAATTTTACATTACTGATAATTTGATTGCTATACCAAACATATCAATCAAGATTTCTAGTAATTTTACTGCAACATTATCTGCATGTATCAAATACAGTGATTAACATTACTGATAATTTAATGACAGTAATTTATCTTGAAGGTAATTCATGTTATATTTTAAGATTGCTTGGCAATGCATCAAATACAACCTAAGTGAAATGTATTAGAGAAGTATCATGGCCAAAGCCTTCTATTTAACATATAAGGTTTTATGGATGACATGCCTTGAGATCATCAAGTGATATTAATAAGTAATAGATATTGGAATTTCATTTATCAAAAAAAAATAAAGATATTAGAATTTATGATAGAACATTATGAAACCAACTTGGTACCTCTTTATTAGATTTTAGATAAAATATCTTGAATAGATTGTCTGTCCCTTAGGAGGTGTTTTTTTTTTTAAAATCTTTTTTTGAGTCCAAGATAAAAGAGACACTAGAAGAATCATAAGGCATTTCCATCGGATCAAATGCCACTGGCCCCGCTAAAGAATATGGCCTAGGATTTTTTATTTTTTATTTTTTATCATACCTGCTGTTGCGGCCAATCGCCTCGTCGCCCGATCGCCGGGAAGCGTGCACCTGCAAAAGGAAGTCCGCACTGACCGGAGGCGGCTCCGGCGGGGACCCTCCGACGGTCAAGTCAGAGAGGTGACTGGGCAACAGTGAAATGCAGACAGAGAGCTCTGAGGAAGAGAGAGGAAGAGAGAGAGAGGAGCGAGCCTGCGTATGTGGGAGAGACGGGCGGATCGACCCCTTGCACTGTTGCCTTCCCCGGTATATATAGTGGAGCACGGTATGGCGCCGTCATTAATGGCGCGGACAAGTGAGGAACTGTCAACTCACTGTAGACTGTCAGAGCCGCCGTGAAAATGTCATGTCGCCGTGTAGCCGTCTAATCACCAGGGTTGACCCGGCTCTCGGCGGGACAATGCCCCTAGGTAACTGTGCCGCATGTCCGTGTCAGAGCTGACAACGTCTGGCGGCCGTACGGTGGTTGGTGGAGTCGGCCGACCCAAGGTCGGTGGCCAGCAGAGTGGCGTCGGACTCCTCCGTCGGTCGGCGAGCTTCGTGTGGGTCGGCCACCGGACCTCTGGGTTTAGTCGGTCGGGAATGGACCGTGGGATGGCCGCAGTTAGCCGCTGATGGCGTCCGTCGGCCTGTCGCCCGACATACAATCGGCCAGTCAGAGTCGTCCGTCGGGCCGCTGGCCAGTCGGTCGGGGGGAGATATATCCGACCCACCCTCGGTCGGCGATGGACCGTTAAACGGCTGGTAGTGGCGTCCGTCAGTCGGGCGCTGCCGGCCGTCGGTCAGTTGGTCGTTCCGACCGTCTATCGGTCGGCACGACGTCGGTCAGCCGGGCAACCGGTCGGGACGCCAGTCGGTCGGCCGGTCGCTCGGTCGGTCGGTCGGGATCCCCCAACAGTTGCCCCCCTCCACTCCTAAGTCGGGTGGTGAGCTGGCGACTAGGAGTGGATTTGTCGTACGCGAGGATCCGACCGTACCGCCGGTTGATACGGTGTCAGGCACCTTGTAAATGTCGAGAGGCTTGCTGGCGTCCGTCGCTTAGTCGGCGTCAGACGTCTAGTTCTATCAGCATCAATTGTCAAGTCGGCGCCGGACGCTCCGTCGTGTCGGATGTCCCGCCGGTGTCAGCGATAAAACCGGCGCCAGATGTCATGTCCCATCGAGAAGTGGAACCGTCATTCCCGCCGCCCCTTCGGGAACACCAAACGTCGCGTCCCGTCGGGAACACCAAACGTCGCGTCTCGTCGCGCCACGTGGCGTGCGGCCATTGGTCCGCGTTCGGCGGAGCGGATGGAGGTGACGTGGCGCGATCTGAAGGGTGGTGCGTCGAACCGTCGGACCGTCGAACGGCCCTGATGATGCCACGCGGCGAAATCTGGAGAGCCTTCGTCGGTCGTGCCTGCATCTCGACCGTTGGGGGGCACTATATATACAAAGTCACCCCCCACACGATTTTTACCGTTCTCATTTTTACCGTCGAGACTCTGCTGCTTGAGCCTCCGCTCCAGGTACTTCTCCGCCCCGCCCCCCATTGGCGATTTTTCCCTTTCAAGGGTTAGAGTAACTTTCCTCCTTTTTTCTCCTCTCCTCGCCATTTCCTTGAACTCATGGCCAGGACGTCCCCACGAGGTAGTCGGTCGGGTGAACCGACCGAAGATACTCGGTCGTCCCCGGAGGTGGAGGCTTCTTCACTTTCGGGGCCGAACGTCGATCGGCTCCGGGAGCAGTACTGCATCCCGGAGCAGTTTCGGCTGTTCGCCCCTGGCGCCGATGGTCGGGTCAATAGCCCGCCCGAGGGCCAGGTGGCGTTCTATCTGGAGGATCTCCGGGCCGGCCTTAGATTCCCGGTTCCGGAGTTCGTCCGGAACATTCTGGACTATTACGGGCTGTGCCCGGCACAACTTGCGCCGAACTCGGTTCGGCTGATAGTCAGCTTTGCCCTCTTGTGTCGGCTTTTGCCGACCGAACCTCGGATCTCTCTCTTCCGAGTTTTCTTTGTCCTCCGACCCCACCCTAAAGCCCGAGGGTGGTGGTACTTCATTCCTCGGAAAGGGCTCTCTTTCATCACTGGTCTTCCGACGTCCATTCATGGATGGAAGAACCAGTTCTTCTTCGCGTCGTCTTCTGCTCCGTGGGGGTTTCCCGCCCGTTGGGGGAATCTCCGAACCGATCCCAATGAGAACAGTCGGGTGGAGGTCGGTGATCGGGAGGACTTCCATCGGCTGAAGGACATCTCGGTGCCGAAACAGAGCGAGCTCGTCACCGAGCAGGCCTTGTATGATGCCGGCCTTAGCCCGGTCCCCCGTTTAGGTCGGTTTGCATTTTTCCGACATCTTTATTTCCTTTTCTGCCTTTTTCCTTTGTTCTGACCATCGGTCGTATTTTTTCAGATATGCCGTCGAGGACTCGACTGTCGGCTGCCGACATTCGTCAGCATGCCGTGAGGAAGAGGCCGGCGGCAGGAGCCGGACCATCGCAGCCTCCCAGGAGGCCCCGTGTTGTTCCGCCGAGCGAACCAGCAGGGTCGGAGGCGGAGCCAGTGATCGCACTGTCGGCGCCGACAGCTCTGGCAGACGTCCCGTCGGAGGGACCATCAGTCGGGGGAACAGCTTCGCCCGACCGGCGGGTGGTTGATTCTGCAGGGGGCACGCCGACTGCCCATCAGATTCCGGAGGTTCGGGAGGAGGCCCCCGAACCTGAGCGGCCGACGCATGCCACCGCCGCGCCATCGGCCGAGACTCGATCGGGGTCGAGCTTGCCGTCGATCTCCGACGTCAGGGCTTGGGCGGCTAGCCGAGGTAAGGCCCCAATGGCGTCGGGTGACGAAGGTCGGTCGGCGGGCGGGTCGGCCGACCTCCCGCTTCCAGAGGGTGCGTCGGGACTGGCCGACCATGACCTGGCCAGGAGACTGTGCCAAGCACTCCTTCTTCCCGCCGACATCGAAGCAATGAAGAACCAGCGTGTCTCCGACATGCTGTCGTCCTTCTATCCGATGCTGATTCGGGTAAACCCTTCTTCCTTCTGTTTTTAATTGCCGCTTCGCAAGTTCGGCTCACTAACAGTCGGCTCTTTTTGTGCAGCTGGTCTTCAACATATCCGAGCTAGAGGCCGGATATCGGAAATTCGGGGATATGCGCGCGGCCTGGAGAGATAAGGTCGCGGGGCTAGAAGCCGAGAAGACCATCCTCGTCGACCAATTTCAACAGTCGGTCGACCGGGAGAACCGACTCGAGGGGGAGGTCTCCCGATTCTCGGAGGAGGTCTCCGGACTCAAGGAGGCCAAGGCATCACTGGAGTCGGAGCTCAAGTCGGCGAAGGATGACGCTGCCAAGAAGTCCCGAACCATCCGTCGGCTCCGACACGAGCGAGACAGTGTCGGCAAAGAGCTGGAGGCCGAGCGCGAGCAACTCCGAGCAAGTCTCGGGAACCTCGCCAAGGCCGAAGAAGGCCTTTCCGACGCGCAGGCCGACGCGGACGTCGCCAAAGCCGAGGCAGAGTCGGCAAAGGAGGCTTTGGGTCGGGCGATCGAGGTCTTCCGGGACTCGGAGGAGTACCGCGAAGAGCTCTTGGAGAGCGGCTACCTTTCGTACCAAGTTGGGTACGAGGATGCCCGGGAAGCCGTTCGGAGCTTGTACCCCGAACTCGACCTCAGCGGCGTGGTTCTGCCAGAGTCGGAGGCCCCAGCTGCGGAGGAGGCGGCCGGACCAGCGTCGGACGGTCTCTCCACCAGGGCGGAAGCCGAAGACGTCGCAGAGCCAGTTGCCGAGGATCGGTCGGCCCCGACGGATGAAGTCGGAGCAGAACCGCCGACCAACTCGCATCGTCGTCCTGTTGAGGACGTTGACTCCGACGATTAGCCGATTTTGTTCTGTCTTATGCTCTGCTTCGACCTGTAATCGGGCTTCGGCCTTATCTTTGTAGATAAAATTTCTTTAAGTATTGAATGAAACTTCCCTTTACTTTCTCCCCTTGTTTGTAATGCCAACATGTCTGCAATGTCGAACGTTAGTCGCTGACTTAGTTAAGTCACTAACTCGCGCAAGTCGGTAGGACTTCAGCAACTTGTTCAGCCCC